>NC_022013.1:49127783-49138859 GCF_000317375.1 Microtus ochrogaster | reverse complement strand
CCTTCCTCCCTCTCTTCCTTCCTCCCTCCTCTCTTTCTTTTACATAGCATTTACTAGAAATGTCATTTTGGTGCATATTAATTGTACAAAATACTGGGTGTCAGCCCTGTGACCTTTTCACGCATGCAGACAATGTACTTTGATCATCTCCTCCCCCGTCATAGTCTTCTCCTCCCACCTTATCCCCAGCCCTACTTTCCCCTGGTAGCACCACTTCGGAAGGCTTGCATGCCATTTTGGAACATATTTCTAAGCCCTTTGTTTACAAGCAGAACCGCTGGCTATTTTTACACGAGAGTGCAGATCCCTACCGTCTTTGGGAGCAGTTACTTGAAAGGGTGCACTAGTCCAGCAAAGCGCCTCTGCCTGAAGTTCAATCCCTACAAACTTGGAAGAGCTCAGGAGTGGGCGGGGCTAAGCAGAGGGCAGCTGGGACACGCCCTCTGCCCGTGTTCGCAAGCTCCGAAGCTGCGGAGAGGAAATGATTAATGCCACGGAGTCTCCAGCCAACTCTGTGTCACCGGACTTTACAAAAACAAACAAACTAGAGCTTTCTGACCGACAAGAACGGCTTCACTGACCTTAATAACATGGCTGCTTTGTAAGGGCCCCCACACAGCTCCGGCTGGAAACTCGGGCTGTAGATAAGACTCTTGGTAAAGAGCAAATCTATTAACAGCTCACTGCTAAAACTGCGCTGTTACTTCGGAAGCACAAATACAACAGCTGTAAACAAGACCGTCAATCACCCTGAAGACAGAATCGGCTGGAAAAGTCACCCTACTCTCCTTCAAAACTTTAACTTTATTAAGAGGTTGAGCTCAAAGGCTGACAGAGCGCATGGCTTCTGCTTATGGAAGTCTCACTGAAGACCATAAAATACTTTGTATTTCTTCAGACTTCTATTTCTGAAAACACATGAGAAATGCTACTCATTTGGAATTTATTTTTCTCCTCATCAATAGTTTCACTGTACTTTCAAAGTAGTGTAAAAGAAATATAAAATGTCTTTTGTTCCATGTAGAAACCTTATAAGCAAGTCATTAAAATTCTAAGGTAGTTTGTCATCAATCAAATTTATTGGCCGAACTCCCATGCAGAGCATTTAGAAGGTCAGAATTACTTGTTTACTTGGTTTTTTCCAATATTGGTTAGCTGGACTAGGTATATGCTTGCCTGTACTCTTGCCCTCTAAAACACACACACACACACACACGCACGCACGCACGCACGCACGCACGCACGCACGCACACAAGTATAAACATAGTCAAAAATACTCTGGGATGAAATATTCAAAATTGAAACTTGTCTTAGAAAACCAGATCACGTAGTTTTCATAGCCACAGAGTGCCAACTCTAGTCCACTCCCCAGAGATCACATTACCAATGTCACTTAGGAGTAGAGGCTGTATGCACTATGTCAGTTGTACAGACTCATCAGCCAAATTGGATTCAGAGTTGACTTAGTCCCGATGATCAAGCGTTCTCCACTTGTTCGCCCCGTGGCTGTCATTGTACCTATGGGGAGGCATGGGCAGAAACATCAGTTCCGGAAGAGAGTGAGTGAGTCAGGGCAGCCAGACCCTCTCCCAGTTCACATTTGCTCCGTGTTCGGGGAGGCTTGGCTGGGACCCCCGCTGCTGGCTCTCTGCATCTATTTCTTTGCCCACCAACATTTGGGTCTCTACTTCCCAGGAAGGCGGGCTCTCTGACCACTTAGGGCGAGATGTCCCTGTGTACACTGTGCCTCCACTGGTGAGGACTTCCAGTTTGGCACGCACTTTCTGCTGTGACTATACCACAGCTGCCCCCTTTAAATAATGCCAGCTGACATGTCCACATTCACGATTCCTTCCACGTGTACCACATGTGTGAAAGGGGCAGAAGAGGAGCTGAGGGTCTAATGTTAACTCAGATAACAGGATCCTCCCCTCCAAAGGACTTTCGTTTATTGGGAGATGAGGGATGGAGAAATCCCATGCAAGTAAAGAAGTAAGGACTGAGGTCAGCCAAGACGATGAAGAGGATCTGACCACATACTATACGTGCCGAGGGGGATTGTGAAAGCCAGAAGTGGTTAAAATATGGCTAATTTAGAGGAAAGAAGGAAAAAACACCTCTAAATATTAAACATAGATTGCTCTTAGGTTGATACCTGTGGCCAGGGAGGATACCCTGTGGTATCTTATGCGGTAAATAATTTCATGGGAACTTCCCTCAAAAAGTACAAACTAGCACCAGGCTTGTGATTTCGGGTTGCTGTATTCTCTGGGAGGCTAACCTTTGGCTCTGTGGTCAAGTCCTAGAGCTGAGAGAAAGTAGCCAGCTGTGTCTTTTCCCTCAGAACAAGAGTACAGAGCTGCCTGCAAGGCACTTTGAAGAGCCCTGCTTTGACTGGGGGGCCTAGCAACGCTGAAGGCCTCCCACTACAACACAAGCAGAGGGCATAGTCTTAAACGTGCTACTCCTGGCCTCCCAACAAAGCTGTGAGAGAGACAGTGAACACAAGAACAAGAAGTGAACAAGAAGAACACAAGAGTCCCTGTGACTGTTTGCCATGGAGTCACATGAGACTAAAGACTAAGCTAACGCGGGGATTAGAAGAATGCCCGGGGCTCAGTTATAAGGAAGAAGTGGGAAAGGAAAGACATAAGATGTACTTGAAGCCTAGAAGCCAAGATCCTTAAAGGAGCTAGATTACACACACACACACACACACACACACACACACACTCACACACTTGCATACACTGAACATGAAAGAACAGTTTGATCTGAAGCTACCAGGAGATGATCTCTAATACATCGTGTCAGTGATACTTAGCCTATGTAGCTACTGTATGTAGCTTACTGTACTGTAAGACTCTTCCCCCTATCTTATGTGCATAACTGGATCCTTATAGAATGACTGTAAGTAAGGACAAAGTAAAAAACAGCCTTCATCCGGTCCAAAGCAGCTGGACAGCCACATGAGCAGCAAGCCAAACAAGACCAGGCTCACACCAGGCTGCTAACTGCTCACAGAGCTGCAGAGGTTGAAGGAAACAAGGAAAGGCTCCCGTGGGTGGTTCCCCTCGTTGCTACTGACCTGACTCCAACAACCATGAGTATCGGGATCTGGCTGAGTCCCTCTTTCTTTCCTTTCCTCTCTACGTGTATTCTTCTTCCTTAGAAGCCAAATGAGTAAGCTGAGGACATCTGCCTTGATCATGCCACTTCCCTGATTCCTGAGTTCTTGAAATGAAAATGAACTCTTCCAACCCCGTGTATGGAATTGCTACCTCATTCAGCTAAACAGGAGATATGTGGTGTTTCAGGGCTGGTCTGAAGTCCAGATTTCGCTTGTTCAACCTTTGTATCCTTAAGTAGGGACTAGGGAGGCTCAGGTCAGAGGTCAGGCTATAAACAGTGTAATTGGTATTGGTCGTTGCACAGATAAGCCATGGTAAACACCATGGCGACATCGCCTCTGAATTACCATCATTCCATAGAGACGTCTTCTATGTTTGCCTCAGGAGATACGTGCACTTCAGGATGGAGAAGGAGAAAGAGAGGCAGGGGACACCACCCTCGTATGTGCTGTGTCAGCCACATGGTGACACTTCATGCTGCCTCATGTTTACTCATCCCAACCGTGCAGGAGCTCCCAGCACTCATTTTACAGAAAGAAAGGAGGGATGAGAGGCAAGGCATCCCTAGTTCCCTGGCTCACGACTCGCTGCGTAGAGGACTGAATTTGTGTCCATATTGTCCTCAGAAAAATCTTAATGGTTCCCATCACTTCCTCGTAGGGAATCCTACACACTGGGGACAACTTCAGACAGAAGAGATCAGAAAAAAACCAGCGAGAACAATTCTCATAGAAAGCTAGAAGTCTACCTGTTGGTGGAACCATCACAGTCAGGCTGCCAGCTTCTAAACAATCCCATCCTCTCTCTAACAACAGCAGATAGATTAAATAAAGGCATTTCACGTTGAACTAAAGTCTGTCCTTAGCAAGCAAAAACGTTTCAGCTCTCTTCCTACCCTCTACTGTATATTCTGTTCCCGTTGTCACACACAGAACTAAAGTAATTCAAAAAGGATTCCCCGAATCATGGGAAAAATAGCTGTTTCTTTTTCATGTATTTAAATGCCTAACACACTTCCCACAGTTGGAACACATACAGTACCAAAGGCACCGAGCATCATACTAGAGTTTTAGGAATGAACTCTAAAAGCTGGGTCCCATGTACTGAGTCCAGCATATCTCAGAGTTTCCCAGATTAGCTTTCCTGGGAATTGAGGGTTATTCAAACACAAGTAGTAGAGAATACTACTTTGGAGCTGAAAATACTACTAAGACTCAGCAGGAACTTCAGCAACTGTTCAAGCCAGGTAAACATGACAATATCTTCCAGGGAGAACATTTTATCACTGAGATTGTTTAGAAGTGGGTAGCGAGGGCTGCATTCCAGGCACTAGGAAAGGTTTGGTCAGCAAGAGACATAAAGACGACAACAAATTATAAGTATATGAGACACTTGCCTTGAGCTGCCTTCTTTAATATTCCGAAACCTGGACAATGAAATGCTCCTCAGAACAGTGGCTAAATGTGTTTGAGATGACGTGTCTGAGGAGGATTCTAGGCATCAAAGAGATAGTCTGCACAATGATGACATTAAGAAACATCTCCATCTACAGAAGGAAGTAAACTACAGGTCATGGCAACAGCGTTTGAGATACTTCCGCCGTGTTATGAGAATGAATGATGGTAGATTCCCAAAGATAGCACCGTTTGGAGGACTGCACGGGATAAGGCAAAGAGGAAGGACCCAAACACTGGCTAGACAGCATAAAGGAAGACTGTGGAACCTTGGGGTATGGCAGTAACATAAGCATCTAGGATAAGAACAACTGGGAAGCCACCATAACGGGCTGCCCATGCATGCTTCAGCATTGCTGGAGCATAAATGATGATGATGATGATGATGATGCTAATATTAAACTGTCAGCTGACTTTTTGTCAGGTGTATGGTCTTTTTGTGATTCTCTTCAGACAATCCGTCCTTCCGGGTGTCATCCTCACTGCCCTGTCCCTGGCATCCACTGTCCTGGAATTCTTATTTTGAGAAAAATAAGTACATGATGCCCTTTCTTGCTCACATGCTCCACAGTGTCACACATCCAGGGTTTCTCTGCCCTCGAATGCTACTGGCCTTATACTGGCATTGTCAGAATGAGTCCACGGTAGTGGGTTATGTGAGCTGTGCAAACGGTGCTAGAGGAGTAGGCAATCCCTTCGGATTGGATGCTGTGCTATACACAGCAAATGATTGACAAATGGAAAGAATAAAGGCCTCCTCTTCCAGAACACTATCTAGTGACCCATACTTGGCTAAGGGAATCCCCCAACCCCAATGAATAGTGACAGGGAGTGATACCAAGTTACACCAGGAGTAACGCAGGTGAAGGCATGACATCACTCCCTACCGCCCCATTGGCCACGAATAGGCACAGGATTCCCCAGGCTCTGGTGAAAGCCTTGGCTGCTGCGATTCCCGCTTTACCACAGTGGCGCTGCTGGCCAGGCATTCATCTGCGGTCATCATCTAAACTCAGGCCAAAATGAAACCTTCTGCTTTCAGGCTTTGTTTTATTTTAAGTGCATTTGCCTGCATGTGCACCAGGTGCATCCCTGGTGCCTTCAGAGGCCAGAGGGGATGTCCCATCCCTTGGAAATGTAGTTACAGACAGCCGTGAGCTGCCATAGGGGATGCTGGAAACTGAACCAGGAGCCTCTGCAAGAGCAGAAAGTATTCTTAACCGCTGGGTTATCATCCCAGCTAAACAACTTATTTCTTAAAACGGCTAATTACTGAGTGTTAATAAGCTCCATTTGCATGTAACTTTCCAAAGAGTCTCAAGAAGGAGAATTATTATTAGCCCCATTTTCCAAGTGAAGAAACAAGGCTCAGGGCTCTTAAGAAACTTTAACAAGGTCAGGGTACCAATGAGTGATGGAGCAGGAACTCCCATATGGTTTAATTCCTAAATGCATTGCCTTATTTCTCATAAATGGAAGGCTTGGACATCTTGTTTACAACGAGAAAACAACCAAGTGGTAAAGTCAGGTGAAGATTAAGAAACCCTTCAGAAAAGTACAATTTTCTCTTTTTGCCACATTTATGAAGATATTTTTAACTAACAGTCCTAGAGGCCCTGAGTAACACTATAAAGGATCCAACTCCCCAGGAAGGAGGATTTTTAACGGAATGAGCATAGACAGAAACATGATCCTACCATATTACTAACTAGAAGATAAATGGAGGTTTTATTTTCCTTGCTGCTGATAATTTGTCAATGAACTCTATTCCTTGTGGATTCTCCTTTAAATTTTATTGGGAAGCCATTGTAGAGATTCTTGTCAGCATGAGAATTATACACGGTTTCATTTCTGTCTAGAACCTAGTGTGGGTGTGACCACCAGGGCAGGGACTACTGAGCTTTTAACACCCCTTTTAAGGAAAAATCCAGACCCCACTCTTCACCTGAGCTTTGCTATGGAGACATCAGATGATAAATGACACCATATATACCCCAGGCTGACTAGGATCCTCTCGAAGTCATGCCCCCTTCAGTACACAAGGGCCGTACCCTTGGGAACCCAGAGGCATTTTCTCATCTATAGCACAATTTAAAAGAGCCACTCCAAATCCATTTTAAAGTAGTTCAATCCGTGTTTGCTATTTAAGAGACTTTACAAACAAATACATCCTGGGTTTGAAAGCAGCCGGTCTGAGTGGTGGGCTTTTGCTTGTAGCAGAGAGGGTTCAGTTCCTGCTCATCACATTCTCCCTGCATTCTCCCAATAAGCATGGATTCAGAACCCAGCCACTTCTGCTGGGAACTTCGGTTTTCAGAGTTCACTCACAAAAACGTCAAAAGCTGTGGGCAAGCAGAGCAGATGCTGGCTTCCATACCCAATAGATGAGAAAACTGAGGCTTACAATGTTAAGTGGGAAATACGAGCTTATAATTTAAACCTATATATTATATATATAATTTAAACACACACACACACACACACATACATATATATTTAGTGGCATACTGGGAAATATGTGCAAAACTGGTCTTGCTCTCCTGTGGTGCCTCCAGCTCCTAACAGCTGCTATTTTATAATGGATCCAGTTAAGAATTTATGGTATTGAAATAAAGCAAATGTCCTGGAAAGAAAGTCTTGAATCTGGCTGGAGTTCTCTCATGAAGAAGTCAGCCACAGGCATTTCTTCTGCATATAGTGATATGATTGACTTCTGAGGATCTCTAGTTACAAGTTCATGGCCAGGTGCTGGTGCTGGAATGATCTTTACAGAGACCTACACCATTTTAGACCAATCACACGGACACTATGTCTTGCTAAACATCTCAGGACACATCAAGCATTTCCCTTGCTTGCCTGACTACGCCTGCTGTAGAGTCAACGGTATGCCAACTCTAAGGAACTGAACAAAATGTTCAGAGTCAAGTTGTGCATGAGACGCCTGCACTTTGTCTATCACTCTGAAAAAGAAGGGATTCTGGGAAACATGTCAGAGGGTAAGGAATTTGCAGAGAAAGCAATATGGGATATAATGGATGTGAACGCGGTGGCCACCAGTCATTCTCCAAGGTCCATTTCACCATGACTTCAGAGTAAGCCCCCATGGAAGCTCAAGGAGCCTAAAAGAGGCAACACTAAGACATGACTAGGCTAGGGAAGCAACACTCTGGACTCACCCCCACCCCCACTCCCACTGGGAATTCAAACAGCTTTGCAAAAGTCCATCAGTTTTATATACTGGGTATGGGATAAATGTTTACCTTAAAGCAATGAATCTGTGCCCTAAAATGTTGGGGAACACCAACATAGACCAGATCTAAATAACTAGTTTTCAACGAAGCTCTGTGGTTCTCCTAAATTAAAGGGATCCTTCGGGCTGCTCTTTGCCCATGGTCTGAAGCAACAAAGTATTTGCAAACACACCGATGTGAGAGGTGACATCAGAATCTGTCAAGAATGCGGTCCTACACCTACTCTTAATCCTTCCTACAGGCAAAGGAATATTCAGTGCAGGGCTTTGAGACTGCAAGGGTAAGCGTCCAGTCATGTGACATCCCAAATAATCAGATACTCCAGGTCCTCAGCTGACACCTTGGAGGTCAGCCATGAGTCCTGGCTGCTGGAACAAACACATAAAGGTGACCGTTTTCCCTGCATCTACTGGGGTGACACTCTGGTAAGCCACGAAGACCTTTGAAAAAGCTGTTTGTGAAGGCAGATTTGACAGTAGAGACTCAAACAATAATAATCAAAATAGACAGGCTTTCAGACCGATAAACACATCATTACCACATAAAGCACCACAGAGAGGAAACCCAAGAAGCAGATACATTTCTCAAGTAGATAATGTAATTCAATTATATCAAGTAGAATAGAAAGACACAGGGAACACGCTGTGACAAACGACATCTATTTAACTGTACT
Organism: Microtus ochrogaster; assembly: GCF_000317375.1. Taxonomy (NCBI): domain Eukaryota; kingdom Metazoa; phylum Chordata; class Mammalia; order Rodentia; family Cricetidae; genus Microtus; species Microtus ochrogaster. Next base: position 49,130,349 of record NC_022013.1, on the reverse strand, counting down.
GTACTGACTTTGGGGCTTCTCAGGACAAATATTGAATATGAAATATTTTCAGAGTCAACACTTATATGAATGGCTAAAGAGAAATCTATACTCAAGTAATTACATTAAAAACAAATATTCTTTCCAAAGATACAAATGGAAATGGATATAAGAAGTACTGTAGATATATTACTAGTTTTTACAATGTTTTAAAGTATTTAAAGTGTTCAGATATATGTTTGTGTGTGCGTTTATGTTTTTGTTTTGTTTCCCTTTGTTGCAGTGCTGGGGTCAAACCAAGGGCCTTGTGCATGCTAGGTGACTACTCCACCATCGGACCTCCAGGCCTTTCATGTTTTCTTTTTAAAGACTCCTAATATGTTGTATAACTTCCTGTTAAAATAAAAAGACTTGAAAACTACTATGGTAATTTTTAGAGCAATTATGTATTAAAATGCAATAATGAAATCCATCACTTTGTTGCTAAAAAAGGAATAAAACAAGCAATTACATTAGTAAATATTTCAAACTATAAAATAAAGTTAGACTACTAATATTTAGTAGGATTAAAATTTTTAAGCATTATATATTTCTCTAAATTTTATGGTATGAAAGGAACATGGGCAGAAGAGAAGATTTTGTTCATTGTTGGAGGAGGGGGCCGCTTGTTCTTCCCAGCTGCCCGTCTGCTTAGTCCTGAAATAATCACACAGAAACCATATTATTTAAAGCACTTCTTGGCACATTAGCCCTAGTTTCTTATCGGCTAACTCTTACATATTAATTTAACCCATTTCCATTAATCTGTGTACTGCCAGGTGGCAGTGGCTTACCGGCAAAGTTTCAGTATGTCTGACTCTGGCGGTAGCTCCATAGCAGCTCTCTAACCGCCTTCCTTCTCCCAGCATTCAGTCTGGTTCCCCCAGTTCTGCCCTATCAACAGGTCAAGGCAGTTTCTTTATTCATTAACCAATAAAATTAACACATAGACAGAAGGACCTCCCACACAAGTTCATCTGTGTGGCTTTCCTCTACAGTGGCTTATAGTAGAAGGAGACAGTCATCCCTCCTGAATGGAGCACACAGAACAGCATCTTAGAAAAACTCCCAAGCATAGACAGAGCTAAAAAGGCTTCTGTCACCTTCTAAGCATGCCTTACCATCCTTGCTCCAAAGATACATTACCATCCTCGCTAGGCATACAAACGCTGATCTGTAGCAATGCTAATTTTTGTGCTTAAAATAGTTAGTCCATTGTTCTCAACAGATTATAAACCTTGATTACACAGCTGTTAATAGTGCTAGAGATAACCTACACTCAAATACACTAATCCTTTCAACACAGCTCTCTTTCCATTGGACTTCATAAGGATTCAAGTTTCATGGTTGACGCTTTCTTTAAAAAGAAAGAAATGTAAAGCTCTTTAAAAAGAGCAGTGGTTGACAGACATACTTAAGAGGCACACAATTTCTTTCAAATAGCGATTTTGGGTTTGATTGCTCTGTCATGGTGAAGCCCTCCGCACACTTCTGATTCTAAGAGTTGTCTATCTGGAAAGAGGAAGTGCTATGGGGGGTATGATTAAATATCACCACAGCTAAATTTTCCTCTCCTCCGTCAACATACCGATGGAAGGCAGCAAGTCTGGAAAATACTATGTGTCCCACCACAGCCATCAAAGGTAGCTTTCATTCTGTTTTATATGCACAGGCGTCGAGCCTGACTGGGACTTGAACAGATTCTCTAACAGTAAGCCCACCTCCCCTTCCATTTCTGTGAAGTTCTTTTCCTGGATGTTCACATCCGTCAGGGAGAAAACAGACAACAAAATCTAACAGTAATGGAAGGGCTACTCCATCTCCCCCTTAAGTCACTTAAAGAGGCTATTGGCAGGAGGGCACTTTTTTATTGTCTGGGAATCCTCTGTGCTGAGTTCACAGCAGCTGCACAATTTTATATCCCCGCCAGCAGTGGGATAAGGCTTCCCCTTTTCTCACATCTCCTTAGCGTCTGTTCTAATTTGTTTTCATGAGGTTAGTTCTTCTGACTGGGTGAGATGGTAACTGTATGAGCCAGCTCTCCCACTCCAGGGCACACACCTGCAGGACCCTAAGTCAATATACAATGATGTGACCCAGCTATCACACTCTGGGACATACACCTGAAGGACTCGAAGTCAATATACAACCATGTGACCAAGCTCTCCCACTCCTGGGTTTATAGTCCTACAGGAGCCAACATGCCATAGAATTACCTTCACATTCATGCTTATTGCTGCATTAGTCGTAATAACTAAGAAATGTAACCACAATGTAGACACTCATCAATTGATGAATGCATAAAGAAAATATAGTTCAAAAGGAATTAGTCATAGAAAAACTGGAATCACGACATTTGCAAGGACATAGATGAACTAGAAATTACTATGACACTTGGAATAAGAGATAAATATCACCTTTGTCCTTACATATAGAACCTAGCTTTAGCATATGTGTTTGTGTCTAAATATACATGTTTATTATACATGTATGTACATATGGGTGGGAAGTCATGAAACGAGAAAGGACAGGGGAAAGATCCTAGGTG
>NC_022013.1:49091382-49127683 GCF_000317375.1 Microtus ochrogaster | reverse complement strand
CACACTAGGTGATAGAATATATGTGACATGAAAGTGGAAATGGGCCTGTTAGGGGAGAGGGAAGACCAACAGGGGGCATGGGGGGTGGGAGGAGAGGAGCATTGGAAGACGAATCAGCAAGGATAAAGCATATATGAAAATGCCATCATTGTGTCTGCTAATTTTTAAATATTATCTTTAAAAGAGGCCTAGACCAGTCTTTAGCATTTCAGTAAACCTTCTGTGAGTATAAGGGGGCTTGTGAGATGAAACGAAAGTTTGGTCAGTAGTCAGATTTGTTTATGCTTTAGTCATAGTATGTGTGTGTGTGTGTGTGTGTGTGTGTGTGTGTGTGTGTGTGTGTGTGTGTGTGGTGGGGGATACAGGCATGAAGAGGCCACAGGATAATATTGTGTGTCCTAATTTATCACTCTCCACTTTATTTCCTTAAGAAAGAATCTCTCATTGAACTTGGTGGCCAGCAAATCTCAGTGATCTTCCTGCTTTTGACCCCCACAGAGCTGGAGTGAGAGCCACGTGTGTCCATGCTCAGTTTTTATTTGCATTCTGGGGATCCCAACTGGGACCTCATGCTTATATAGCAAATGCTCTTACCCACTGGTCCATCTCTCCAACCCTCCCTATCAACAGGTTTTAGTCACATCTGTCATGGAGAGAAGAAGAAAGCCTGCTGCAAACCTGCCCAGAAATCTTTGAAGGAGCAGTTGTCCAGTGGAGGCCACTGAGATCGTCGAGCAAGGACAGCAAGGCAGACAAACACCACCTCACTTTTGGCTTTCTGCCCTAAAGCACTTTCAAATCATACGTCCGGGAAGTGGGACACTAAGAGAGAAAATGTGGATGAAGGAAACAGCTCACGGTTTCCAGTGGCAGACCTGGTAGGTCAGGGTAGCAGAGTGAGCTCTCATGGCAAAAGTAAGTTCCCTTGACCATAGCAAAAGAAAACAACACGCATTCATTCCCCACTGCTGGGTCAGCTCTGTGGACAGCCATGCCTGTGGCCTGCTGTGTAATAAAAGATGCCAGTGTGCTAATCTGCTGGATAGGGGACCTTGCCCAGTGCTTTCTGGGTTCAGGTTGGACTCCAGTAAGCAATGCCTTTCCTGGGGCAGCGTGACTCTGGTCCTACCAAAGCCAGAAACCAAATTTCAATGAGTTCCAGCTGACTTGTCCAAAAACAGAATGCCTAAAGCAGCAGAGCTTATTACTCCTTAAGGAAATGACATACAATGTTTGTAAATCATCACGGCCACACCACTCGTCATAGCAATGATGCCCAAGCACGTATGGTCTGCCTGACCTCTGAAGCAGAACATCATGGCATTTTCCTCTTCATGTCTCCTGCCTAATTCTATGAATACAAACTCACAAGGAGTCCATGTCTGTAGTCCCGGCAGTCCGGAGACTGAAGCAGGAAGGATGTGAGTTTGAGGTCAGCCTGGGTTTGCCAAAAAACAAACAAAAACAAACAAACAAACAAACAAACAGACAGAAAACCAAACAGCAGATGCTAAGATGTAGCTCAGTTGGTAGACTACTTGCCTAGCATACACAAAGCCATGGGCTCATCCCCAGCACTACATAAACTAGGCATAGTGGTTTGTCTGTATTCCAATACTTAAAATGTAGAGGCAGGAGGATCAGAAACTCAGTGTCATCCCCAGCTACATAGTGAGGCCAACCTGGGCTATGTGAGATCATGTGACAAGACAAACAAACAAGAACACAAATGTGTAGCCATAGAATCCTTCCTCCTTAGAGGGAATGCTCAGTTTGGTTCATTCGGGGTCCTCCATTATCACAAGTGGTGCAGGGATGGTGGAAAACACTATTCTACTCTTGGAGGTACAGATGGACCCATGACCCACTCTGGATCAATGGGTGCTATTCTCTTGGGCACTGGTCCAATGTATATGTCATTTACATATACATTGTATATGTATATTACTTGGCTAGAATAATATGAGTGGTCTATTAGCCATAACACATATATGACATAAAAAGTCTGCATAATAGATGGGGAAAGAGACGTGTCATAGTGACACACTGACATCTTCAGACTCAGTCTTGTCAAAAGAACTTTGGGATCCAGGTATGTTAAGATTCAGAAGGTCTAGGTTCCTAAGCAGGAGCACAGTCCTGATGGGACTTTGGGTGCTCAGGTGTCGTACTCAAGGAGAATAGAACCTCTCCCCTAGAGAATTTCCTTGCTAGAAAGCCGTGTTATCATGGGCCCATCTTCCCCTGTCCCTGCACATGGGAAAAGAAGACTTTCAGGCTGAAAATTCCATGAGGCCTCGAAATTGGAGACTTTGAAAACCAGCTAGATAACAAGTTAATGCTAATTTAGGAGTGACTTGTGTAAGCCAAGAAGGGAAGGACTTGAGACTAGAAATTTGGGGATCTCCTGACAAAGTTTGGAAAAAGCTCATGTGGCCTCTTAAAGTCCAAATTTGCTGATTCTCTGGGCATTGTTTTCCTCCTCTTGTCTACAAAGTTGAATTTACACCCACTCCCTTTTCAAGTAACGTGGGGTCCAAAGAACCTCACTGTAAATTACAAGATAAACTGGAGGAGGGAATTAACATGCCTCTTAAAGGTTTGGAACAAACCACACTCTTTCTACTCTTTAATACCCAAACTCACTAATGATGTCTTAGAACTAATGTGAACACAAAGGAGAAAATACCCGGTAACTGCTGGGATAACTGTAATCAAACTTTATCTCCTGGCTGATCTGCTATCTCTGTTACAGTCACCAAGAATGCCACAGTGAGTGAATTAGGTCTGAAGGTAGCTCCTGAATTGTTCTTAGACTGTCTGGTTTAGTGAGTCCGTTCTACTGTGGTAGAGAGAGCCTGCTATATTAGCTCTCGGGAGTAGCTGTGGCAGAGAGAGCCTGCTATATTAGCTCTCTCGAGTAGCTGTGGTAGAGAGAGCCTGCTATATTAGCTCTCGGGAGTAGGAACCAGAAACACAGGCGAAGGCAAGACTGGGGAAACTGTAACTGCCTTGGGTTTTTCCCTTTGGTTTTGTGAGCCAGGGTTTCTTTGTAGCTTTGGAGCCTGTCTGATGACCTTGCAAGTGAGTAGGATATGGGCCACTGAGCCTTTTGTCTGCAGAAAGAGAGTGATTGACACAGGCTTTTGGGAGACATGAGGAAATCTAAGAACTAACAACTGTGAGGGATTTACTTTTTTCCTATTTATAAGTATTACTCTAGGAACTGGCTTTACTCATAAATAATTTACTATAGAGATTTTTCTCTTAGTTGTCTTTTTATAAATGATTACATTAAGATAAAATTTAAGGTGTGAAGGACAAGCATAAAGAAGATTAAACAACTTCCCCACATTCCATAATACAAATATAACTGTCTTAACAACTAGGTACAAAAAAAAAAAAAAGCCAAGGGAAATACCTGACTCAGAGGTCCGGACATGAAGAGGATTGAGGGCTGCCATGCACAGGACTTGGGTGTATAATCAATTTGCATTGTCTGGGCCATTTTCCCCCTTCCAGGAACAGAAGGTACTCAGGAGGCTATCCTTACTCAGCACAGGGATTCTGGGATGAACCCAACAGCATGGAGGCGTGGCTCAGCAAGTCAGCTTTTAATCTCCCTCCTGCCCTACACTGCAGAGCTGAGCAACTGAACTGTTCATAAACAAGGTGTGGGCTCTTGATCTCTCTACCCACAGCTCAATGAAGGGCGGCTGGCCTGGCATCTCACTGGCTTTGAAATCCCAGGAGTTCACAGCAAACCCATTCTTCGTCTTCCTGACCCCATGCTATTTCCTGGTCTCTCTTTGCCTCCTGCAAACCAATTCTTCGTCTTCCTGACCCATGCAATTTCCAGGTCTTCCCTGCCCCCCTTTTAATTTCACTATCATCACCATTACCCAATTTCCTGAGCAGGGAAGCCTAACTCCAGCCTTTATTCCCTGTTCTACATGGCTCCTTCCAACTAAATGTGTCAGAACCCAACAGAATTTCTATCTCTTCTTTCTATGGTTATATATCGACTTTGGTCTTTGCCTGTGGCCTTTCTTGACCCTGGTGAATGTCACTTAGACATTCTAAAGAGTATCAACATCATTTCACTGTGGGAAGCATTAAGAGGGAAAGGGAAGGATTACAAATGCTTCTGGGAAAATCGATTTAAATTGTCTTGGGTACAACAGATGTACGGGTCCCCTTCTGATTTCTTGCCACTGGCCCCATTCCTTCACACCACTCTCATATCCATAAGATAAAGTATAATTTTCCTGGTAATATTTGACCATCAAGTCCACACTTCACATTACAGTCAGAACCATTTCAAATTATTTCATATTTATGTATATGCATGTTTTGCCCGAGTCTATGTCTGTGTACCATGTTGAGTGCCTGGTGCTCAAGGAGTCCAGAAGAGGGTGTTGGATCCTCTGCAAGTGGAGTTACACATGGTTGTGAGCCTCTATGTGAATGCCTAGAATTGAACCTTGATCCTTCCAAAGAGCAGCCACGGCTCTCAACCTCCGAGCCATATCTCCAGGCTCCACAACCAAATCTTGATTTCTCAGTCAGGCCTAGATAGCTTGACTTTCACCATTCTCCAAGTCTACCTTCTACCCTCTTGAATGAGTCCAGCTCACCAAGTTTGTTCTCTTCTTTTTTACATAGCCCACTGTTTTCTTGTAAGTCTATGTGGTGATTTGAATGAGAAATGCCCTCCCCCTGCCATAGGCTCTTGTATTTGGATGCTTGGTCCCCAGTTGGTGGTGCCATTTGGAGGAGGTTAGAGAACCCTTAGGAGGTGGAGCTTTGCTTAAGGAACTCCACCACAGGGATTGGGCTTTGAGAATTTACCATCTGGCCCCACTTCCTGCTTCCTTTCTGTCTCCCTGTGGTGCGTGGATGAAAATGGGCTGGGCTGGCTTCATGTTCTTGCTGCCACCATGCCTTCCTGCTGCAACGGACTCTACCTCTCTGGAGCTGTAAGCCAAAGTAAACTCTTCCTTCCTGAAACTGCGTTTGCTGCAGTGTTCTTTCACAGAAGTAGGAAGGGAAATGGATACAATGGGTTTCAGTGTTTTACGAATCCTGCGATCCTCTACCGCTGCTCTGCACCTTCCTGCCCTTTGTCCTTTTTATGCTCATTTCTCTCTGTTCGCAGCACTAAGTATTTATATCCCCTAGGAATAAGCTGCTACTTAAGCACACAGGAGCCATGACCCTACTCACTATGTTTATGTGTGTATTCCACCTAGAACTGCACCTACAAGGCACTTTCTAATACAATATCTTACTTGCTTCTGAAAGACTGCAAGGGTAGCAATTCCTTTTGCTGATAAGAAAACTGGGTTCAGAAAGGATATATGGAGCTATAACTATCACCAAAGTCACACAGTGAAAATTCCCTTCCTCTAAAGTCATTCAGACATGAAAATAATATAACAACGCTCAAACAAAGGAAGAGAAATAATCTAGTAAAAGAATGCACATAAACGGGACTCACAGAAAGACCTGCAATGTGCAAACCCATTGTCCTTGCACAACTCAAGCAGTTCTTGGGGTGGCCACTTTTCTGGGAGGGTTGAATGAATCTGGGGGAATCCTTATAAGTGATCTACAATGCTAAGGGCAGGTCTGGGCAGACTTGGAAGGCAGCAGCGGCTGTGGAAAGTCACAGCAAGAGTTCTTAGTGCAGAAGTCCTGATCCATTCAACCCAAGGGCACACTTAGGGTATAGTCTCCTTTCTAGGTGAGGCTGCTATGAAGAAAACCAGGACACAGGGCCACTCTATCAAAAGCCAGGTCTAAACTGCTCTTTAAATAACACAATAATCTGAACTCCAGGTAGGACTGGAATATGACCCCACTTTTCGAAAGTATACCTCAAAAAAAAAAAGAGAGAGAGAGAGAGAGAGAATGAATATAGAATCCCTGTATATTAAAAACAGAGAAACAAAGAAACAGAGTATCGGCTTTTCCATTCCTATCATTTTCATCCATTTATAATCACATGAGATTTACTTTCTAAAATACAGTGCAATCCAGTCATTTTTATTCAACTGATGCCCGAGGTCTTTCTTCCATGCTCGCTTTTGCACGAGTCTCCCAAACGGATGTCAACCAGCCACCTGTTCAGCCACGCTGGGCTCAGCCACGCTGGGCTCAGCCACGCTGGGCTCAGCCACGCTGGGCTCCTTCCATGCCTTGGATGAGCCCTGGTTCTTCTGCTACAGGCTCATCCACAAACTCTTGCCTTGGTGTGGAACATTGCCCAGTCTGCCTCAGTTTTCCATTCCTCCTTCAGACTTCAGTAGAATCAGCCCTCCTCTCAAAACCCCACGTATAACTTTGTTTGTACTTAATGCATAATTATGCATTTACCCATGTACAATTAATATATATTTTTCTCTCGTGAATTATAAACTCTCTGAAAGTTGGTTGTATATATGTACATATACTTTTGGTTATCACTGGATCCTCAGAGAAATGTCTGTCTAATCAATCAATCAATCAATCAGTCAATCAATCATCAAACAATCAAACACTTTACATCTCTCTCAGTCTATCCACCTGCTCTTGTTTATCCATCCATTATTTATCCATCTATCCAACTACCTCTCCATCCTGGGGATTAGAGCCAAGGAAAGGAACTGTTTTATAAGTTTTTATTATTTATCTGCACATTGTCTAGGTATACTGAATAATTACAGAGAGTCCCCCATAGAAGCTATTATTTTCTTTTGATGAAACTTTATATATGTTAGAAACTTTCTTTAGTCTCTAAGGGCAATTAATTGTGCCACAATCTCCTGTCCCAAGACATATTGCTAGCGCTGACATCTATCCGCTAACACAATTCTCTTTCTTGCCAGTTTGATTCAATGATAGTTCAAGTACAGAGTAAAGCAGTTTTGAGTGCTTGTATAGTCAAGAGAAGACACATCTTTTCTCTCATTAAAGGTGTGAGAAAGTCCCCCCAGAAGCTCCAGTCACACTGTCATTGTCTGTTCACAGAAGGAACAATGTGTGGGAAACCGTCGCTTGATTGTGATTAATGAACAAAGGAATCTCTCTAACCAAATTCACCTCAGATAACCTCCCCTTGATAAAACTCCCAGCTCCAGCAGCCATCAAAGGAGGAAAATTCTCAGCAATTAAGGAAGATTTCTTGAAATGAATAACTTAAGATCTTTTGTGGTCTCTGATTCTACTTTAGCTCCTGATGTGTCCTTAGAAACCTTTTAGTCTAAGTATTGTCTCCCTGGAGATGAGGACCACAGCTGCTCTGGCCACCATCACGCACGGCCACTGAGTCAGCTCTGGCCACCATCACGCACGACAACTGAGTACTCCTTTGCTCATTGAACCTGGCTGAAAACATGACTCTTAAGACTTTCGCTTTGGGTTCCTAATTAGGAGCAAGTCTAGATTTGACACAGAACCCCCAGAAAGTGCTATATAGGGGATGCTCTCTATATAGAAGGAAAACGGGGCCTTTCTGTATTGGATTCCTTTGCCTTCTCTGAGCTATTATTTTTTTTTCTGAGCTATTATTACGTAAAGATTGATGTCATCTGGTTATTTATCAACTTCTGCCTTCTTCTGTATTGGCCACTCTCAGAATTACGAGAACTTCTGAAGTTGGAGACAAGCCACAACACACACTGGAGTGTCGTTCATACATAGAACAAAGCACTGTCATTCAGGTAAATCCCAGAGGAACAGTAGGGGGAGGGTCAATTCAGTAGGGGTTGGCTTCTGTGAACGCTGGGTCAATTCAGAATGGGCTGCCTTCTGTGAAAGTCAGAGCCTCCTTTGGAGAACAGACACGCATAAAATCATCCAGCCACAGAACAATCCTCCCATAATATAACTAGAGTGTGCCTGCCATTTGTGATTGTCACCGGACTAGAAACAGTTCCTCTCATACAAGTGACCTCTGGAAGGAAGCCAAGAGGACTTCCTTGTACGCTAGCACGCTCCAATGAGTATATTTTAAGCTTATTGATATGGAAGTGCCACACTCAAACCCCATATGCCCCTACCCATGCCACAGCTACTGGAGAAGGGGTTAGTTCTAGGTGGAGGGCAGGCTGGAAGAGATCAGAGGAGGGTACCTTCTAGGGGCCAGGGCATGTTCTAAATTGTATCAGGCTGTTGTCTCCATGGGGACAGATACATGTCAGAACTCACTGAACCAGACAGTTAGGTTACATGAACTGTAACAATGTAATGTTTTGGCTAACACAAAAGTTAAGCAGGCTGCAAGTGTTTCTACAGGGTTAGGGGACTCTGTGCTGGAGAGGAGACTGTATAATAAGAAAAACAGCACAACCTGGTTGTCATTTGCAAGGTCTAATACAAATTTTATGGTCTAACAAGAATTCTATTACAAACGATGTTTTGCAGATGTCCTAAAGATGGGCCCCATTAATAACTGCAGGAGAACAAGCATGTAATGAGAAATGTTCAGTTTTTATTAATCTTCAGGCAAAGACAGCAGGTCACCAGCCTGCTACTTGGGAGAACAAAAGCACTCTAAAAATTTGGGCAGCAAATTTCTTTCCAACCTTGGCTTTGAGATTCCTTACTTCTTTCTGGAGGAGCACCCAAATCATTAACATATTCCTGGGGGAAAATTAAGTCCATGGCAATGCACACCCATGCAAACACGTGTGTGTGTGTGTGTGTGTGTGTGTGTGTGTGTGTTTTGGAGGAGTAAAAGGAGTCCAAATATACGATCTCTCAACATTAAGGAATTGCTTCTTTTGGCTGTTCGTGCAGCATGATCTACTTTAAACCCTAAAGATTTGGGACTTCTCTTTGCTATCATGGATCCTGGAATTACCTTGTCATTAGGATAAAGGTACTAATCCACACCTACTCCAAACAAGAGAGAACTAAGTAACTTGAATAATGGTTTAACAGGAAAGCGGGTGAACCAGGTAGCCAAGATGTAATGGAGGCAACTAGAACCATCTGCGTTCACTGCCATCCCCAGGAGGCAGGGCCCTGCATCCAAATGGGAGTGGCCCAAGGAAGCTTCTGTAAAATTTCCACACAACTCACCTGAGTTGATCTTACCCTTCGCCCGAGCCTAAATATCTAAGTCTACTCTAAGCTGAAATCTCACACAACTGTTTCATGGGCAGCTCTTTCATACGAAATGGCACAGTGCATAAAATATGTATGCCCTTTGGAGACGGCCTTTAGGGCCAGAGGATGGGTTGGCAGCTTAAGGCGCTTGATGCTATGCATAAGGGCCCATGCTGGATCCTCAGGATCTGCTTGGTAGATCCAGTGCCTACAAATTGTCTTCTCACCTACACATGTGTGAAACACACATTCACGCACACATATGGACACATGCGTGCACTCTAACAAATACATCTTTAAAAAAAAAGCAAAATGGATCCCTCCCATCCATCTGCAGTTGCATGCATGCATTCAGGCTCCTCACCCTAGGCGGCTTTCCTGCATATTGTGTGAATTCCCACAAAAAACTTCCTGTGTGTCCTGACACAGAGCCTCTCTGGACAAAGAGGACATTTCCACAGTTTGAAACACATTCTCTGTTGTGATAGGAGGAGCCGTGGGGCTGCGTCCCCGGCACCCAGCCGCCGGCACGGCTAGCATTATACCCGAAATAATTACATGGAAACTGTATTCTTTTAAACATTGCCTACTCCATTAGTTCCAGCCTCTTATTGGCTAGCTCTTACATATTGATCTAACCCATTTCTAATAATCTCAATTCTCTCCCTGCTGTCTTCCTCCCAAGTTCTCATTACTAAAGCTCAAAACTCGGGCCAACACAATCACCAAGCCATGTCTTCAGTTCCTCCTGTGAGGCTCTTCCCCTCTTTCCTTCTTCCATTTCCTGTTCTTAACGCACTGACAGTGTCCAGAAGACAGCCATCTCTCACCTTCCCTACCTGCTTATAACCTCTTTTCTTCTTCGTCTACCTGTCACAGTCAGAGTTACATTTAAGAATACAGAGCTCACCTTCCTGGCTGCAGACTTTCTGCCGTTCCGCATTTCACAGAGAAGAAAGCTCCAACTCCCCTGCTCAGCACTGAAGGTCGCCCACAGGAGGACTACAGTCTAGTTTCCCAAATGTGACCCTTCCCATCATGTTCTTGTCCTCGTACCTCAGGCTTTGCCATCAGCTGGTGTTTCCTCTAAACTGAAACTATTGTGTCCCTTTTCAAAGACAAAACTCCTTCCGGGGTTGACATCACCCTGTGCTGTATACATTTCAAGATCAATTTCAAGTAACAGACAGCCTTGACTTAATGATAAACACCAGGGTTCAGCTTCAGATCACCTGGAGTTCAAAAGCAAGGACCACAGCTTTTTGTTACCAGGCCGAGTGCTTAACTTTCCCAAGGTCCTCTGCTTCCTCACCTCTGTACACACAGGACAGTAGTGTCCAGACAGCAGGTAGGTTGTGAAGGGGACCAAATAGGATAGTGTCCTCGAAAGTGACCCCCTACCTAGGCTATGGACCACACTAGTAAACCTCAGAGACTATTCCAAAGGCTTAGGAATCCCTCAGGACTTTAGTGGCTCCATTGCAGTAACTTTAGCAGGTGATACACAGGTCAGTGAGACACAGAATGGAGACAGGCCCTGGGACAGACAGAGACTAGGGAAAATAACTACTGTGTGGTGACATGATGTCAGATCAGCCATACATGACTGTGACAAAGAGAAAGATTGTTTCCTAGTCCTGGGAGGGCAGCCAGTCCTGATGAAGCAGAGAGAAGCCTCAGGAACGCCCCTTCCCAGGGCACACATACCTAGACAATTGTTCATACAAGGATGCAAAAGACAGCTGGTCATTCGACTTAGGCTCAGTCTCAAGACAGGTGAGTGTTGGGACCACTTGGAATCTGGGAGAGACTTCCACTGAGGCTCTATCGTAGCATCTCTGTCTAATCCACTTCCTCCCCTTTCCTATGGGAGATGCTGACCTCAAGACCACTCCCCTGCAAACTCACGCATGGCTGCATGGATGACCACTCCCCTGCAAACTCACACATGGCTGACCTCTGTCTCTATCTGCTCTGAGGATGGAGATGGTCGGTAGCAACCAACAGCAGTGAAGATGGGGTGGAGTTTAATGACAGCACACATCAGAAGCCAGCGGTGGCCTACAGGGCAAGGAACAGTTTTAGGCGGGTCACAGGGCACAGCGGAAAAACCGTGAAATAGTTACTAACATTCAAAACACTTGAAAAAAAACTGGGGCTCTGGCAACAATCAGACAATGTTTGCACAGGGCACCCATGTCTGGAACTGGGGAGCCCAGTTCCACTTGCAGGGCTGTCACACAGTCATTCACCCCTGTTCTTTACCTGCCCAGTTCAGAGAACATCTAAGCTGGTGAGCTATGGCTGATTCTAGATTTAGTTATATATTTGGAGACAGCTACCACTTTGACCAAGCCTGCTACCACCTTTGGAAACCAAAGACTTCATACCTCACTCTCCTAGGAATGCCATGGATGTGGCCTGGGTCTGGCAGCTCTCATCACCTACCAAAATGCCCCGGGTTGGTCCGTCTAGAGTTGTTCAGATATAACTTACTAAGAGAACAGACTTGAAAGAAAGCCACTTTGTATCGGCTCTAAAATATTCAAAAGGAGACCACGACATTATGGATGTGGGACAATATCTTCTCACCATACACAGAGAACCCAGGCTCTTCTTCCAGGAGGCCTGGCCATCAGGGTATTCTTAGGGCTTAACCATCAACAGGGTCTCTGGTGATGGCTCAGAGCCCAGGGGCAGTATGTAGCCCACACTGTAGGACTCACTGATATCCTGGCTCCGAGGGGGTATCAACAAAGCCAGCAAATCTCGGCTATGCGTCCCACGTGCTGGTAAACGGCTGAGGTAATTGCTACGGTCAAGCAATCAGCCACAAGGCAGTGTTGCGATTCTAAAAGGGCAAGAGGCTCCACGGAGGCGAAATTATAAGGTATTGTTAGGCAGCATATTATGTGACTGCCGACACCTCAGCTTTCATTACTGCAGCAATGCTTTCAGAAAGAGATGTAGTTGGAGTTGTCAGAATTTCATTCTAACCTCTCTTTGAGGCTCTTAAAAACTCACTCATGCTGAAATGTGCCTTTTAGATTCTCAGTCAGGATCTGTGCTTTGTTTTCAACCCATTGTTCTCTAATGGGATGCGAAAGGAAAGGTTTTCCCAAGGATCTTTCTAGACACTCACTTCCGACCTTGAGCCCCTCTGCCTCCTTATCCCAACCTCTACCAGAAGCTTGGCAATTCCAACCCAAGCAAGGGGACAGATATCTTCCACTGAGAGGATGGAAGGCTTTTTGGCAGGATTTATAAAAACAGCTGCAGCCATAAGCAATACTCAACAAGTAGGAATCCGCTCCATGGTGCACACTGCAGGCAACTGCACCCTTGCCCCGCTGACCGTGGCCAAGAGCGGTGATGGAAATGAATCAACAGGGGTTTTACCTAGAGTAAAAGGTAGCCAGAGATAACTGTGAAGTTTTCTCACAGGTGTGGCCTGTCCAGCCAGATTTATATGCTGATTGATATATGAGATATCACTATATAGTATATCCATTTTTGGAGACAGCCTGCAGGACAGGTTAGGTCTTGAATATTCCAGCCTCACAAAAGAAGTCCCAGAACTCGGAAAATGCTACAGTTAGCTTTCTATTATCTTATTATTCTAATCGTTTCTGTAACGCCTTCTCACTAAAAATGGCTGAACACCCAGCCCTTCTCTGCATGTCTCGCAAGGAACTGGATGGGCCATCACCTGTAGCTTTGCTTTATGTTCTGAATCCTCGGGCCCAGGAATCAAAAAACCAAGTGTTATACAGCCAGCTCAGGGTACAGTCTGTTTTTAGTCTCTCAGCTTGATGCCCAGCTGCCTCTCCAATCGTTTCTCTGAATATGTGTGTGTGTGTGTGTGTGCGTAAATTTAAAACCTATGGAATTAAGAAAATTATAGTAAGAATATTGCCCCCAATTCTTCACTTTTAGCATGAAGAACGCACAGCCTGGGAGTCTGCCGAGTATTGCTGCTGGGAGGATCTTGGCAGATCTGAGGCAGCCCTGTAGAGAATTTTCATCTGCTGCTAGCGAAGCAAAGATGAGTCTTTCGGGAGGTTGCTCCTTGGCCTGAAGCAGTTGCAGTAGCTAAGAGTAGGGGTGTGTCTCGGACAGAGGTCAGGCGCATTGTCAGGCCAGGCAGGGAATGCACAGAGCTTGGGCGCATTATCAGGTAAGCTTCCGGTCTGGGCAAGGCTGTTTGTAGGCTTTCGGTTAGCCCATAGGAAATGTGTCACAGCCCCCAAAGAAAGGCCTAGGCAGCTCTGGCTACTTAGCATGGAAGCCTTGGCACTATCTTAGGAAATGAATGGTCCAGTATCAGAAAAGCATAAATGAACAACTATGGTTCCCTTTGGACAAATGTCCCCTTATGTTTGGAGCCAGGCTTTTACGTACGGTACTTCCACAGTGCCATCATTTCATATCTGCGGCAATAAAATGTTTATTATTCTACATCATTATTTTATAACTTTCCTAGTTCTTGTTTTTAAATCTGGAAACAATGATTCCCTGCTAAGTTTGGCTCAGCATCCTCATGCTAGCATCCTCACGGCTTCATGGCCCCATGTATACATGCAATGATTGATTGCATAAGAAGACATTTCTGCCTTTCCTTTTCCTATGCATTTTTATTAATATTCATTCTATCAGTTTTGCTCAGATCCCAGCTAGATTGGAACTTGCTATATCGCTAAGTCTGGTCTCAAGCATTCAATCCTCCCGCATCAACTTCCCAAATGCTAGGATAATAAGCATGTGCTGTTGCACTCAGCTAAAATATTGCACTTTTAAGCCATGCCAAGTGTTGTTCTTAATACTTCAGGCAGTATCAAAACAGACAGTCACCTCCCCTTTTAACATATTTGTGATCTAAACATATTCCACTCTAATTCCAAAACTAATTTGTTTCTGATATTCTGTTTATTCCTTTTTGAGCTGATTGGGTACGCTGGCCCATTTCCCATTTTCAAAACCCAACACCTTTCTCTCTTGTTTTCTCATTTTCCCCAAATACATTTGTATCATATATCACCATCATTATTATGCCACCATCATCACCATGGCAAAATAAACAGAATCATATTTCTATCACCATCATCTCATCATCATGCAATCTCACCATTGTCACTTTAATTATCACCATCATCATTGCCGTCATCACCTCAGCCTCACCATGGCTGTCACCATCATATCATAATCAACTCATCATGGTCTCATCACCGTCGTTATAGTCATCAGCATCGCCATCATCCATATCGCCCAAAGCCCCTTCTGTGTGCCAGGCATTTGGTGTCTGGAGAATTCTGCTGGTTCACAGAGGTAAGGGGACTACTGGTATCTGACTGTCATCAGTAAGTACCACCACCATCCATATCACCCAAAGCCCCTTCTGTGGGCCAGACATTTGGTATCTGGAGAATTCTGCCGGTTCACAGAGGTAAGGGGAATACCGGCACCCGTGCTTTTGAGGTGTGGTGTTGGAGCACAGAGAAGGTTTGTACTTCGCACAGAGAGGCTCTGGGGAGTTGGCGTGCACACACAGAGACTACCGAATGCGATTCCTGGCAGCTGAGCTCTGTGCCCTTGTGGAGGGCCCTGAGGAGTGTGTCACCACTGCTAAAGCACACCCACAAGTATCTTCTCATTTGACTCTCATCGTTGCACAGGAGGTTTCCCTTAAACCAGAAACCTCCACTTTGTTACTTTGTTACATTTTTCGGTTGTTGAATATTTTGTCCCAGACCAAAGAAAATTCTGTACTATTTGAGAATTAATTCTAGAATCCAATCTACAGTAATATCATGTGCTTGACTTAAAAAACCTGAAATTCAGCCGTCAGTCACCCTCAAATAATTGTCTACGGTTTCTTTTTACTTCCTTTATTTTCTAGAAAGTCGGCTAGACTCATCAGAAACTACAGAGTGTATTTGAATGTCTTAAGTCATAACTGACTTCATTCCAAAATCAAATATGATACCTTTACATTATTTGTAGTTTTATGAAGAACAGTTATCAGTTATGGGAACTTACAGATTTAAATTAATGACAAAATTCCAGGAAGGATTTTCACAGATTTGAAAAATACTTGACTTGGAATTTCTATATACTTCCATTCTGCTCTTGTGGTATGAAGAGTAAGTAGTTTATTATCTGTGCTTTATTTACAGGGTTTCTTTTAAAGGATGGACACACATTCACACCTACACACAGATACATACACATATAGAAAATAATATGGCCTAATGCAAATAAGTGCTAAATAACTTCTTGGATTTTTAAAAAAATCCTCATACCTTCAAATTTATTATTTCAAGTTTTACCACATGAAGATGAAGCAAATTACTGAGTTGCTAACTCCATGGGGACACATGTAAATCAGATGTCACCACTGGAATCTACACATGGTCGTTGACTGAAACTATCCCATATCTATTAGCTTACTGGCTTGGAAAACATTCCAGGTAGAGAAGACTATCAAATCTATATCAGGAAAAGGCAGCGTAAGGAGTTCACAGCCAGTGTCATTGGAAGAACTAGGTCCTCCCACGGCTCTTCAGGGCAGTTTCATTGGAACAGTGTCTCGCACAGGGTATGAAAGGCTCTCTCCAGTTGTCTGTCACACAAACGCCCTCACCAAATAACCAAGCTCTCAGAACAGCCGTTTAGTGCTGTGTGGGCTTAAGTTCAGCTCTGTGGCCCTTAAACATCCGTGCCACCACGTTCTAGGGACACCTGGGAGCCTTGCTATATACACCAAGGTCATAATCGACACCGCTGCTGTACCTAATGAATTGAAGACGACCAGGAACGTGTTCTCCAGCCCCCCCCCCCCGCCACACACACACACTGCATCTCTGCCCATTCAGACCAAAGGAGAGAGATGCCAATTGCTTGTGGCATCTGAGTAAGTTTCTGGCAGGCTGAGAAGCCACCACGGTGATGGGGAGTAGTAGTGATTTTCTTCTTGAGGTAGCAGGATGTCTCCATGAAACCCTGTAGGCTTCTGATAATTAATCATTAAGTCAGACCAAGGAAAGGCCAGGCTGAGAGAAGATGGCTCTAATGTGGCCATGCAGGAATCCAACCTCCATCTTTCCTAAAGAGCCCTTTGAACTCTTTAGATTCAAGACTCTTTTTAAAGACTGATCTTTGCACCTGGGGATTCACCCACCTTTGGTTTTGGAATGGAGAAGAATAGGGCATTGAACTGAACTCCCAATAGGGGCCAGTGATTTTTTTTTAATCTTTTGTTTCAATGGATCCTACAATGGTCTTCAGTAGATGTTTTTACATTTCCACATTAAAGAGATGAGCCCTTAAAGGGAAGGCGGGGGAAAAGCCAGATAACAACACACTGAAAACCACCGAAGTCCTGCAGCAATGTGTGGATGATGGCTGGGACCACAGAGAGTCAGCGCCATGTTCCTTCAGAGGAAAGAGCACTGTGTGGGGCTGCGATAGGTGGGGCAGGAGCTTGTCGTTTACTCAAGACTTCCCGAACAACAGAGACCAAACCTTTCTGCATGAGAACGAGAACTCTAAAGCTAACAAGAAGGGGTGACGGACAACAACCTTTTTTTTTTTTTTGTTCTAGCCCTCGGCTTCCAGGTCGGGGCAAGAGAGTGGGAACGACTGGTGGGGCTTGTTTACTTGCGGAAGGTTGGTTCCTCGTCCTCCCTATTGCTCCCACAGCTCACAGAGCCTTGAGGGTGGGTGACGCACCCTTTTTCTTTGGACTGTATTTCACTCAAAGATCCCCTGGAGCCACAGTTGATCTGCTTATAAGCATTCAACAGAAGAGAATTGCATAACATTCCCAGAAGTATAAATGTGCTCTTGGGTCATCCCAAGTATATGGCGTTTAAGGGTTCCCAGGGAGAGGGAAAAAAAATAAATAGGAACTCTCTGGTAATTAGCTCATCATTAACTAGTATAAGCGTCCCATCTGTCATGCCCCCAGGAAGTCCATAGAACAGATGACTTCAGCAAGGTAGCCTCTAGCCCTCGCTGAGGTGGCTATGCAAAACCTCACACAGAGCTGCGCACATGCCAAAGAGCAAAGATGGAGCCTCTTCTCACACAATACGGGGACAGGCACTAAACTGACTAATAGAGCTGAGTTCATTCATTGTGTAAGTGTTGCTGCTTAGAAGGAAATGCAGCAATAAAGCAGCCAGCCTCAAGGTTTCCAACGCCTTTATAGGAATGACACCTAATAGGTACAAGTATATTAATATGAACAAATTTGGCTTCGTCAATATTAAAAAAAAAATGTCTGTTTCAGTTCACATGTGCAAGAAAGGGAAGACAAAGCCAAGGACTGAGGAATAGATTTACAAACCAGACACAACAGATTTGTATCTGAAACACAGGTTCTTTTTTTTTTTTTTTTGAGCTATATATATTTCTCTGCTCCCCTCCCCTTATACCCTCTCCAATGGTCCCCATGCTCCCAATCTACTCAGGAGATCTTGTCTTTTTCTACTTTCCATGAAGATTAGATCTATGTATATCTCTCTTAGGGTCCTCATTGTTATCTATGTTCTCTGGGATTGTGATTTGTGGGCTGGTTTTCTTTGTTTTATGTTTAAAAACCACTTATGTGTGAGTACATGTGATAATTGTCTTTCTGAGTCTGGGCTACTTCACTCAATATGATGTTTTCTAGCTCCATTCATTTGCCTGCAAAATTCAAGATGCCATTATTTTTCTCTGCAGTGTAGTATTCCACTGTGTAAATGTACCACATTTTTCTTATTCATATTTCAGTCAAGGGGCATTTAGGTTGTTTCCAGGTTCGGGCTATGACAAACAATGTTGCTATGAACATGTTCTTGTGGCACAATTGAACATCCTTTGAGTATATACCCAAAGTGGTATTGCTGAGTCTTGAGGAAGGTTGTTTTCTAATTTTTTGAGATATCACCATACTGGTTTTCAAAGCAGCTCTACCAGCTTGCATTCCCACCAGCAATGCAAAAGTATTCCCTTTGCCCCATATTCTCTCCTGCATAAGCTGTCATCAGGGTTTTTGATCTTGGTCATTCTGACAGGTGTAAGATGGAATCTCAGAGTTGTTTTGATTTGCATTCCTCTGATGACTAAGGATGTTGAACATTTCCTTAAGTGCCCTTCAGTCATTTTAGATTGTCTGTTAACAGTTCTCTGTTTAGGCCTGTATTCCCGATAATGTGGTAGTTTATGTAAGTCAGCCCAAAAATCCTACCAAGGAACTCCTACAACTCATAAACACCTTCAGTAATGTAGCAGGATAGAAAATTAACTGAAAAAAAATCAGTAGCCCTCCTTTATGCAGATGATAAATGGGCTGAAGAAAAAAAATCAGAGAAACATCACCCTTCACAATAGCCACAAATAACATAAACTATCTTGGAGTAACTCTAACCAAACAAGTAAAAGATCTGTATGACAAGAACTTTAAATTTTTGAAGAAAGAAACTGAAGAAGACACCAGAAAATGGAAAGATTTCTCATGCTCATCGGTAGGTAGAATTAACATAGTAAAAATGGCAATCTTACCAAAAGACCTACAGATTAAATGCAATGCCCATCAAAATCACAGCAAAATTCTTCACAGAACTTGAAAGAACAATACTCAACTTTATATGAAAAAACAAAACAAAACAAAAAAGGCCAGGATAGCCAAACAATCCTGTACAATAAGGGAACTTCTGGAGGCATCACAATCCCTGACTTCAAACTCTACTACAAAGCTACAGTACTGGAAACAGCCTGGTATTGGCATAAAAACAGCCAGGAGGACCCATGGAAAGGAATCCAAGACCCGGATATAGATCCACATATCTTTGAACACCTGATTTTTGACCAAGAAGCAAAAAATATAAAATGGAAAAAAGCATACTCAACAATTGATGCTGGCATAACTGAATATCAACATGTAGGAAAATGAAAATAGATCCGTATCTATCGCCATGCACAAAACTCAAGTCCAAATGGATCAAAAACCTCAACATAAAGCCAACCCTACTGAACCTCATAGAAGAGAAAGTGGGAAGTACACTTGAACTCATTGGCACAGGAGATCACTTCCTAAATATAACCTCAGTATCACAGACACTGAGAGAAGCAATTAATAAGTGGGATCTCCTGAAACTGAGAAACTTCTGTAAAGCAAAGGACATGGTCAACAAGACAAAACGCAGCCTACAGAGTGGGAAAAGATCTTTCACCAACCCCACATCGGACAGAGGGCTGATCTCCAAAATATACAAAGAACTCAAGAAACTGGTCATCAGAAGAACAAATAATCCACTTCTGCCTGTTGAGAGCGGAAATTAAAGGTGTGTGCCACCACAGTTGGTGACCTTTCTCTCTTGTCAGGTGTTTTACCACAGAAACAGCAAAGAACCAGAAACGCACATTTAAAGGCATATTAAAACCCGCAGCAGCATCCATATGAGGAAAAGTCCACTTAAAATTAAAATGATGGAACAGTTTTATACCCACTAGGATGGCCACCATGAAAAAGACAGATAAAAACAAGTATTGGCAAGGATGTGGAGGGCTTGGAACCCTCACATGTTGCTGACAAGAATCTAAATTGTGTGGTTGTTTGGGGGAAACAGTCAGGCAATACCTTAGAAGCAAAATGTGCTGTTAGTATCTCAGCTCCTTCAGTTCGTGATGTATACAGCCAGGATTAATAGAAGTGTACGACCACATAGACTTGCACCCAGTGTTTGCCGCAGCAGCATGCAGAACAACTCCAAAGCAGAACCAATCAGATTCCCACCCACTGGTGAGCGGGCAAGCAAAATGTTGGGTAAAGAGATTTCACTCCACCTGATACCCATAGCAGGCCAATCTATGGTGACATGAAATAGATTATGAGTTGCCTAGGGCTGGAAGCAGGGTGGAAAGTGACATCTTAGATTTCTTTGGGGGACGAAGAAAACGCAGTGGTGATGGCAACACAAGTCCTTGAATATATACATTGAATTGTATACTTTATATACATTGAAATGTACACTTTAAATAGCTGAGCAGTATTGCTTGTGAATTAAATTTTACACACACACACACACACACACACACACACACACACACACACACACTTCATTTCTCATCTTGGTTCTCAGTCACATGGGCAACTTTCACAACCCCAATCCAGGCCCATTCTCCAGACCAGCAACACCAGAATCTCAGGGCGGTGGGACCCAAACACCAGCATGACTTCCCTGTCCTGGGTGATCTGGGTCCTTGGGCAAAGGCGAAAACACTGAGTTCCCTGTGAGGATAAAATGCCACAGTGGTCTACCTTGTGAGCTCTTCCTCTTCCATGAGATGACATCCAAGAAGTGAGATGTCACCTCAGCCCCCAGCTAGGCGTGCTCACTATGGTGCTAACGGGTGCTTCTGGAGGCAGGTCATAGAGAGAAAGGAGAAGAAGGGCTTGAGAGCCTCCTCTTTGGGGTCACAGCGGAGGGACACGTCACTGTCATGTGAATGGCCTGCACTAGATCCTCTGAGTTGATCTCTACGCAGCAATGGTGTGTGCTCAGGTTTTGGGGCTCTGACATTGAAACCTCTGTAGTTGAATCATCAGACATGTGTCCTCAAAGTAAAGGAAAAGGACCAGAGAATCTGCCCAATTATTCAAGTAGCTTTACATTAGTTCGCATCTCAAACCCAAAGTTTCACAGTTAAAATTATGGCTGGAACTGAGTCTATGCAGTAGATACAAATGACTCATGAACAAAAGCTGTGATACTGCATGGCTGGTTATCAATAACAGACATAAACACCGCTGAACATTCGGTTGAATCCCATTTTTAAATTCATCAATCTTTCCTTCTTTGCTATTCTTAAGTACAACTGTAAATCAAAACACTGATTTAGGCCATATAAAAAAGAAATGAAAAATGGTACATTTCATATCTTGTCCCAAAACTCAGAAGCCAAGTGGCATCCAAATTGCCAATAGAGTTCAGATTTATGTAGGAAGAAGGCTGACCATGTATTTTAAAACAGGTACTGTTAGACCACTTAGAGCAAGTTTCTGTCAGTCGTAAGGAAGTAGAATAAGACCTGTCAGACAAAGAGACAGTGTTCTGGAAGATTGTGAGCACTGAGTCTGCACATGGGAAGGGCTGAAATAGCATCCATACCCCAGAGTAGCCTGTGGGGGAAATTTATAGTCAAAGCTCCAATCACACACAGACAAGACCTGCTTCAGCCCCACAGAGACAAGACCAGCTCCAGCCCCACACAGACAGGACCAGCTCCAGCCCTACACAGACAAGACCAGCTCAAGCCCCATACAGACAAGACCAGCTCAAGCCCCACACAGACAAGACCAGCTCTAGCCCCATACAGACAAGACCAGCTCTAGCCCCATGCAGACAGGACCAGCCCCAGCCCCATGCAGAAAGGACCAGCTCCAGCCCCATACAGACAGGACCAGCCCCAGCCCTATGCAGAAAGGACCAGCCCCAGCCCCATACAGACAGGACCAGCCCCAGCCCCATACAGACAACGATTTTTCTACTAGTAAAGCTTTCCAGCTCTTCCACTGAAAGAACTCGATCAGTCTCAACCCATTTCCTAGTCCTAAGGCAGGGAGCTCCCATGACAATGTCCAACACTGAAGCAAATCACGTTTGCTGGGTGTTTAGAGGAGCCTGAGAACTAACTGCCATCAGCTAGGGCACTCATTAGCAGGTGGTTATGAGGAGCAAGCTAGTAAACTCATCAGTGCTTCTGCACAAATATTTAAAATAATTCCGGGAGAATTTGAACCTCAACAGGGAGCTAGCCAAACACGTTTGCAATCTGAACCCAAGGTTCTAACAAGGTGCTGCCTCTTGGCTGTCCTTCAGAGTGAGGGACATTTTTAGAAAGATTAGCACTTGCCTGCAAACAAAGACGGGCATTTTCAACACAAACCTCTGGCCAAGATTTTTTTTAGTTCCGTACGAAAACAAAATGTATCTGCCATCCTACCTCAGGTGTGAGTGCAGATTTGGCGTGGCAAAGCATCCGTGCAAGAACACTGTCCTGAGAGCACCAGACAAAGGGAATATAAACTGAACTCTAGAAGCTCATGACACACACTCCGGCCAGCAACGGAAGAGTTTAAGGCGTGATACACAGATGGAGCACCACCGAGAGAAGTGAGGCTGGGCATCAGACCCTGGTGCCATCAAGGCCATCTCAACTCGACATCAATTTCATGGTCAGCTACTTGGTCTGCAAAACCTGTTGGCACTAGAGCCGGCTAGCCACCCAGTCCAGACGCTTTGGAGGTATTTCTACGACCTTTCAAATCTGTGATTCAGATGCCTCCAATTTGATCTTATTGAGTTGCCCCCCCCCAAAAAAATGGGGTTAAAATTAGTTTTTTTTTCAAGTCCAGCATTTTCTACAGCCTTAGTCTCTGTAGGTAGCAATAAGGAAATGCAAAATGTTCTCTGGCGTGGATAGATGTTGGCGTAATTATAGGTCTGGTATTTGAAAAATCAAGGGCAGATGAAGACGGTTGCAGAGACACGAACAACCCAGAACGTCTGAGAGCACAGCACTTATACCTCATTAGCTACCAATTACTGTATTCATAATTTAACACAAAAAGGAAAAACACAAATGGGCTTTTTAGAAAAAAAAAAACATCCCTTTCATCTAGACTCCAGTTTACACTTGGCCTCTAAAGGCAGGATGAATGCAATAGGTTGAGAAAGAGAGTAGTTATATTGAGCAATAAAAACCCTTTTGATAATATTCAGGGCTATAAAAATGGCTTGGCTGAAACTATTAGCCAAAGACAAATAATACCAACAGAAGGGAAGCAAGCAACTTCTGCTTGATTGTAAGGTATGGGACAGTTACTGAAAATGTAAATTGATATTTTGTTTGTACGTACATCTGCAGGCCAGAAAAGGACATCCGATCCCATGGACAATTGTAAGTTGCCATATGGGTGCTGGGAATTGAACTCAGGACCTCTGGAAGAGCAGCCAGTGCTCTTAACCACTGAGCCATGTCTCCAGGCCCAGTTACTGAAAAATATAACACTAAAAAACCACTTTCAAACTCGTGGCTTTCTGTGGCACTTGCACCTCAGATCTCCTCCTCCCTCTTAATATATATATATATATATATATATATATATATTTGTGTGTGTGTGTGTGTGTCCCTGTATTGTCCATGTATATGCATTTGCAAGTATGTGTGTATATGCAGTTGTCAGTGATAACCACCCTCTATCATTTTAAACCTTTTATTGGTAGGTTTCTTCATTATGCCCAGAGTCCATCCCTATAGAATGCCTTGCTGTCCAGTTTGCTCAGGGATCCACTGTAAGCCAGCCGCCATAACCACCCAGTGGTGATGTGGGTTTCTGAAGATCTGAACTCTGGCCTTTACACTTGTGGGCCCAGTACTTTCGCCAACGAACCGCCTCCCCAATGCTGAACCCCAAGTCTTGCCTCTTTCCTGGCAAGCCCATATCCAAGAATTCTTTCATGATATGGAAGTCAAAACAGTTACTGGTTATTTAATTGTTCACCACCATTCCTACACTGTTACAGCCATTCTACAATCACTACTATTAGAAATACTGTCTTTGACACTGTCGTCAGATCCACCACCTCTGCCACCGAGCCTCCCAGTGAGATGATAGATGTTCTTAAAGGCAGTGCTGTTTGAGTTCCAAATTCCAGTGATTCGTGCATGTTCCTTCGCCCCTTGTGCTGGCTGGCTCTTTCCAGTGACACTAAATTGCTGATGATGTTGCTCATGTACCAGAAGCTTCTGCACCATGTGAGGACTTAATACGTGACTTTTAAAGGTCCAGAGTTTCAGGGTGCCATCTCACATAAGAGCCCGATGTACAAATCTCAGCAGCTCTGCTCCAGGGAGGAAATGGCCCGGTTGATAGAGAGGGGAGGGAGGAGGTGGTGAGCTGAGCTAGCACACTCGAGCTACCTGCCACGCAGGGTTTGTCTTTTGCTCAGGGATGCCTGCCAAAGCCCAGAACATGAGAGAAGAAAGAAGTGTTTGAAGCAGGAAGGCTGAGGAGAAGAAAAATTCTGGGCCAGGTATTTGGGCGAAAGTGTATCTTTATCCTTGGCATGCGGTCAAGGAGGTTGCCAGGAACAGAGGCTCCATCAGAACTGTCCAGCTGTGGCCGGTCGGTCGGCGGCTTGCTGCTTATTCAAAACTGCGGGACTCTAGTTTCTCTCAGGGTAGACATCAGATCAAATCAGCGGCTGTGTGTACTTCAGCATTTGCTACCCTGTGGGGTCAATGTATCACAGCTCCAGGTCCCACTGAGCCATCTCTGGAGGGACTGAATTCCCGCGTGACTACTGTGTCACAAGTGGCAGCTGCTCTTCCGTACTGGCCTGACCTGACATTTAATTTGAGATGAGGTTTCAAAATATATCATCCAACTTTCCCTTCTTTTTTGTACTAACCTATTTTTTCTATAATAAAGTAGATGAGGGGAAAATGCAAAAATAAAAGTCACTTATATTCTTATCACCCATGCCGATAAATATAGTTGTATAAAATCTATCATTTAAGTAAAATCAGGATATAAAATAAGATCAGTTATGTAGTAAAAGATAGCATAAAGTACGCTGGTAATCACTTATCATTAGACATCTGTCCTGGCCTACTAGTTCAGGCCTATAATTCAAGCGACTCAGGAGGTTGAGGCTGAGGTTCAAGACTCTGTAGAATTCACTTAAGGCCAGAGCAGACAACTAAGAAGACCCCACTTCAAAGTAAAATATAAAGAACTGCCGCTGTGGCTAAATGACAGAGCATGTCCCTGGCATGTATCAGGAGCCTGGCTTCTCCCTCGGTATGTAAACAAAACTGCAACAAACAACCAAACACACGAGGCTGGTCTCTGGGTGTTCTGTTTCTATCAGCAATGGCACGTATCTACAACTGTATGCTGATCTTCGTATTCATCCCTGATGTCCAAATGCCCCGTGTGAGGAACTTTCAGAAAGAGAATTTCTAGACCAAGATTTTGCTGTCTTTAAAGTTTTTGACGCATGTGTCCAAACGTCCCCCAGAAAGAGAGCGAGAGGTTAGAGCTACACCAGGATGTAAGGCAGGAAGGCCACATCAAAGAAAATCTGGAGAAAAACTGAGAACCCAGAGAGATCTTGTTTAAGGAAATAGTCGTAACAGTGAAAGTCAGAAGCCACAAAGATGCATATTAACCTGGGAACAAAGACTCCAAAGTCGCCTAGCAGGAAACACTACAACGGGCCTCTCTAGAAGGTGTAATGACATCACGTTAAACCTAAAAGATCTTGGTAAACGTAAATACACAGGAAAGGCAGCATTGATGTAAACATTTATTTTTATTTATTCTTCAAATTATGTGTACATGTCTGGTTTTATAAATAGGTCTATGTACGTGATTGCAGTGCCCATTAAGTCCAGAAGGTGGCATCAGATACCACACAGCTGGACCTACAGGCGGTTGTAAGGGGCTGATATTGGTGCTGGAATGAATGTCCAGTCCTCTGCAGGAGAGAACACATTTTCAATTGCTGAGACATCTCTCCTGTTTTATATATAACTTCTTAAAATATTAAAACAAAAGATAGTGTAGCAGGGGGTTACATACATGGAGGAAACCCAAATCTCCGTATTGGAAAGACAACGGCCACACTGAGGCCGAATGCCAGAGGTTTCAGATGAATCCCCAGTAATCGTTTCTCGGAAAAAAAAAATTTGAGGCAAGCCAGGTAAAATGTCAATACTTGTCAAGCCTGGAATGCAGCCCAAAACATGGCTGAAGGTCTCTAGGGCCACCAAAGGTTCCTCTGGGATACTGAGATCAAAGTAACTTTCAGGGCAATACTCTGGCCTGTCTGTCTTTTTCACTCGTGAAGTCTGTGGTTGGTACCTGAGTGTTGGGTAAGCCTATGGCCTGCATCAGGAGAGTGGCCCTTGTATTCTTTATACCACATTGTTGCAGGGAGGAAAGCTGGTTAGTGTCTCGAGAATATCCTGCACGAAGTCCTTTTAGTGGAAACAACTCTGGAACACTGGTTTAATAATACAGTACCTCGGGGGCAAGGGTGCGCATGCGCTGCTGGTGCTGACAGAAGAGGGCCTGGGGTCTGGAAGATACTAAGGCAGCTGGTGTGTGAGCTGTCCTGTCTGTCTTCCCTGAACATCACTTTCCCCTTGAACTGCACCCTGACACTGCTTATTCAGATTTGGTATTTAGCTGTTTTTTTTTTTCAATCAAATGAAATCTGTCATTTCACACACACACACACACACACACACACACACACACACACACACACACAAATAGCTGTCAGTGTTCTTCATCGATGACAAAATGCAAGCTTTCAAATGGAAAGCATAAACCTGAAAAGGTCGTATCTGCTGCTGTGGGTTTGACAGGCGCTCAAGGATCAAATGCTTTCTGAGGTAGTAGAGATGTACTAAGGAACCTCGAGTTCACGATAAGGATGTCTATCTACAATAGGGAGGGCTGCAGGATTCAGTGGACCTGTATTTTTCCAATCAACACATGATACAGTAAAATCAGACATGGGTAAAAGATCACCGCAGTCTAAGACAGATTAACATAAGGGAGCACGGAAGCTCAGTGTCCCCAGATGCCACCGCTCAGGGACTCCTGAGGGTTCTGTCATTTGTTGACTTTTGGCAGAGCCTTAAAGCCGAGCTTTCAGAGTTAACAGAAGCAAGAGACCAGTAACATTCGCCTTCTGTTTCCAACTACATACTTATTTGATTTTCATCATCAGTGTCAACAAAAGAGGCAGAAGCAAATATCAGAATCCACTGAGCTATCGTCAGACTAGACATTAAAGATATTTTCATCAGTTCAGACCAATGCGCGTCTTGTCGTTGACTTCTTTGCTGAAGTAAATGTAGACACTTTCATACAAATAGCATTCAAGGAAACAGGCAAAGAATCTATGATTTCTATTTAAAATGAATTGGATATTCTAATAGTTACTCTTTCTATTTGCAATATGGTAAATATCAGAAATAATGCTCAAAAGCTGATTTCAGTTTTAAGAGGGAGTCTAAAAAAGCTGATAAGCATTGATAGGCCAAGTGAGTAGATAGATCCTATTTTACTATCTATACATTTCTTTACATATTTAACAAAATAAGAGAGAAAAAGCCTACCAGATTATGTGTAAGTCTATTGTCTTGCCTACCTTAAAACAATCAGTAAAGAAACCAGCGCAGATCTCCTTATGAATTTGAAAGTGGGAAATCACGACATCGGCACTCTCTCTCTCTTTCATCGTGTAAGTCTGAGCAAGAGCACACATTGGTGACGACGCTGTCCTCCAATCTTAAACTTTGTGGGCTGTCCCTCTCACTTTATTTTTGTAATTAAAGAGCAAACTAAATTCCCCAGCATTCCCCTGCCTTCTATTGCCTGTTGACTCCTCAGACTTTTTCACTTTAGGCAAGAGAAGAGCCGCTCGGCTTCCCTTTCATAATCTCCTTTCCTAGTCTCTCTCTGCTCCTTGGTGTAAGACTGGCAAGATTTTGAAGAAAAAACATTCAGCAACTTATATTCCCTTTCTTCTCTCTCATTTTGAAATGCATACAGAATTTCACAGCTCAGCATGGGTTTTCTCTTTGTTTCAAATAAGCAATTTCCATCATTTAAGGTGGCTAGCTTTCATTAAGAGCTCTTACCAGCAATGTGGGAACATTTATAGCAATAACAGGAATGTCTACCTTTAACCTCTGGGTAAGATTAACTGTACTAACAGATTTTACTAATGGCAAGAAGTCTGTTTCTTAAGGACAGATGCTTGGTCACTACTTATTAGTCTTCCAGCCTGAGCTGGATTGCAGTGGCCAGTGTTTCATCAGGACTCTTCAAACTGCGTGGTGAATTTATCTTTGCTAGGCACATCACATAGTGTAAGTGAAAAGAAACTGGAAATGCCACGCTATTTTTGTTTGTTTTCTCTCTGTGTATATGATGTATGCATATGCACGTTTGTGTACATGCATGCATACATACATACGGGGAAGACAGAGGCCCACTTCCAGGGTTCTCCTCAGTCACTTCTCCACCTTATTGTTTATGAGACAGGGTCTCAAAGCCGGGCGGTGGTGGCGCACGCCTTTAATCCCAGCACTCGGAAGGCAGAGGCAGGTGGATCTCTGTGAGTTCGAGACCAGCCTGGTCTACAAGAGCTAGTTCCAGGACAGGCTCCAAAACCACAGAGAAATCCTGTCTCGAAAAACCAAAAAAAAAAAAAAGAAAAAAAAAGAGAGAGAGAGAGAGACAGGGTCTCTCACTGAATGCAGAGCTCCCTGACTTGGCTAAACTGGCCAATAAACTCCAGGGATCATCCTGCCTCTGCCTCCCCAGGGGTCAGATTACAGGTTAGTACTACAGAACCCATTCACCTTCAGACGGATGCTGGGGATCCAAACTGAGGTCTTCAAGCTCTCCAGCTTGAAGGCAAATGTTTTATAAACCGAGACATCTTCCCAGGCCCCCACATCTTTTCCTGTTGCTAGAATAGTTTACGCCGTTGAGATCACGAAGCTTCAACAACTGTGAGGCACAAAAGAGATCCACTTAAGATTATTAGGAGGATAAAGACTGTGGATTATTTCATTAAATAGTACAGAGAATCATGACCACGCAGGTCAGAACAATTATGGCCACATCTAGGTTTTAACCGCTGAGCAAAGAGGGGCAACAGTGAGGTGCGCCCGCCCGAGTCTCCAAATGCAGAGTGCAGATAAAGGAACAGAACCCTGTGCAGGCGCTGAGCTAATGGTGCTAACATTCCTAGGTCTGTTGAACTAGCCACTGGACTGAGACCAACTACAGAGCTTAATCCATGATATTAACACATCCGAAGAAAGAAAAGGTCAGCCCCTGGAGCATGGCCACTCCAGATAAACCCAGCTCAAAGAAAACAAACTTTGGCAGTGAGTGTCAGGCACAGCCCACAGGAAG
Organism: Microtus ochrogaster; assembly: GCF_000317375.1. Classification (NCBI taxonomy): domain Eukaryota; kingdom Metazoa; phylum Chordata; class Mammalia; order Rodentia; family Cricetidae; genus Microtus; species Microtus ochrogaster. The sequence goes on along the minus strand of NC_022013.1, from coordinate 49,098,591 downwards.
GAAGCAGAGTCCAGAAGCTGAAAGCACCCAGTTCTGAGAGCTGCGTCCTCTGGTGGGAGCACAGGCCTTTCCATGGCCTCCACCAGGACCACAGAAACCTCCTTCAAGACGGTGGCTCTCACTGGCTCTGGGAATCTACTGATTTCCTGATCATGTATTCAACACTCTCATGATCCAAGGCAAGGTCTTCGGAGGCACCTAGACCTGTGTATGGGTTCTCTGCTAGGAAACACCCGCCCTTTGCTTTCACACGCAAATGAGAATCTTCACTGCCCACACATGTAAAGCCAGACACACAGGTGAAGCTCCACCTTGCTCTTCATGATTTGAAACGCTGTTTATTCAGGGTGGCATTTTCAGAAGGACAGTTTCAAACACACGTCATTTCGTGCAGGAACTAAATCACTGATTTCAGTTTTCAGAACCCTAAAACCCAAATCCCACTTCAGCATGCTTAGTCACAACCCTTGGCAGCCTGTCCACAACGGTCTGAACCTGCTCCCTGAGTAGCCAATACCTTCCTTAGCATGGCAGAGGTTTTTTTTTTTTTTAAAAATCTAACCACCTTTTCCCCGAGGATTAGTTTCTGTCTACCGGTAAAAGATAACAATGGATTCATTCCCATTTTGGTGAAATTTGCTTGTAATGAAAAACTGTTCCATCCTTCACTCTCAGAACAGGGCTCACTGATATTGATACAATAAAAATATTAGCTCCATAAGCCAGTCATTTATGCCAGCTAGATTCCACCCTGAGAGTTACATTATTTTATATGATGAAAGATACAGCAATCACTTAATATAAACAGAAACCCAAGGGGGATAAAAATTAACAAAATAAACATAACTTAATCTTTTAAATTTAATACTATCCTTTGTTGATGCAATTTTGAATAAATGATGTTTTTTGATAGAGACAGTCAAATATTAATATTTTTACCTAATACTTATTAAATTTCTACCATTCTCCTTTCTCTTATATGTGACTAAAAACGTATTTATCTGTTTACCAATGACAAGAAAGTATCTTTGAAATGAGCTGGCTTTCTTTTTCACCCAGTTGCTCAGATCTTACATTTTTGGAAGAGGGTGACATGTGTCTCATGAATGGCTGTCATTGGCTTCTCTCCCTCTGTCAGAATGGACGAAGCCATATTGTATCACGCTGTTGTGATTACACCAATTCTGACACATGCTTAGCACTTGGCTCTGAGTGCGACTAGGCCATCAGGTCCCCTCTGGGGTCTACCTGTGTGCACCATGTGAACATGTCTGGGACCACATTTGTGTGTTGATTTCCGGCTGACAGAAAGCCAAGCATATGCTCAAGATGAAGCTTCCCGTTCTCCCGGACACATTTTCTGTGATTAGATAGATGCATTAAATAAAAAAATCACACACACACACACACACAAACAGCATTAAAAATTAACAAGGGAATGTTTGCAAACATCAGCTGTGGTTATGGCAAAGGCCTTTCCCTGAACTCTGATGTGTCTTCTAGAGCCATCATTTAGCCAACACGACACACTTTCATTCACTCTGCAGTTCAAATCATCACAAAGATGGGGAAAAAATAGTTCCCTATAAAAAATGAAAACAGTGAAATAACATGAGGCTGATTTGAGCATTAAACCATTCTCTATAAAAATGTCAGCTTAACTGGATTGCTTCCATCAATGCTGCAAAAAATGGAAACAGCAAATGAGATTTTGATGGCGGTAGCTGAAAAATTTTTTCTGGTATTTTTTTTTCTTGTGGTTTATGAGATTACTAAAACCCTCGGTGTAATTATTTGACACTCTCTATCATCTTATATTTATAGTCTTCTAAAGGAAGCGGTGCAAAGTGCATTCTTTAAAACATCATTGAACATGTTTTAAGTACCCCAAATGTCACAGAGAGTGGAACATGATGACTCAAAACAGGAACGAGCTTCAAGTTACAGATTTAAGATCCAAGAAAGCTGTAGAAAGAAAAGCCCAGCTCTTGGTTAAATTAGACCAGGTGGGCTACACTTTGCGACTCCAAGTTCAGATGGAATGCCCAATGTCTGGGTATTATTTTTATTTGTTTGTTTTTAAAGCAAGTATGATACAGAAATATGACCTTAAAATACTCAGAATTAAAAAAATAGTAATTCAAGTCTTGATGATTCTGATTCCTTGGATCAAGCGTGGTACAGCAGGTGTAGACAGGGGTTCTGGATTCACACAGACCTGGCTCAAGGGCTTTGCCCCAGCGTGGTGGGAGCTACAATGTTCTGAGATGCTAATAAGCCCTTCCCTCATCTTTTGTAGTGTGACATCATTGTCATTGTCCTGGGACAACAGGAGCAAGTAGCATGCCTCGTGGAGTCATCGTGCAACATCAGTGAAGCGACTCCCTGAAGCACTTAGCCCACAAAGTCTGCTCAAAATATCAGAATCCTAGAAGTCTGTGGATATTTTGAAATGTAAGGTTCTATACCCATCATCATGGGGAAAGGTGATGGCCATGCAGCATCAACTAGATAAAGCAGCTAAAACTTTAAAAAAACAAAGTAAGAGTCCACATGCTCTTCCATCCATTGGTTGTGTCAGTGAGCAGAAACGTGTGGGCATTTTTGTGTTTACGTCCAGCCTGCTCAGCCCGCCTATGCCTATGGTGGTTCTCCTGAGGCTCGGTGTGCTTAGGAGGCCTTTCATGAGGTTAAGTCAGTACCAGATTAATTTTCTTTTTAAAAATTACATTCATATGTTTTTGGGTGGGTGGGGTTGTGCACATGAGTGCAGGGGCTAGAGAAGATCAGAAGGCCTTGAATCTGAATTCCTGAAGTGGGAGTAACTGACTGCTGGCAATAGCTGAATACAGGTGCTGGGACCGGACTCCAGGTCTCAGGAAGAGCAGCAAGCATCCTTCATCCTTAGCTGCTGAGCTGTCACTCTAGGGCCGTCAGTACCCATTTCTAAAGACCGTTTTCTTCATGCTACTAAAGCGACTGCATTTGATGACCACATTTGGGGTGGAAGAGCCCTGAGCATCTCTGCAGCACAGAGTGTGTTCCTACCTTAGCTGAAAACATTCTCTGCAGTTGCCACCCAATCGGGGGGTAAATTCAGGAAGCAACGAGAGAGAAAAAGCCACAAAGTAAATGATATCCGAGCCCCACATGATCCTATCTGGGAGATGTGACGTGGTACTGGACAAGCACCAGCAGAGTCTAGAGAGAAGAAAAAGGAAGGAAGCAAATGCTTCTCAACGTTGGAGTTCACCACGTATTGGCTTGTCCTGGCTCTAGGGAATCTGTTCAAGTCTATAGAGTGAGATAGCAAGAGGAACAAATGCAAAAACTCCCAAAGCTGAGCTACACTTAGGCTTAGGATGCATACGGATAACCACGTTTCTGCAGAGGTTAGGTGTCTCACTACCCACAAATTGATATTAAGGAAATTCAATCCCAGAAGCCTCTGTTTGAGACAACCCTTGATGATACGAAACAAAGATTAGGCAGAAGTAAAATTCAATCTTGATTTCACTATATAGAAGAATCTTCCCATTCTAGGGCCAGTGAGATGGCTCAGGGTAAAAGCATTTGCCCCTAAGCCTGACAACCCAAGTTCAGTCCCTTAGACCCACCTGGTGGAAGGAGAGATGGACTCTAGAAGTTCTCTTCTGATCTCCACACATGCACAGTGACATGCGTGTGCCCATAGACATGCACATATAGATTCAAATGCTAAGCGCATTTAAAAAGAATCTTCTTTGTCTAGTAAATAAGCTTCTTGATAAGGCCGACCAATATGTTTACATAGTTTCTCAGATGTAAGAACTCAAGATCACGCCTGAAAGCAAACTATTACAAAATAACTCCATGCGTGGATAAAATGTGCCTGCTTAAGATGTATGGTGAGAATCACAGATTTGAAAACAGAAAGAAGGCGTGAGCAGTATCTTCTGTGACTACTGCCACCCTATCCATTCATTCTTACAAATGGAAAAACCAAGTCTCTTTCCCAGTGGTCCTCACTAGCTAGAAAGGCCAGCTGCTCTGATCAGAGTCCCATGCGCAGTACTTCTGCAGTGAACTAGAAGGAATATAGCCATGATGGCTCATCAAAGAGACAGGACTTCTGCTGGTGGCTGCTAAATGGTCCTGGGAGCGTTGACTTGGCAGCACCTTCTGTTCTCCTCTCTTTTGGCCACTGGCTGAGTGTGGTAGCCAGCGCTAGCAGTTTAGTCTGCTGCAGGGAAGCTGGGTTTTTTTCTTCTCTGAAAGCTAATTGAACCGGCAACGCTGGCCTCATTATCCCTTGTGAAACCCTTCTGAGCTAACTGGCTCTGACAGCTACGGTTTGAGGCTAGAATCAAAGGCAAGAGGGTTCCAGGAACTATGAGGTTAAAACTTGGGATATTTCCTAAATCTCAAAAATGTAATATTCAAACTTGGAGGATAATGAATTTGTATTACGTCATACCAGCCTCAAATTGACAGATTTTATATTCACTATCAAGATAGGCTGAGTGGCAAAAGGGGAGCCCAGAGATGTCGTGCTGTGCGCCCTGGCACCACGCCTCTCATTACAGGCGTATTTCAATCACATAGCCAGGCAGAGCAGGCTGGGTTGGTTTTTCCAAACCCAGTAAGAGTAGCCCATTATGCAATTAATTGGATTGCTCTAGATTAAACCGATTTACTAAGATCCCATAATAATAATAAATTGAAGCCAAATAAATTTATTATGCCGTATGCTGGCTGACTACTTTGATATAAATCAGTGATTCTCAGTGGGGAGGATTTCGTTCCCCAGGAGACGTCTGGCAATACCTGGAAACATTTTCAGATTGCTCCAACTCAGAGGGAGGAGACAGGGAGTAGATACTGCTGGACACTACATCCTGGTTGGGATGCAGACGAGAACTATTTAATTCAGGGCTCCTATAGGGCAGAGGCCCAGTAACCCTGCTTTAAATAACCAGATCAGAACACGGGATCTGATCCGGTGTGTGGCATCAGGCCAGCGCTGGGGCCGAGAGGGAGAGCGGTGTGAAGGGTGTTGATGGTATAAATTTGACAGGGTAGTTTTAGATGCAGAATACCCCTTGCTGAAGCAAACAAAATGGGAGCAGAAGGGTTGCCTAAAGCAGTATATGTTTAAGGTGGTCCACCAAGGTGAATCGTTCAGAAGACAGTGTAGACGTAGAACAACAAAGGCTAACAGGAATTATGGGGCGGTCCTCCGTATGCTAGACAGTTGCTTTCAGAGCACAGAATGACCGCACTGTCTTTAAGCAAAATGCTTCTTTGAATTTGAGGCAAATAATATCATGGTTAGATTCGCCTATATATTAGGATATATTATAATGTTTCAATATTTCAATTTCTAGTACTGACCAAAAATAGTTTAACACAATAGAATACGTGTTCCCCCAAACAGACCCCAGCATAAATGAGACAGTGGGAAGTGTATGATCGATGATTTCGAGAAAACTGATTTAAGGGTTTGCAAAAGATCACTTAAGAAACTCTTTCCATGTGTGAAAATAAAATGGGTATTTTAAGTGGCTATTTTATATTTTACCAGGAAGAAAGGAGAAACCAGCTGGAACTAGATATCAGGTAATTATTTTCTCAAATTCTGCTATGATGTTGGGGAGACATGGAGGGAACCTCAGTAAGGTATGCGCTGTAGGAGAACCTCACCCTTCTTGTCAAAACCCAGATCTCCAGCCCAGGTCACAAACAAAAGAACACTCACATGACAAACTTTAAAATGTCAATGATCGGATGGATAACTCCAAAGGATACATTAAAAATAATTAAGGAAAATACCATAAATAAAACATACGTGAAAATATCTCCTTTCACGATGTTCAGAGAAACCCAAAGCAAGGTGGAGGCGGTAGCTCCATGGAGGGTACTTCCTTAGCATGCACAAGGCCCTGGATACCTAGGTCAGCTCAGATAGACAGAGTGAGGGCACATATGTATGTGTAGTGCACAATGGTACCAGTGACCACAGGGGCCAGAGGCTTCAGATATCCCTGGAGCTACAGGCAGTTGTAAGTCTCCTGATGTGGTTGTTGGGAACTGAGCTCAGGCTCTCTGGAAGGGCAGTACCTCTGTGTGCTCTTAACCACTGAGCCATCTCTTTAGCCCCTAAAAGGGTTTTCTTTTTCTTTTCTTTTTTTTTTTTTGGATTTTCTCTGTAGCTTTTTGGTTCCTGTCCTGGAACTAGCTCTTGTAGACCAGGCTGGCCTCGAACTCACAGAGATCCACCTGCCACTACCTCCCAAGTGCTGGGATTAAAGGCGTGCGCCACCACCACCCGGCTTAAAAGGGTTTTCTTATATTGCTATAATATAAGGGCTACACAGACCATGGGTCCACGTCCTGCAGCTGTTTCTCCTGCAGTCACTCCTGCCGTCCCCAATGTTCCCCAGTATAAATACGCTGTGTGAGTCCGCAGTCCCTCTCCCCCCCACAGCATCTTAATGCACAGCCACAAGTGACCACGCAACAGCCTGCTGCTGATGTGCAAGGAACCTTTAACTGCTTCCGTGTTGACATCTGTTCCCCCTCAAGAGCAAAAGCAAATGCTGGGTGAACAGCGGTTTCCCCTTATTCAAGCCATGCACCCTACTCTCGCTGGGAGGATCACTGGCTTGCTGTTGGAGGTTGATAACTCAGACCATGAAAAGAAACTTGTGCTTTACTGAAGAAAAAAAATATCTAAACGTCCAAAAATTTAAATATTATCAAAACACATTGTAAAATATAAAATAAACTAAAAGGGAAAAAGAAACTTTGAACTTTTGTACTGAGCAAATGTCAGGTTAGCAAACAATGATAATCCTAGATTACTTTATTTAAAACAATAAAGAATAAAAATAGTAAAATAAAAAATAAATTAATGTTTTGTAGACCCTGGGAAAAGAATTTAAACCATTCCTTTCTTTAATTTTTGTAATTCTTTGCTGTGGAATAGCTTGGGATGCCAGTTCTGTTTAAAGCAGCAGAACTGATGACTGAGCAAGAAAATGTAATTTGGATTATAAAATTCTTGCTTTGATAAAAATTCCTTAAACAGTGAAAAAATATAAGGTGTACTATAATATAGTTCATATTACTATAATATACTATATATAATTATATAGCATATATACTGTAATACAATATAAGGTTTACTTTAAGTACTTAAATATAAGTATCATATACAATATGTAATTC
>NC_022013.1:49086761-49091272 GCF_000317375.1 Microtus ochrogaster | reverse complement strand
GTCCTGGAACTAGCTCTGTAGACCAGGCTGGTCTCGAACTCACAGAGATCCGCCTGCCTCTGCCTCCCAAGTGCTGGGATTAAAGGCGTGAGCCACCACCACCTGGCACAATATGTAATTCTTATATTAATAAGTATAATATAAAAAAGATGCTATAACTTTCTGGACCAATGAATGTACTTTCCAAATCCACCTTTCTATGCAAGGTGTCCATTGCAGTGTTCTTCAAAGAGAGAAAGCCTTCTGAACCGCTTCCATGTTCAACAGTAGTTTATGGGATAATTATGATTCAGAGCTATCAAAGTGGTGAGTACCATGACATTGGAAAAACACATCTACAAAGCACTGGACACAATGCGAACATTCTGAGTGAACTGTGAGGTGGAAACGTTGCCTCCAGTAGGTACAGTGTGGTTCCTTAGATACGAAGGAACTCTACATGGCAAATTCCTGGAGGGTTGAAGAATAATAATAAGTGTTGTCAGTAGCATTCACCACCATTTCTTTGTGAATACATCAACCCCGAGTGCACATCCCTAATGGAGTTAATATTCAAGCCCGAATGAAAGCAATGAGCGGCTGTGCTGCAGAACAAGAAAAGAAGGGTGGCAATGACAGGGGTGAGTCCCATGGTGTGTCTCCAGCTCAGCTGCTTCTCTGGCCATGAATTAGTGGTCATGGACATGCCCTGAGAAAACAGCACTGGTGCAAGAGGGACTCAGACAAGATACTGCATAAACAAAACAGCCTTGTGAAAAGGCTCCTTTATAAGGGAAGAGGCCGTGTCTAAAGGAACAAAAGCTGGCTGAGATCCCTGTCACTGATTCCTCAATGGTAATCACTCCCGGTCAGCACAGCAAGCAGACTTTGACTAAGGGAGCTCAAAGTTATCAGTGAGACCCTCCACCCATCTCTTAGCTACATACTTCTGGACCATAAAACAATAATTTAGGCCATAAAAATGTTAAAGAAAACCTTTTCCTTGACCAACCAAAGTCGAAATCAAATTACAAGGTAGTGAAAAGCAGAAAAGACACACAAAGAGCAAACACACGAACAATGTGATGACAGGCTCGGCTTCGACACTGACAACAGAGTTGGTTTTGAACTTGACATTCATAGACTATAAGTCTGGAACGGCTTCAATGTCTGTGTACTGTTTTTACCACAGAAATACATGAAGTAAGTCTTCAGGTATATTCTAGGTACAGATGCCATTGCTGAGAGTAAATTCAAACAAAGATTTCTGTAAGGTTTGTGTTTCTAGTGAACTTTGTAAACATCACCCATCTTGGTTAAAAGACCTGTTTCCTGGAGAGCTAAGGTAGCCAATATACATCCATGACTAGTCATAACCAATGAACATTCCTGAAATGAGATGCCACCTGCTGATACCCATCTCTAAAAGGCCTCCAATAAACACATTCAGTTGGGCCCTGTCTATGGTTTCTGTGGAGGCCCAAAAATGTGAGCCCATTTCCACCTTGTCTAGAGGTCAGAGAGTCTGAGGTTGCTCAGGATGGTTGACAAGTGAGGCTACACACCCTGACCCAGTTCTTTTGACATTAAGATGGCACGCACTGGTAGATCCACTCCATCCTGACAGATGGTCAGGATATGCAAGCACACTTCTGCTCCTTCTTTTGTATTAGGAGGTTTAACCTGGGGAATGGCTGCTTTCAGGATACTTGGTCTAGGGTGGCTTCACTGCTAATGACTTGATTTCTCAAAGTGTTGAAGCAATTAACTGTTGGAGTGGTCCTTTGTATCATGTTAAAGAAGTCTTTTGTTGCCTTCTTCCCCCTTTTGTATTGGGGTATAAAAGTGTAGGAAAATTAAAGGTGGGCAATTTCAGTATTCACTGGAACTCCCTACCGGTATTTTCCTATGTTTCTGCTTTATTATTTCATTCACATCTTCATCCTCTTCACCTATTTTTCTGATCCCCATGCCCCTACCCTTGTTGAGGCTGGTCCCCAACAGGTTTCATTGCTGGGAACACGTCTCCATGGGTCTTGGGAGGGTTATGCACAGCTAACATAGGCACTGGCTGCTCTTCTTTTTTTTTCACAGAACATCCATATGGTGAATAGACACAGAGGACAGAAAATTTCTTGATTCATTAAAAACAAGACTTGACCTGGTGGTGGTGGCGCACGCCTTTAATCCCAGCACTCGGGAGGCAGAGGCAGGTGGATCTCTGTGAGTTCGAGACCAGCCTGGTCTACAAGAGCTAGTTCCAGGACAGGCTCCAAAACCACAGAGAAACCCTGTCTCGAAAAACAAAACAAAACAAAACAAAAAAAAAACTGAGTAAAAACAAGACTTGCTTGTGGCCCAGGATAAAATATTAGGCTCCCAACCCTCAGGATCTCTTTGGATAGCACATGTATCATGCCCTGTGTCTCTTGGTCCTTTCTGCATTGTTCACTGGACTCTGGGGTTCAGTATGGGCAAGGGGAAGTGTTGATCCTTCAACTCTTTCCAGTTCTGTGAGTAATAAACTCTCTGTGTCTGACTCAAGATTTCTGTCTTCATTCATGAAACAGTAGCAAGCTAATCGTTTCGCTTATGAGTGGCATAAAACAGCTCGGCTTTTCAAGGGTCTTGTCCGGCTAGAGTCACACAAAGGACCCTTGCCTCATGAATCCTCAAGGACAGACGCTGGTCAGCTGAGGGCTCTATATTCAAGGCTTGCCTAACGTTACGGAACTGTTTTCTTAGACGGGGAATGACCTGGATTTTAAAACTATAGAATCTGCTTTGGTGCGGATTGAAATACGTGCTGCTGTGGGAGACCTCTTAGCCCAAACAGCCAAACTCCAAGGAATTTGGAAACATCCGTTCTCATGAAACCGTAAAACAAAGTTTTCAAATGCAGGGATCCCAGAGACCCAGAACAATGAGAGTTCAGACATTTCCAAGGATCCCACGGCGTTTTGCTGGGCCAGTGCTAACGGGGAAGAAGGGTTGTTGTTGTTTCTTTCAAAACCTCAAGCCTTACTAAATAACGAGTCAGTGAGCTCCGTGGGATTTTGTACCACAGACACACTTGGTACATAACCACTCTAATTTCTGAACCAAGTGCCTGGGGTCCTGTCCCAACAAGCTTGCACACATCCTTCTAGCCCTCATGGCAAGGAATATTTGAAATCTACAGTTTCAGAGAAGTTGTTACATAATGCAATTATGTAGGATATTCAAGAGCTTGATTGCAAAATTCCAGGTCAATTTCCTTGAGGCATATTTAAAAAAAAATACTTCCATGACACCAGCTTCTGTAAATGTAGTTTTGGCTTGTTTTTCCCTGTGTCCTTTGTCATGGAATGACAGATCTATAAGGAACACATGCCACTACAGACGCATGCTATGTGAATTGAGAGTTTAGGCTCACAATGGGGAAGGCATGTAGAATACATGCATGTAGGACACGAGTCTCTTTGCCTTCCCTAGAGTTAATGTGACATACAGTCTGCGTATAAAAGTCAGGGTGGTATTATGAGTAGATCTTGTGTTCACAAGGGACTCTCCCTAAAGATAAATCTCCCTCTTTAGCTCTAGACACATCAAACTGTCTGGTAAACTCACCAAATCCTGAGCGAACCTTCTAGTACGGAAAGGATAAAGCAGAATTTCTCAAATTTTGATGCTTAGACATGTGGATCAGAGTCTCTTGGGCTTGTTAAAACATGGGTCAGCAGGCCCTGCTCTCGACATACAGAACTCCAGGAATCTTCATTCTGGAGAGATCCAAATTTGAACTGCACAATGGGCCAAAACTATGAGACTCAGCAGGCTCGGTAGAGTTGATTTCTATTAAGAAGGGCCTATAAGAAACATATCTTGGCTTGAGAATTTGAGATTTTTCAATATGGACTCAATTTAATCAATAATTCTGTTTAATCAAGAAATAGATTTCATTTGTATCAGAAAGAAAAAGTAATTTCCTAAGCTCAAAAGGTGCACAAGCATATTTTCAAACCACTACAATTTCGAAGACCAACACCCACCGTAGCTACTGATTTATCTAGTCGGGTGCACCCCGAATTATGTCATGGCCTGTAATTAAATACATATCGCGGTGCAAACAGGCAAGCACGCTTGAGCAAACAGACTAATGACCTAAAGCAAACAAGAATGACAGAATATCAATGCCCCGTGTACGGTTCCTTTCAGACCTTTCATCTGAACTTCTTCTGGAAACAAAGCTTACGTCTGTCTCCTGGACTGTAAAAGGCCAGGAAGAAAGCTACCAGTCTGTCAGGTTTAAGGTACGTCTCTGAATTCAGCCCTTCCTGCCTCTGCAGTAAAGCTCTTCTTGTCTCCACAGACCACAGGTGATTTTGCTAAAACACTGTCAAAGTTTGGTCCTTACCAAACTTCCTACAGTGTGTGTGTGTGTGTGTGTGTGTGTGTGTGTGTGTGTGTGTGAATGTGTGTGTGTGTGTGTGTTCAGCAATGACCAAACTTCCCACAGTGTGTGTGTGTGTGTGTTCAGCAAGAACCAAACT
>NC_022013.1:49085216-49086261 GCF_000317375.1 Microtus ochrogaster | reverse complement strand
GTGTGTGTGTGTGTTCAGCAAGGACCAAACTGCCCATGGTGTGTGTGTTGTTTGTGCATGTGCATGTGTGCAAGTATGCTCTTCAGGAAGAAACTTTGGTTACTACTCTAACTTTGGGTGTGTGACATCTACCCAAGTAGCATGCTTTTTCCTTCAGCTGACATGGCTCCCCAGACATTGTGTGTGTTCATGTGTTTGCACAAACATATTCACATAAAAAAAAAAAGCTCATGCGGATTCTTTAAAACCAAATTCAAATACTTTTTCTTCAATGAAACTCCCTCTCCCTATTTCTAGAGACACAGCCGAGGGTCCCTTTCCTTCATTTCCCAGGGCCTTTGGTTAATTGCTCACGAATGCTGCAGGGATAGGAGCATAGACTGGCACAAAACATTTCCATGGCATCAGTTAATTGAGGAAGTCACATGTTGGGATGGTCTGAGGTGGAGACAAGGACAATGGCCCCCTTGCTTGTCCCAAGTCAGTCCCAAAAGTTGTTGAGAGTGAGCAGGGCAGACACCACGCAGGCCCTCTACAGGAAACGACTCTGCAGAGAGTAACAATATTGATTAGCTACACCTGAAAAGAAAAGGCCACTCCAGCTTTGCCCTTGCCCCAGCATGCCACTCCTCGGCCACTGGCCAGGTGCCAGAGCTTCATGTATGTGCCCAAACGTCATGTATGTCTTCTCACTACTGTTCAGCTTTGCGAATGACGTATGAGGACTCCGGTAGTAGTGCCGCACACTTTCCAAAGCCCAGGCCCACAGCTCTTCTGTGGCTGACTTGGGGCCCTTCTGCACGGCCTTCTAAATGCTGGCCATCTTCCCCCTTCCTTCCTTGTTCCTGTCAGCAGCCACTTAGTGCTGTTGAATTAGCACCCAGATCCAGCCATTGGTGGGGATAATCTTTTTTTGTACACTGTATGAAGATGTCTCTGTCTATCCTCAGTTGCCTAAGACACCTTCTGATTGGCTTAATAAAGACCTGAGCAGCCAATAGCTAGGCCGGAGAGGATAGATGGGACTTCTGGGGGAGCGGGCGGG
>NC_022013.1:49081591-49085116 GCF_000317375.1 Microtus ochrogaster | reverse complement strand
CACCACCACCACCACCACCACCACCACCACCACCACCACCATCACCACCACCACCACCAATCTGAAATACAGATTACAGGGCTTTTGACTCTACATAATGTTTTCAAGGAGTTTAGGGTGATTCTCACGGAAAGATTCTGCAAGGTGCACTCTGAGAAATCAAGAGAAAGACCTTATTTTTCCCCTCAGGCAGGACGTTGGCTTACATTGTCTAGGAACTCCCCTCACCCACCTTTCTATTATTTTCAGCACTAGAGATCAAACTCAGGGCCTTGAACATAGAAGGACAGTGGTCAGCTGCAAAGTTCTGACCACTGTCAATTTTCCTCCCTCTTATGCGTACAACAAATTCAACACTTGAAATAATGGCACACAGTCATCAAAGAAATACTCACTGACAATCTTAGGGGCTGGCGTTTATAAATAGGGGGGATAGGAGCCACGTCTATCACCACTTCCAAAACATGCACAGCTTTTACTCATTAATCAGTAAAAGCCATGTATATACAGAAGGACTGCCCACACCAAATATCAGAGCAATGGCGAGGAGACAGACATCAGGCACTTACTCGCAGGGTGTCTAGGTGGATTGAGAAATACTGAGACAATGGAGGGAGTTACACTTTCCTCCCTTACCTGTTACACCTCTCCAGCTTGGGAGCAGCTTCTCAGAAGCCCAGCCCAGCTACTCTGGCAGATTCTAACACTTATGGACAGGTGAGGACACCAGGCCCTTCAGGACCTTCCAATACATGGGGCACATCTCTCCTCTCCCTTGTTTAAAAACCTTTCTCTAAATGTAAAGCCGGTGGCCTTTTCAGCTCACTGTTAAAATTATACACACACACACACACACACACACACACACACACACACACACCACATATATATCACCAACTGCTCTTTCAGAGGATCTGGGTTTGATTCCCAGGGCCCACGTAAGAACTCACAACCTTCTACAACTCCAGCCCCAGGGAATCCAATGCCCTCTTTCAGCTCCCACAGGCAGTGCTTGCCTGTGAAGCACAGACAGACACACAGGCAAAACACCACACACAGAAATTAAAAATACAGGCGAGAAAATATTTTTAATGTAAAGCCAGTGCAGGCTTTCTCCTGAGTGATGAAAACAAAGTGATTTGGAACTCTAATTATTATGAAATCTCTTGGCTGCAGTATGTCAGATATTTATCTCTGAGTTGGTAACTGGAACTCAAGAAGCCAGAAGGCATACCCGAGGTTCAAGTCTAAAGGAGGAGTGGGTGTCCGGAGTTCAGAGGGATTTCTAGTCAAGGGGAACCTTGACACAGTTAGCTTATGAAGTGAGTGAGCAGCCTTTGCTGGCGATCCCAATATCACTTTGGAAAGTAGCCACGCACTGCAAGCTTATCTTGGAGAGTCTTCTGATAGATAAGCCTCGCCCAGTGTTCACTTGGCAGACAGCAGACTTTACCCTATTGCTAAGTACATACCTTTAGAAGCTTATGTCTTTACACACTCATGTATACAAAAGAGATAGAAAAATCACCTTGAGATACTATCCTTACAAGAAGCCAGTATTTATTATCTTAACCACAGAGCAGACTAGAGGGGGCCTAAGAACCACAATGAGGACTACTGAGAACTCAAGAACAATGGCAATGGGTTTCTGATCCTACTGCACGCACTGGCTTTGTGGGAGCCTAGGCAGTTTGGATGCTCAACTTGCTAGACCTGGATGGAGGTGGGGGTTCCTTGGACTTCCCACAGGACAGGGAACCATGATTGCTTTTCGGGCTGAGGAGGGGGGGACTTAATTGGGGGAGGGGGAGGGAAATGGGAGGCGGTGGCGGGGAAGAGACAGAAATCTTTAATAAATAAATAAATTTTTAAAAAAAGAAAAAAAAGAACCCAAGGTCCCCAGCTCACATCTTCCCAGTGGTGCAGATTTATGCAGCTTCCCTGGAAGCAGAGTTGTTCTGATGGATAACTTATACAAATTGCATGACCACATGTCTGTTTCACATACGTGCTCAGCAAATGTCAGCTCCCTTTCCTTCTCCTTGAGCTTTCTGGGTCCCGACCGTCACCCAAGACTTGTAACCCATTTGTGCCATCACAAGAAAAATGGAGTATCAGGGACACTGGTTCAACACCAGTAAAAGAATTTCAAGATGGCACCAGCAGATCAGGGAACAGCCCAGGGCCTTCTGAGTGATACCACAGCCAGCCCTACCATGAGATCACCTCTGGATGAGCCTCTGGAATCTATTCTCTGGCCTTTCAGCTGGTACAGAAAGTCCTTAGACTTATAGCTCATCTTTGCCTGCTTGTAAAAGTATTTTTAAAACAATTTTTTACAGGGTTGTGAAAATCTAGTGGAAAATTTCAGAAATGAATAAACATGTTTTATTCACAATCATTATTGCATTATTAGCTATCTTTTGATAAGAACGTGCAAAGAATTAAAACAACTCCAATATCGCTGAGTAAAAACCCAAATATTATTTTGTAGTAACATTAACGTTCTGATATAACTTGTTTCACAAAAAAAGAAAGCTTTTGTCTTAGAGCCTTTTAAGCCTTCATTTCACCCAGTATATCTCCTACGTCTTACTACTTTACGAAATGTCTTTATACATCATATTTTCAAAGTTGCCTTCAGATCCATCCCATGATTATGTCACCGTTTATGCAATGAAGGCCTTTTACATTCATGCTACAGAATGAGATGTTGCAGGATCAAAGCTGCAGCCTATGCTAAGGTCCGTGATCTCCACTGGCAACTCAGGCTCTCAGCCATCTGCATCCCGGCGGCACACGAGGGCACCCCTGCCTCTGAGTCATAACCAACTGCCCACCCGTCCCTCTAAGTTCCCTCACTTTAAAACCAGGCTGGGTTCTTGTTGCCCTTCCATGAGGTCACGTTTTCGTCACTGGAGTTTTGTTTACAGATCATGCGTCCTCTTCCTTTAGTCTCATTCTCTGACTATTTTTTAAATTCTGAATATTTGCTTTTACTTCCTATTGAATTATAAAAGCTTTCCACACAAAAAGAATTATTTCCATAAATGTTTGGAGCAAGATAAAGACAAAATAATGGACATGAGAATGAGTTAACTTGGTTTACTTTGTAACAGAAATTAACTCTAAGTAATTGACTTAAAATATACTATGGGAAAATCTGCAAAAATAAATTAGTATGCTTTGCTTTCTTGGGACTGTACTGTGTGAACAAAATATATTCCTTCTGTGCTGTATCCATATCCCCCGAATGCTTTAGTGGTGTGAAGAGAACAGGACACAGAAAATTTGAGTCCTAAGCTAGACATGGTGGCATGTGCCTGTTGTTCTGGCACTCGGAAGACTCCTGAGACAGGAGGAGAGGGCGCTTGAGTCCAGGTGGGCCACAGTGAGACCCTGTCACCACAACTACTTCTCTCCTGGCCCTGACACATACATACACACACACACACACATACACACACGACAGAGAGAGAGAGAGAGAGAGAGAGAGAGAGAGAGAGAGAGAGAGAGAGAGAGAGA
>NC_022013.1:49064665-49081491 GCF_000317375.1 Microtus ochrogaster | reverse complement strand
AGAGAGAGAGAGAGAGAGAGAGAGAGAGAGAGAGAGAGAGAGAGAGAGAGAGAGGAAAACCCTGGGTTCTTTTACACCCAGGCACCAGTTAGACAGATGATCTAAACCAAGACAGAAATTTCATCTCTCTTCTTTGACTTCTTCATCTTTAAAACATAAATAACAAAAGCAAGTGCTACCTTTCACGGTCAGTGCGCCTAGCAGGGTATAACAACAGGAGCATAGCTGTGTGGTCTGGATTTGAATCTCCACTCCACGACCTATTAGTTAGCTAGATGACTTCAGCAAGACCTTAATCTCTATGGTTCTTAGTTTTCTTATCTGTGAAAATGAGAGTAACAGTGGTTCTAAGGATTAATGGGGAAAAGATACACGTATGGATTTGGATATGACACACCTCTAGCTGCCTACCTGTCTGGCAGGAGGCAGGCTCTGTGCATCAGCAAAATAATCATTATGTCTGGAAAAGCTTGGCTGTGAACTGATCTCTTAAGGACCAGATGCCAAAGGTGGAGCTGTGACTCCTACATGGGGCCACTAGTGTCTGAAACAGCAGAAACACTCATGAATCTGTCCCAACCCCAAGATACACTCCAGATTCCCAAGTTCCATCAGCTTGATTTGGGTGTGGAGCACAGCCTGTGTTAGGTTGGCTGGATGGCTACTGCAGAGCTAACATGGGAACACCTTCCTGGGCTCACCTTCGGCAGGCAAAGCGTAAGGTTCTGGTGCCTGAAGTACCCCAGCCAGGTGTGAGAGGTTCCTTTTACAACACAGAACACGGACTTGATTTTTTTTTTAAAGGTCACTGTCTAGAGTGGGATGAACCAATTTCTGTATTCTCTGACTTACTCTCTGCAGTGATGAGCAGGGAAATTTGTAGCCTGAGCATAATATGAATCACGATTAACGCAGAAGATGATTAAAAGAGTCTCTCAGCCTCTGAATCATCTTATCAGATAAAACTCCCACTTTTGTTCCTATGGCTTACACCATGGAAGAGAAAATACACCCATATGGAATACACTTATGAGCCAAAAATACAGCCAGCGCCCAGAATACAAATCAAAAACACTGTCTGGAACAACAGGCCTCGAACAACAAAATACAATGATTGGTAGTTTCTTTAAAATATTAAGCCCATCAGCGCTCGCCAAAAACCCCTTGGCTAGCCGAGGGATTCAAACTGCATTTTCAGCTGGAGTCTGAAATCTTCCCATTCATCAGTGACATGTGAGAGACAGGACAAGCTATCTGACAAAGCAGGATGAGGCGCCAGATGGTTCCCATCTGTATCGGCACAGACCGCACAATGAAACCCACCTTCCCTAATCAGAAGGCTGAGTGGCCCACGGAAAATGAATACCCAGTGTTTTTAAAGAAGCATAATTGCCCCTTCCCAACCATAGATGTATAAATATTAATGAACGCAATCTGGTTCTAAGCAAATTTAGCATGAACTTTCAGCAACCCTCTCTTGACAACTTCCTCCCATTTTAACCGAATTAAGCGCCTCAGTTCTGTGATTAAAAATAGCAATCCCTGTACTGAAGTTGGATCTGTGACTGAGGAAAGCCTCGCCCTTCCAGCTAGTAACCAGTTGACATAGTTCACACCATTGTGTGACTTTTATCTCCAAAAAAGGGCCTCGGCTTGAATGGGTGTTCAGCAAGTATGAATAGTGAGGCATCCGTACGAAAGCAATAAGGTGAGAATTGATGGTTAGCGTATCATTTTGTCAGGCCCACTTCCAAAAGGACAGAGAATTTATAGACTGCTGAATAACTTAAAAGACATTTGTTTGTCCATAAAGTTTTCACAGGCATGGCAGCCTAAACAGCGACAATAACGCCAGAGAAGCCAAAGAAGACAGGAGATCCCATAAAATCTCAACCCTACACTACAGTCAACTAAGGAATGCGGAGTGAAGAAATAGCCTTCTCTAGCACATCGAGTGGTTATCCAATACCAAATGGTCATCTTTAATGACATATAACTACAAGTAACATCATACAAACTGAGGTTCTCTCTCTCTCTCTCTCTCTCTCTCTCTCTCTCTATATATATATATATATATATATATATATAGCAACAATTAATGAAGCTATTAATTTGAAAGAGAGCAAGAGGGGCACATGGGAGGGTGTGTGATGGGGAACAGAAAGGGAAAATGATGTAATTACATTTTAATCTCAAAAATAAAGAAAAATATCTTTAGAAAAGAGATTTCCTATTTCAACCTGCAGCAAACTAACAAGGGCTATTTGAGCTTGAATTCCAACTGAATATTACCTTGTCTCTAGAAATTGAAGACTTGCTTAGTTGTTGGGGGATATTTGGTCACACTGTGGACCCCGAGTTGGTATTTGTGTTAATTAAATAAAATTAACCTTGGGTCAGGAGACTGAGTTAGCAACTAGTTGAGAGGAAATATTCATAGAACATCAGAGGGCACCTGGAAGAGACAGCGAGAAGCATTGGACGTAGTAGGGAGGGACTTTGAGTGGCACAGCCTTTTCTGTTTTGGTGAAGCAGAAGGACAGATTTTGGGGGAGATACTAGAAAGAAAGGTCATCCCGTTGGTATTCAACCTCTCTGAGCTAGCGGGTTTTCACTCCAGCCTTTGACTCTCAAGCCTTATTTATAAGTAGAACTATAGCAATTTAGTTAAAGCTACCTTTAGTGGCAGTGACAGAACTGTTGCCTGCAGGAACAAAATTCCCACCAGGCTCTGCCTGAGTGGCTCAGAGAAGCAGGGCAGTAACTACAGAGTCACAATAGCTGGCTGAACTAGCAGTAGATAATAAAGGCACAGCCCACTGTGCTGAAGTTAAAACAACCATTAGTCCTCTTCCTTAGAGAAGTCTGCCCCACCCCCAAATACCAGGAACAAGTTTAAAAAACTACACACTATTTCCTTTCCTTCCTTTCTGTTCCAACACGGAAGGCTCACACTTTCCTTCTAGATAGTTTGTCTTCTGCCTCCTGAAGCACTGCATATTTTCAATGTATTTCATATTTCCACCACCAATAGCTCCCAGCGGGTCTAGGTGGTCATAATCCTAGAGCAAAAAACGTCAAATTTAGCCAAAGGTAACAGGAAAATCTAAATCCATATGTTCAGCTGTCCTCACTCATCTAGGAAGTGAATTAATCTCTTTCTCTCTTTATTCTTGGTCTTGTTCTCTTTCTGCCAACAAGCATGTCTTTATTGAACATCTGCTATGTGCTTGGCTTGGGACAGACATTAAAGCTCAGCACGGCCGACAGAGCTGCTGGTCCAAGGCTAGACTGTGTTCCGGAGCCATCTATGAGATGCTAAAGTGTCTGCCCCATGACGGTGGCACCATGCAGAGTTCACTGGTGTTCTTGGGTACAGAGATCAGACCCACTGCACTGCCCCCTGCCTTCTGAAGAGGACCATTTGCTGTAGTCATCAGCGGTGTTGGTGCTTGCCCAAGGCTCCTCTTCTCCAGGTCCTGACATGCCTTCTGAACTTCCCTGGTCCAATTTGGTTGTCATCATCATGATTAAGTACAGGATAACATCAATAAAGCTGAAGAAGAGGATGAGCTAAAGATTTCCATGAAAATGCTGAGCATACGGAAGTGAAGTTTTGGTTGCTGAATTCAAGGGCAAAAGGAACAGGAAGGACTGGACAGACAGATGGCCGAGGTTAGTCACAAGCACATGACAAAGAGGAACCAAAATGGCTTCGTCTCCCAGATTCTTTGAAAGAAAGATTTCCAAACTGCAAACAGAGACCTTAGACAGGTAAGACTTTCCAAGAAGCAGACTTTCGGAAAGGTGTGCCTAAATGCACTCAAGTCTCTAGGCCCAGATGTGGAGATCTCCAGGACCGATGGCGAGTGGCAAGCAACAAGAAAACTTGTTTTGTATGTGACAAAAAGCATGTGTAGTCCTGACAATCAAAAGAGGGATCAGGCACAGGGAGGGACAAATGCGGATGTGGAAAGCAGTGCCATTCCCATAGAAACCACAACGGAGTCACACTTAACATACCTTATAAGTGCTATAAAAAGAAAGGGATGGAGTCAGTAAGATCTGGGCAGAAGATTTAAATAAATGCGTACATGTGAGGTGCGATATTTAACATGTGATAGAACATACATGTTGGATTTCATACCAGTTTATTTACCGAGGTTTATATTATAGCTTGACTGTGTAATGTTCCTCATGAGTCCATGTGGGGTTGATTACGAAAGGTTGTAGAAACTTTAGAAGTATGGCTGAGCTGAAGGAAGTGGGTCCCAGGAAGTGTGCCTTTGAAGGTTATATGGGGTCCCTGACTCCTCCTTTTTTTTTTTTTTGTGAACACCCTCCTCCTCCATGTAGACTTGCAGTAGGATGCTCTGTCTGCCTCACTAAATATCCAGAAACAAGGGAGCCAGCCAGGCCAGCCCTCCCGAAACCGTGAGCTTCCCAAATCATCCCAGTCTTAAACTGATCTCTCAGCTCATGTGGTCAAGGCTAAACACACGCAAGTCTGGCTGGTACCGTACAGCAATGACATCATATGCCCGTTCTTACCAAGATGCTTGCTATTGCCCTATGGCATAACTTTGAGGTTAGAGGGCAGAATGTGGCCTAAACGACAAAGAATGAATTGAACAATTGTCAGTTAATTAATCAGGACCAACTATTAGATGATGTCACGGGAAGATGTCAGCGAGCCGCTTGCTGGGTCAAGTTTATTGGCAGGATGGAGATGGGGAAACTGTAGAAAGGTTGTGGGTAGCTGACACAGTGTAATGCTTCTAGACTATCTGAACAAGTGGGTAAAAATAACCCAGTAAAATTTAGAGATATAAAATGCCACATTCTCAGTAAAAAAAAAAAAATGTAATTAGTTAGTGTATGGTGTGGGCCTGGGGGAGAGCTGGGTGACAGCAGTTTCAAGGGAGGAAATTTTTGGCTAGCAGAGTGATAAAAAGACAAAAATGAGGAAAGATAGAAAAATCCAGAAAGAGAAACAGGTACATTCTTTGTCTCCTCTCATCCCTTTACTGGCATCTGGGATTGAAGGGAACTTTCTCATGCATTAGCATGAGTCATGGGAAGAAATGGCAGTACCCAAGAGATGCACCTGTGTTTCATTACCTATCCACTGTGGTCTCTTCAGGAACTAGCATGCTTGGGACTAAAGGGGGTCAACATAGTGAAAGAGAAAGCCTGAAAGAAAAGAAGACAGGGTCAGGAAAGAATAAGGTTCTGACCCAGACTGAGACAAATTATTCAATGAAATATCAAACAAAGACCAAAGCCAATCTCCCAGAGAACACTGAGCCAGCCATCAGCAAGGGCCTCGGCCACACAGGACATTAGGCTGGTGTAGTCACTGTCCACGTGGGAATCACAAAATCAGATCCCAGCCTCATGCCATATGATTCCAGTGATTTTTCCATTCACGATGAGACAAAACCTTAAAGCTTGTAGAAGAAAACTGAGCATAGAGCAGAGAATATCTTAAGCAAAATTTACGAATCAGAGTTTAAAAGCAGTTCATAAGATTAACTGCATTACGGTAAGTCTGGGTGGCAGGATCCCACAAGGAAAGCTGCTGACAACTGCCTTGCAGCCAGGGAGGTGGTGACCCAAGAATATGCCATCTCGCAGAGTGGACTTCAAGATGCATACCTCTTAGGCACTCCAACATTCAAGTTTGCCGTGGCCATGGGGCTCCAGATGCATGAGGTCGCTCTAGTCTCAACAAAACTGTCTAGGCCAAAGGAATAAAGAATGACCCATACTGTACTGTTCAGTTGTCCAGAAATCATAACGAGAATGAAGGTTCATTAAACATGTGCTATTTGCCCTCTGCAATGTTTAAAAGATTTATTTATTTTTAGGGTTGTGTGCATTCCCACGGAGTACATGAGTGCCTTGCGCACGCACGTGCCCATGGAGGTCTTAGGAGTTGGATCTCTCAGAACTAGAGTTACAGGCAGTTTTGAGCCTCCTGGTGTGGGTACTGAAAACCAACCCCGGGACTTCTGCAGAAACAGTAAGCACTGTTAACTGCTTAGCCATCTCCAAGCCCTACCTCCTTAAAAAGCACAAACAAGTATAGATTATATCTAGCCACTAGTTGTCAAAGTCATAAATCTTCCCCAAGGGAAACCAAGGAACATATAGTTACTTTAAAATACTAGAAACTGGCAAGCCACACAATTAGGAGGTATTTGCAACACTTAACATGGACAAATTCGTTAGTTTGTCTTTCTCCTTTCCTCCGTCTGTTTCCCACAACACACTCCTACAACCGCCATAACCGGGAAGGAACGTGTGAGGATATGGACAATAATTCACAACGGAAAGCATGAGTTAAAGACAGGCAAGATGTCTACCCACTTTAGAAAGCAGAGCAACGGTTAAGATGTACTATGGATGGATAAAATAGCCCCCCCACCCCCAGTTAGTGAGGACTCTGAACAGTAGAGCTCCAGAGCTCGGCTAGAGGGAGTGTCAACTGGCTTAACCACTTTGAAAACTTAATTTTGAATTACCTAATAATGAATGCATTTACCCTCTGATTCATTAATTCCACTCTTAGAGTAACTTACTCAATATGCATCACAAAGAGTATTTAGGAGCAAGAAAATTCACAGCAGCTTCCCCCCCCCCCTTTTGCAGTTGGAAATCAACTCCTGGAAACAAGAACTAGCCAGACTCCACATACACAAGACCAAACTGGTCTGTCTTCCCGATAGGACCGAGTATAAACATGACCAGGGCACACACTCTCTCAGTGCTGGGCATGTAAGTCTTAGAAACTCAAACATGAATGAAAATGAAGAGCATGTGCAGAATGTTTCCAACACTGTAAAGTCCAGAGACAAGCTGCGTTCGAGAGTATCCGTGGAGACCACACAACTCAAAGAACGAAATAGAACTAACAAAATGGAAAATGTTCAATTCAAACTTGCAGGAAAGGATGAAGGAGGGATGTATACACAGGATATCATATCCCTGGTAACATCCTCCCAAAGGGGGTGTTCACTTCTTATTGAGCTCCAAAGCTGACATAGATGTGATCCCATGGACAGAGTATTCAGAAGTCAAACAAGTTAAAGGGAGGAAGGGAAGAGATCGATAAAAAGAGGACGAACGGGGCAGGTCTTGTTCATCAGCGTCTGTCTATACTGGCCTTGGCCAGTAAGTCAAGGTGACAGAGACTGTCTGCACCTAAGTGAGCTGAGTCATGAGTTATTTCTGGCAAGAGACTGGTCTGTCAAGTTCTCCCACAATTCCATATCAAGAGGGTACAGATATTGAGGTATACTGTCCAGTAAAGGATGGGGACCTCGTTCCATATTCAGCCCTACTTGAAGTATATGCCACGCTGTGTATAGTTTTGGGAACCATATTCTACAAGAAGTCTTTGGAAATCTAGAGAACTTCCTACAGAAGGGAATGCAGACTCTGGGGTATTGGAAGCCACTTCCTGTAAGGGGCTGCAAGAAGGTGACTTTGAAATAGTCAACTGGGAGCTTTAGAGAAATGTGATAAGTGACCTTTTAAAGAAATGTTAAGAAGCTTTAAATGACATTATTATTTATTAGAACTGTGAAAAAGTAGTCTATTTCTAAAATTTTTAACCTCATTTTCCTTATGAAGAGTGATATTTTATAACAGATCATAGGCTTCATATATATTTTAATCTCTGAAAAATGTACCCTAGCTACATAACCCTTGAGTTCAGTCCTATCGTTGACTGCTCACAGGTTATTACGTGTGCTGTAGAAAGTGAAAGCACAGACAGTTCTGCTCCTCGGTGACTACAGACTTACTGGACACTCTCTTCCCCTCTCGGAATCTCAGTTTGGCAGTTAGGGTCAGGTTCAGCCACCATCCCCAGTAAGCCAATCAAACTAACAAACAATAGTAAAAGGCAGCAAAGGGAGATGGATACAAAGGAGCTCCATTAGGAAGAGAGATGGAAAGATCCAGTAACCTCCAACTTCATCTTTGGGGTATGGACATGAGGTTTAGGTCTAAGTAGGGGGTCAGAGGTATACATAGCTAAGAAGTGCCAGTCACGGTGTGGTTGCCCACCATTGTCTGGGCTCCGGTCTCTCCTGCACGTGCTCTGACAGTCCTGGGCAAAGCATCTTTCTGGAAGGGCTCTTTGTTGGCTAAAACAGTCTTTAGCATTCTTCCAGCAGGAGTTTCTGATTTCTTGGAATCCACTGCTTCAGTAGTCTGACAGCCAAAGGGAGAAACATGTGTGTGTGGGTAGCATATTCTCATTCCTAGCATATTCTAGGGAAGCAGGTCACAGTTTTCTCAGCTACAAAATGGGGATTACAAGAGTACCTATGTACAAGAAAACATCTATTCCTCATGCCCATGTCCTAACCCCATCACCTATGGTGTAATTTTCTTAGAGGACTTTACCAAGGCCTCAAGGGAAGGAATCTTTCTGTGAAATTGGTCTGGGCCATAACATATGTCACAGTCAACTTGACGACAAAGGTTCCTTCAAAACAGAACGCAGGAAAGCAAGAGGCAAAACAGGTTATTTGATGGCAAAATCAGTGATTTTAAAAATTGTGTAAATCAGTGTTTTTGATCTTGGCCATTCTTACAAGTGTAAGATGGAATCTCCGATTTGTTTTGATTTGTATTTTTCTGATGGCTAAGGATGCTGAGCATTTCCTTAAGTGTCTTTCAGCCATTGGAGATTCATCTGTTAAGGGTTCTCTGTTTAGGTCTATACTCCATATTTTTTAAATTGGACTATTTGTTTCTTTGATGTTAAGAGTCTTGAGTTCTTTGTATATTTTGGAGATCAGTCCTTTGTCCAATGTGGGGTTGGTGCAAAAAAGACTGATAACAGCTTATGCTGGAGAGGAACACTCCTCCATTGCTGGTGGGAGTGCAAACTTGTACAGCTTATTTGGAAATCAGTGTGGTGATTTCTCAGAAAATTAGGAAGCAATCTACCTCAAGACCCAGCAATACCACTTTTGAGTATAGACCCAAAGGATGCTCAATTATAGCACAGGACATGTGCTCAACTATGTTCATAGGAGCGTTATTTGTAATAGCCAGAACCTGGAAACAACCTTCAACTGAAGAATGGATAAAGACACTTCCATTTCAGTAGACGTCTGACCTGCAGAACCACGAAATTAGAAAATGTTTTGTTGGAAGTCACAGAACACGTGGTAGTAGGTGACAGCAGCAATGGGAAACTGCCACCTCAGGGGCTTATATGCAGATCAAACAAGGCAATCACTTGGCTTCTGTAATGCTAGAGCCTCCTAATCTACCTCAAGAGCAGATTGCATTTGTGGTATAGCAGGTCAGTACTCGCTTTGACATTTTCCTTGTAAGCCATTTTCACAGTTCTGTGAAGATCATCCATGCTGGTATAGGCTTGGGACAGAAGTCAGGGGTTCACTGCCATTGTTTGGGGAGTCCTGATGGTGGCCTCAACACCTTTAACTGCACTCTTCGGTTCTAACTAAGGCTAGATGGTAGCAACCCCAATATTCAAAGACCATATGTTTATTTAGGTGTCTGTACTAACTGCCTGAGTCTACCTCTGACCCCTTGGTGTGCTTCAACTCGTAGTTAGTTCAGAATTCTTTAGTGTCACCTGCTCCCTGGTTATCATGAATCTGAATACTATTTAAATGGGTGATCATAATTTCATTCTCAAAAAGGGGGAAGAGGATATGGAATCGTTCATTTAAGTTTATGCTCAATGACAGGATTATCAGTGATTTCCATGTGATGTTCCACACAAAAGCTCCCAACTGTGAACACACATGGATCCCCCATGCCTCTGTTTTCATGCAACAGGGCTGGCTGGCTGTTCCTATCAAGCATTCTGCCAGCTCCTATCCTTCGAAATGGCAGGACGTTTGACACATTTCTTATTTATTGCCACTAAAGGTGGAGATAACAGTACTCAGGGATCAAAGATGACCAAAACAGAATGAGATCAGAATGTCATTAACACACCTCCTCTTGCATCTCCTCCTCCAGATCACCATGGGCAGTCTGTGAATGCGCTTTGCCCTCTACAAAATATTCTAGAAGTTGGCCACATTCATACTTATTTCAATTCAGTGTGGTGTGGGAAGACTAGACCCTGACAATGCCGAGCTGGCACACAGAAAAAGTTACTTTGATGCATGGGAGTATATACAAGATGGCTGTGGAGAAACAGAGAAGAAGTCATGGGGGGGAGGAATAGAATGTCACACACAAAGATAGAGAGATGTCTTCTAGGACAGGAAAGGCTCTGCATGTGGCATGCAATGGGAACAGATGGCAGCATTCGATGAGGCAAAGGTTGGCTACACCAGAACCCTGCCTGTCATATTGGACATTGGATAATTTGCAGTATAGAGTTTAGTCATTAAGGACACAATTGACCTCATGGGGGTCTGTGCTCTTACTGGGGCTTCCAGGAGGGATAAAGAATCAGTGGAGCTATGTGGGGGGCACAGAAATGGTTTGTTCTGGAAGGAGTAGTGGGAAAGGAGTAATGGGAAGGACCAGCCTACTGTGGGCAATGCCACCTCTGGGTGGGTGGGCATGGTTGTGTAAAGATGGCTGAGCAAGCCATAGGGGATAAGCCAGTAAGCAGTGTTCTTCTGCGATTTGCTTTAGTTCCGTACTCCAGGTTCCTGCCTAGTGTCTCTTCATGATGGACCGGGATTAGAACGAGTCTAACAAACCCCTTTGTCTACAGTTGCTTTTGGTCATGCTGTTCTATCACAGAGCAGAAAACCAAATCACAAGAGCTGATTACATGAGTAGAGGAAAGCCACCCAAAATGAAGGAAAAGGAGAAAAAGTAGAGAACCTGGACCAGGTTACAGACACTTAACCAGAGACAGTAGAAGATGGGGGTAAAGAGAAAACCAGACACTGAACGAACAGAACCATTGACGTCCGAGTGTACAAAGGGGAAGGCAAGAACGGGTGTGCACAGGGCCACGGAAGGAATACAGGATCATAGCACAGAAATACAATAGGCAGGCATGGCCTTGGAGGGTTGGCTGGGTATCCAAACAATCCAATGAGTCAAGGCCAGAAACAGGCAGCAGAGAATCACACCCAAACCCAGGACCCTGATCATACATCTGTGGAGATGAGCGTGGCTTCTCTCCTTAACAGGACTCTAGAAAGGCTTGGGGGACCTTGTGCAGGGCTAGGCATATTTACCACACGGAACCAGAAGACTAATGGGGGTTTTCTCATGTTCGCATGAAGACAGAAGCTAGAGCCTAGCTGTACCTATGTGCCTCAGATGCTTAAAACAAAATCAGGCCCCACGGAAGTGAAAGAGTAAGATAGGACCAAGAGGGTCACGTGGCCAGGACAAACGTCCACAGCTGTGTATCTGTATGGTGCAGTGATACCACCCTCTATGTCCCAGCTTCTCCCAGCTGTTGGGAAGGACAAACGATTAGGCCGTGGTATAATTCATTCTCTTTCGTGAAAGTAGAAAGTAACTGTAACCCAACTAGAGAAATAAAAATCTGACATAAGTAGTGCATGTATGTATAGCCATAATTAAATGCACCCTTGAAAGCAGAGGCCAGGGAAGTGGGAACCTCAACGGAAGCAGACTAACACTTCAGTACTAAGAAAGGGATTAGATGTACCCCAGCGTGACTCACGAAACAATAAAATTCTTGTCTGGAAAAAAAAAAAGGAGGGGAGAGAAAATAATTGCAGTCGCCACCAAACACACACAGAGCTGGCGCCGGGCTCTGTGCTTCCCTGTCAGGAGGGATACGAAAGGAAATAGAGAGACAACACTTCTCTCTGGGTAAGAATGGCCAGACAGAAGAAAAGAGTAGGTAGCGGTGGAGAACCCAGAAAGGAATAGCAGAGAAAAATGAAGCCCGTGCTGGGGTCCAGAGAACAACATTCCAGGCAGGAAACCATGAGCAGGTTAAAATCTTCCAGAAGCTTGTGCCTCACTGATGGCGTCCGAACTCACACCTCAGCTTCGCTTCCGTTTTGCAAGCTCCTCTCGGGCACTGCTGCGTCCGAATGCCTTAACTGACTAAGGTCTCCTGCTCCTCAGACACCATCCTCTGGATGCCCTCAGATGCTCTGTCTCACTCATCTTCAGGAGCTTGTCACTGGGTGGGGCGCACAAGGCTACGCTCAATGCATACTGTGATTAAGACAGGAGGCATGATTGACGGTCACGGGCCACCCAGATGAACTCCAGAGCCAGGAGTGAAGCTCACCCGTCTAGATTCTCAAGCCAAGAGCCACCCTATTTTGTCACCTCCTCTCCCACTGCCACCGTATTCAGTCGCGAGTCAGCCATGTGACCGCAGTGAGAAGGATGTCTGCACGGAGAAACAAAGGAGCAGGCACATGAGGCAGAAATGTAGCTTTTAGAAGCAAGTGGGTGGGCACTGAGTAAGCGTCATGCTTCTCTGTCATGTCCCAGGAATACTGGGCTGGTTGGGGGCGTGATACCCATCTTTTCAACTCCACGAAAGGTGTGTGTGTGTGTGTGTGTGTGTGTGTGTGTGTGTGCATACGTGCATGTGTTTATGCATGTGCTTGTGCAAGAATGAGTGTATGAGGTAACATATATATTCCCAGGCATGTTCCTTTTTGGAGACTAAAGTGACTCTACCAGCTCCGTGGAACTACTGGGACTGGGAGAGAAACATCTCCCCAGTGCTGCTGGAGAGGACCTTGCAACATACGAGAAGAAAGTCTGAGCCTGCTGCTGACAAGGTAAAGCATTAAGGAATAACATGCTGATCTATTTCAGAAGAGAAAGGAGATGTTGCCAGAGAAAGGGACTGGTTATAACACACACACACACACACACACACACACACACACACACACACACACACACACACACACACGTGCAAGAGCGCACATGTACAAAAAATAAAAGCATGTCTCAAGCAGGGACCCCATGCCACCCAGGAACAAAGAGGGACAGGTCCTGTGCAAGTCAGACTCTTGGAGATAATCTTCAGGGAGCGAGGGAACCAGGCTGGGGTGATAAAGGAAACAGTGATCCTGGTGAAAAGTCCAGATTGATCCCAGGATAGTAGGATGCGCTCAGACCATCCCTGCTCATAGCCCAGGGAGCTGAGCAGTGATATGGCAGCAGTGGCAGCTAGTCCCTGGTCCAGGACAGTTCCCAGATAAGGGCAGACGGCACCTGGTTCAGGTTCTGGCACCATCTAAAGAGCCCCTGCTCCTCCTGTACAGGAGCTGCATCCTGTATCTGCCCCAGAGCTGGACTTCCTCTCGTGGAGCTCAGAACTTGTTTTATTTACTCCCTTCTATTCTAGCAAACCACACCTATGAGCTTCAGCGTTGTTAAGCTTTCGTGAAGCTTTGTGGCCTCGATGTGTGTTGCTGTCTTTCAATCATTCAGTATTTCCTGTCGCTAGGCATGCACAAGGTCTGTTTCCGTCACCAAGACTTCTACTTGTACTTCTTATGGATCACGGGGTTGTAGAAGCAGCTCAGTCTGCTCTGCTATTAATCTCATGTCAGTAACTTCTTTAACTGTTAGTTATGTTCCCTTCCGTGGCCTCAATAACCACAGATCAACTACTCCACTACAACCATGATTGCCAATCTGATTCTCTTTCCATTCCTGCTTTAACTTGACTATGATCCCATCTAGGGAAGCTCCCAGAAATTCCCAACCCTACAAGAGAGGCATTTAGTTTTGTTCAGGCACAACAGCTCCATAAAAGCAGACTAAAACTGACCGCATGGTTGAAGTAAACTACTACAGAATTCATTATTTCACCATTTACATTATCTTGTAAACAACTCATCTACATATGTTTGCATGGACTATACAGCTCACCCCAGTTTTAGCTTCTAGACTGTCTTAAAAAAAAACAAACTTAAAGCCGGCCGGTGGTGGCGCACGCCTTTAATCCCAGCACTCGGGAGGCAGAGGCAGGCGGATCTCTGTGAGTTCAAGACCAGCCTGGTCTACAAAGAGAGTTCCAGGACAGGCTCCAAAGCTACAGAGAAATCCTGTCTCGAAAAACCAAAAAAAAAAAAAAAAAGAAAAAAAAACCAAACTTAAGTAGACTTAGCCCTCTGTATCCATGTATCATGTATCAAAAATATTTGAAATAAGATTACATCTGTACAGAATATGCACAGAGATTTTTCCCTCCCATTGTCCCCAAAAGCAATCCAGGGTGACAACCCTTTCTTTACATAGCATCCTCTATTAGGTGTTGTCAGTAATCTAGACATAATTGAAAGTATAAATGACATATGTAGTTACAGCCAAATTATATATGGATTCTCATACAGTTTTTGAGATATATTCAAGTAGCTGGTATAGCCGAGGAGGTCTTGGACACAGTCCCCTAAAATAATGAGACAACACAGTAGGTCTCTACACCCGTTCAACTAAAGTTCACATGAAACTGGTATTTTTACCTGAAATTATCTCTTTGGTGTCTAGTTCTCTTCCTAAGGCACATGTCCTGCGCCCATGTTTCACGTCTCTCATGACTATGATACAAATGCTATCTACATTACCATCAGAATCATAGACATAAAACAATACCTTGACGAGGCTAAGAGTGGACCCCCATGGCATGCCATCTAAGACTCCCTCCCAAGAGTCATCAGAGCACTCACAGATAAATTAAGGGTATTTTCAAGATCCAATCCAAGTGATAGAGTGAACTTATTATTTCAAAATTTTATTTTCACTAACTGAATTTTGGAGCATTCAAAATAATTAACACATGAAATGCATATATTTTACTACCTTATTCAGATATAAGTGAATATGACATCAATCATTATAAACATAATCCGAGACAAAAGTCAACATTGAAGATGATTTTAGAATGAAACAGTCACCCCCTTTCCGTGTGGAAGGGGGTGCTATGTCTGAGATGGCCAAAGGGTGGGAACTGAGCCCTGGATGAGGGAACATAGGAAATGTGACTTGCATTAAGAAGATGATGACCAGGAATCAGAGGACACAGCAAGTACTGCTTCAGTCACCTATGAACAGTGAAGGCCCGCACATTAATCTGGGCAGTGTACACACCCACAGCTATGATCTCACAGTTTCTGTGGCTTGGGTCGGTTCAACCCTTCCCTTGTTGAGGTCTCATCAGGCCTAACTCCAGGCTCAGCTGGGCTACAGACTCATCTGAAAGTCTGTGCTTCCTGGGCTGGTACTAGGGAGCATTTTGCAGTTGAGGATCTGAGGCTCCTGCTTCTATCCTGGCAGCTCATCAAGGCCCCATGCTCAGCTCCCACCCAAGGCTGCCTGTCAGGGGTAGCGTTCTCCAGAGCAGGGCAGCTTGAGTTTGAAGTCGTCAGGGGGAACTTCTGATTCTGCTCAGAGGGAGTCTGAATTTACATAAAGTACTCAAGGAGGAGACTATGTCATCGTAGCCAGGCGCTACCCAAAGCAGAGATTGCTGAGTGTGAACACACCAGGAGTTGGGAATACTATGACTTCACATGGTCGAGATATACTGAGTAACTAGGGCAGGGAGAGATTCTAGAGAAGCCCTTTGGGGTCTGACACAGGATTTGAACTCCATCCTTAAAGGAGGAACAGGAAATGTCGCACACTGTACTGTGGAGACTGTATTCTGGCAAACATGACACCTAGAGAGGGCATTAGTGGGCAGACGCGATGAGTACAAAGAGAACTGTGTAACAGGCTCTTGACTCACGGGCTGATCCCACTTTATGGGAGGACGGTGAGAAAGCAAAGCCTGTTGCCACTGTGGTTAAGCATGTCCTTCATAAGCCAACAACAGGGGAAAAAAAGTTTGCCTCATTTAAGATCCCCCCAAAACAGAAACACCTGCTCCAACATTAGCCTTTCCCCGCAAAGTGTGGAGATAAATTCCTCTTCTACAATTAGCTAGTTCCTTCTGGAAAAAAACTGTAACTCTGACTTTTGAAAAAGACATCTCAGAATTCTGGTGATGGGGTCCACACTGGTAGGGGCAGTGGCAGGAGAGGAACTACTTCTCCACAGCGAGGATTGGAGGCAGATGAACCCTGTGGGCTGTTTGACGTCTCCAACTCTCTGCAGTGTCTGCTGCTCAGATAGATAGGTTCATTCAAGGGCTGAGCAGGTCTCAGACATTGTAGACCAAACACTTCAATGCTCACTTTGTCTGAATCATTCATTCGTGAACATGATGACATAACACGTCCCTGCGAGGATTTATTCTCAAAGATACATGACCAGCCACTCTGTTCTCACGGGCACTGTCCCCAGCTCATGCTCTCTCCATCAGATCAGTGCTGTGTAAGTGATTTGCTGACAGTCACATTGGTGGTGGTGGCAGAGCTGGGAATAGAGTGTCGGTTCCAGAAAGTTCAATGTTTCCAAAAGAAAGTAGGTATTAATTGGTCACTGCATGGTTACCATTGAGCGCCCATTACTGGCTCGTGGCAGTAGAAAAATCCTGTCAAATAAGTCTATCAGAGTGAGATTATGCTACAAAAATGAGGGGCAGGAAAACCGCTCCAGGCTCATTGAGATGGTTCATTGTGATGGTTCATTGAAATGGCTCAGGCTTGCAGTCAAGTGGATGACCTGAATTTGATTCTGAGGAATCTGTGGAGGAGAGAACCAAAGCCTCTAAATTGTCAAATTGTCCTCTAACATCACATGCTTATCCTGGCATGCACACACACATAAACACACACATACACACACACATACACACACACATACACACACATACACACACATACACAAACACATACACACACATGCACACATACACACACATACACACACATACACACACATACACACATACATACACA
>NC_022013.1:48984022-49064405 GCF_000317375.1 Microtus ochrogaster | reverse complement strand
ACACACATACACACACATACACACATACACACACATACACACACATACACAAACACATACACACACATGCACACACATACACACACATACACACACATACACACATACACACACATACACACACATACACACACATACACACACACATACACACACATACACACACATACACACATACACACACACATACACACATACACATACATACATACACATACACACATGCACACACATACACAAAACTTGACCCCTGAGGAGTTCACAAGTGTGAAATAAATCTCACAATTACACAATAAAAATCAAAAACAGGAGAGAGAAGTACAGACTTCAAACTCTTACAATTCTAAGATAATTCTATGTTCTACTTGGTTTGCTATTTTAAACTAGTAACAAACCATCAGTCTCCAAATATAATATGAAGTATTCAAAATTGACACAAGTAGAAACAGAAACAACAAACAGACCATTTGGTTTGAAGAGGAGGAAGGAAAGAAGGAGAAGGAAGAGGAGGAGAAGGAGGAAGCAGCAGCTACAAGAGCCAACCACTGTAGAATCCTGTAAAATATTTAAAGCATTTTCTGGTTCAAAAGTCATCCTTGATGCAAACAAACAACAACAAAAAAAAAGAATAGGAAAAATTCTAATTTTAATACAATACCCATAGTTCTAGAGCACAGAAAAAGACAAAACTTTCCAATGATGACATGATTAACATCTTTTTCACATTTAAAAGCTCACAGGGAAGACAAAGGTCACTGAGGAAATCAAACTTGGTGCAGTAAGCAGAAGACATGGGCTTTTTGCAGTGCAAGTGATTGGGCCTTGTGCCTCATATACCAGGCAACCACTCTGCCAATGAGCCTCAGCTCTAGTCCCTGAAACAAATATTGAAATACAGTAGTTTGTTAGGGCATCTGTGCAGGCTCAGTCTCCAGGAATAGAAAAATGAATAAATACAAAAAACTTGGATGTTTTAATGCATCATTTCCATAAAACACAGACAAACTAGCATAGCAGCTTAAAATGCAGCATAACACTTGCATCAAGTCAGGGGTTCAAGTGCATTCTATGCAAGTCTCTGAGTGGTTATAAAACACTCATGTTAAAAAGTAAAAATCTAAAATTGGAGGAGGACCAATAATTGGCTCAATGTTAAACAGTTCTAGAAGAATGGGGGGAATTTGAAGCCTACCCCAAATGCACACATACACTATAGTCTAGATTCCACAGTGTGCAGCTTAGCTTTTAACTGTCAATGTGACAATACATAGACTCACTGGGAATGGAGTTTTCATGAGGGACTATGCCCCACCATGTTGTCCTGTGGACACATCTGTGGGAGTTTGTCTTGATGGTTAATTGAGGTGGGAAGGTGCAGCCCACTAGGAGCAGCACCATTCCTTAGGCAGAGTGTTCTAAGCTAGAGAAGGCAAGAGAAAGCTAGGTGATTGCAAATAAGTAAGGAACTGTTCACTCATTTGTCTCCACTCCTGACTATGGATGTAGGGCTCTAAGTTCCTGATGACTTCCCTGAAATAGCAGACTGTAACCTGGGATGGTGAGTCAAATAAAGCCTTTCTTCCCTAAGCTACTTGTTGTTAGGATGTTTATCCGAGCAGCAGGGATGAGACTAGAACACACGGCATCTCTCCCCACAGATGATAAGCTTCCACAATAATAAAAAGCATTCCCTAATGCCTCAAAGCTAATTTTATTTAATAAAACTCTAAGAACAGTAGGAATGCAAT
Organism: Microtus ochrogaster; assembly: GCF_000317375.1. NCBI lineage: Eukaryota > Metazoa > Chordata > Mammalia > Rodentia > Cricetidae > Microtus > Microtus ochrogaster. The sequence goes on along the minus strand of NC_022013.1, from coordinate 49,062,657 downwards.
AGCATTTCTTTTGTATGGTTAGAAAAAGCCATCAAAAAAGCAATAATTGTTTGAGGAGATGTTAGCATACCTCTTTCATCCCTGAGTTTGGGAGGCAGGCACAGCAGATCTCTGTGTGACTGAGGCAGGCCTGGCCGACAGAGTGAGTTCTGGGTCAGTCAGTGTTGCATAGTGAGACCCTGTCTCAACAATCAAACTGTTAAAACCATAATCAAGACAAGAATAAAATTCCTGGAGTTTTCAACTTGCTGCAGCAATTCTGGCTAACACCATGGCAACTCTCAATGAAGAGACATGTATTATGTCTCTTCACAACACATTTCTAGTTTGAAGTGTGGTGTGATTTGTCACAATGACAAACTTGACCACAGTGACAAACATGAACACCAGTCGCATAGCAGACAGAGCGATAGTCAAAGCTGAAAGGGAAATATTCCAAACTAGAAAAATATTTTTCAGAGCTACAACACACTGAGATGATTCGTAAACAAAATATCAACGCTTCAATAGATTAGCGAATAAAGAACACAGAAGGTTACAAAAGATTTATAAATTTCTGCTAAGCATCCACAACATCTTCAAACACCAACCCTTTTGAACCAGAGGAGAAGCAGGGTATAAGGCAGGATAGTGTCATATCTAAGGGAAATGCTGGCCCTTTGATGACATGTTTTTTTCTCACTTTTTTTTTATTTTATTCTTTAGAAAAGAAAACAATCTTTTTTCATTTTACATACCAATCCCAGTTCCCACTCCCTTCCTCCTCCCATCCCCTCCATCTTTCCCCCTACCTTGCCCCCATCTACTCCCCAGAGAGGGTAGGCACATTGCTCCAAGGAAAGACCAAGGACCTCCCCACTATATCTAGGCTGAGCAAGGTATCCATTCAAAGAGAATGGGGTCCCAAAAAGCCAGTACAAGCAGCAGGGACACATCCTAGTGCCACTGCCAGTGGCCACACATTCTTCCTAGTTCAACTATGTTCATAGCAGCATTATTTGTAATAGCCAGAACCTGGAAACAATGTACATGCCCCTCAACCAAAGAGTGGATTTGAAAAAATGTGGTACATTTACACAATGGAGTACTATTCAGCGGTAAAAAGCAATGACATTTTGAAAGTTGCATGCAGATGGATGAAACTAGATAAAACCATTCTGAGTGAGGTAATCCGGACCCAGAAAGATGAACATGGTATGTACTCACTCATAAGTGGATACTAGCTATAATGAAAAGGACAACGAGCCTATAGTCTATGACCGCAGAGAAACTAAGTAACAAGGTGAACCCTAAGAGAAGCATATAGAGGTCCACCTGAGAAAGGGAAATAGACAAGACCCCCTGACAAAATTGGAAGCATGGTGTCGCGGGAGAAGGGAGGGCAGGAGGGGAGGAGAGGAGAAGGGGCTGGATGAGGAGAACTTGAGGGAATGGAATAGTCGAGATGGAGGAAGGACAGCGATGAGAGCAAGGAAAGAGATATTTTGATTGAGGGAGCCATTGGGGGCTAGCAAGAAGCCTGGCACTAGAGAAATTTCCAGGAATCCACAAGGATGATTCCAGCTGAGATCCTAAGCAATAGTGGAGAGGATGCCCTAACTGGCCTTGCCCTGAAGACAGACTGATTACTACATGTTTAGGAATTTCATGAAGAAGGTGTCAAAACCCAGGGTCTGAGGCTGTACAATGCTCTGTCAGGAAATGCATGCAATCGATGATATATCCACACACACAGGATTATATCAGCTCATTAAATAATCACGCTTTGGTGAATATTTAATGCATTGGGAAAATCCATTGCTCTGAATGGATTAAACATGTCAGGAACAAAAGCTTAACTAAAGCTCAGACGTGACGCTGTGGTTTGACAATATCATACAGAAGACAATGGAACAAAAGCACCAAATTGTTACAGCAGCTTTCGCTGGATACTAGACCAAGTAATTTTAATGCTTAACCACGAACACAGGAATCCATTTTACTAAGGAGGTTTTTGAAAAAATGATTATTGTCAAGGGAGGATGTTTAGCCTGTTAAGAAAGAAGGGCATCTTTGCCTTAATGAGGCCCTCTGCACAGGCTGAGACAAACACAAGCAGCAGGGTTGCCCATGAGCCACCTTGGTCTCTAAACAGAGTCTCCGGGAAGTTACTAGACCTGGCTGCTTCCTAATCAACCCTCCCCTTCCGGCATCTTCCTGCTCAACTATGCTAGTGTCCTCCTTCCAACTACTTAAAAGTCTGGGTAATGCCCAGACTGTTGCTACCCAGGTCTGGAGGAGCTCTGCCTGCCGGGAGGCAGGGCAGGCAATGCGCTTCTGCCCAGATGCTGCTGTGTTGGTCACTCTGCAGCTGTTCTCATCAGAAAAGAGAAGCATCCTTCTGCCAGCTCCTCATGCCTACTCTTACCTGCTTCCTGGCTTCTTTTCAGCCCTTGCAGACTCTGGGCAACTGCTCTCCCACTGAACTCTATCCCTCGCCCTAATTTTAGTCTTCAAGTTATTTTTACGTTAGTGATCTGTCTTCATGTTTTGTATTATCATTATCTTTCAATTTTTATTGCGCCTATTCAATTATTTTGCACGCATGTGAGCATGGCGCATGTGCCAGATGTGAGCGTGGAGGCCAACCGACCACACACAGGCGTCAGTTCTCTCTCTCCATCCTGTGGGTCCTGGGGATCAAATTTAGGTTGCTGGACCTGACAACATTTGTCTTTACCTATTGAGCCATCTTATCGGCCCCGTTTTTTTAATATTATTTTAAGGAAAGTACTCACTAAGCTGCCCGAGTTATGGTGAATGTGGACTACCAATCTTCCTGCCTCTTTCCTCTAAGTATATGGAGATTGTAAGTGTATGGTTTTAAACTCTAAACCTTTTCATTTCTCAGTGTGACCTGCACAGGCATGGGTGTGGGTGGAAGTGTTTCTTAGGGACACCCATATTCCTTATCTTTGTCTTATAAATGATCTGCCATGGCAAAGAAGACCTGCAGACCGGAATAAGGCAAGATGCCAGGTGGGGCTGCATCTTGACTTATTTAGGAGAACAGAGGTCATCCCAGGGGTTTGCTGGACCAGGAGACAGAGGTGGCAGTCAGAAGAATGAGTGACATGGCTAGAGGACACAAATCTTTCCAAAAGCTGGGGAGAAAAAGTAGAAAACAAGGAAACCGTTTCTGCCCTACAGCCCCGGGAAGGAGTGCCTGCCGCCGGGTTCTCTGGCTCCCAGAGTCTCCAGCTAACAAATGTGTGCTGTTTTAAGCTACTAACTTAGTGGTAATTTGCTATGGAAATGAATAGAGGTGCCAGTAAACCTAGAGCACACCCCCCCCCACCCCACACACAGCCTCCCTGACTGCAGCACCACTAAAAGGCATTTGTTATTCCTGCCAGAACTTCCCCAAGTGGCTCACAGCAATCCAAGTCCCGTAGCTTTAAAAGCTTCTCCGGTTGGACACACATCCTGTGTCAATCCCTCGGAAACTCAGTGTGCCTCAGCACGGGATGCATCCAGTAGTCTTACAGTCAAGAAGTCTGGCTTATTTTTCTTAAGACAAAATTTTCCACATATGGCTGACCACTGAAACCATCATGTATCTATTTACATCAATATTGTTAACAGCAATGAACACCCATTGCTTGGTTGGCCTAGTATATGCCAGGCACTGGGTTGGGCTCTGTGGAAAAAGACAAATCTTTATTCCAAGCTGAGCCCCAACATTTCCTGCCGTGCTTTCAGCACATGGGGCTGGGAGTTCTCCTCTCAAGGGTTTCATGTATCTTCCCAGGACAGGTCATGTTCTAAAAACGTGAACATCTCCCCGACTCCTACCCCACAACTCTGCAATACCCCAGTAGACATAGAATGCATAGGAAGGGAGACAGGATAGTTTAGATGTCTAATCTGAAAAACAAATGCTCTTTCCGAGAGATTAAGATGATTGTCCCAGACTGTGTTACGGTGGGGTCCCTATGTCATATTCTCCGCAAGAGCTGCCAGAAGAGCAATGGGTGTCTAAACTCACAAAAAGACAGTCATCATTACAGAGACCACCATATATGCCATGCATATCATTTCAATGTGGTGTCTGTCCCTCTATGCTTCCCCTCCCCTCCTGATCTTGATTACAGGACCGATTTACCTATAGGGTAGGGCAGCAGTACAGACGAACCTTTGGATTCTCCTCACTGAACTTAGGAGCAGTTTGTAGGCTGTTAACAACACCCCTGTTTTCAATAGGTTTTACTTCACACCTCACACGGGCCCCGATAAAATGGTTCAAGCAGCTATTGCTCTAGCGAAGTGTGAGTGGCAAGTCTCCGGTCTCCCAGGACTTCAGGCAGCAGGGCCACACAAACATTGCCTAGGATTTTATTAGAAATGAAGGAATTTTAAAACAATGTAGATGAAAGCCCTTTAGTAACATATATTTTAAAGTTAGTGACCACAGAATCCTCCTTCCAAACCCTTTTCAACTCAGACCAAAAGAATTAAAAAAAACAACAAGTATCTGTTTATTCCAACTGCTAATTAAAAAAGAAATGTGAAGCATTTATTGAATGTTATAAAGTATAACACGCTGCCACCAGGAACCTCACAGATCCATTTAAAGTACTAGTAAATATTTATATAGGTCACCATTTTATAACAGCAATCAGGGTTAGCCATTAAAACATCAATTCACGGCCACGAAGCAATCTCAACAGGTCTAGCAGGTTTACTTAGAATTTGCCGGAGACACAGAGAGAGCTGTCTTATACCATGCCCCTCTCTGCAGGAACAAGAGCGTTTGGATCTGAAGAGAATGCACTAACTGTTGCTGGATTAATTCTAAGGTGCAGTGGACAGCGGGCAGTGCTCAGCTATTCAGTGCATGGACAGGCTGTTTGTGTTTCTATTTGATGTTTGTCCCATGTGTGTGGTCCATGGTAATACAGTAATGTCATTTTTTTTTTTTTTTTTGGCATCAATGATGCTGATCACACTAGACCAAGATCTAAAGACCCATCCCTGGGAATGAGTCGGAAAGTCAAGTCATAGTCAATAGAAATCTGGTTTGCTTCTTTCTACCTTCTTCCTTTTCCTTCCTTTTCTTCACTTCCCTCCCTCCCTCCCTTTATTAATTTTTTAGGCTATCTGTAAGGGTTAAAGTTAACTTGCAAGGCCCACTTGTGCAAGGACAGATAACTTGCCGAAAGGCTGGAGGTTGTGGTTCTTCTAAGATAACGAGTCACATATTTTCATTTCAATAAACAAGGTTGACACCCTAATTGTACAAGATGCTTAATCACAAGCAGAGGCGGGAGATATGTGGGCAGGAAGTATGTCAGGATGTACATATTCCTACCCCCATTGGACGAAGGTGGGAAGTACCATTGTCTTGTGGGGGTTTGCCTTTATGAGCACCTGACTGACCTAAAATTGGGGCCATTCTCTAGGAGTCCTGGGCATGGCCCTGACTGGTATCCTTATTCCTGGTTGGTACTAAATAAAGCTTGCTTTAATTGGATAATTGTGGAACTGGTCTTTCTCCTAGAAATTCTCAGGTTTAACATTAGCATACAAGGTCATGGATTTCATCATGGCATATTTGTTTTTGTGTGTATGTGTGTGTGTGTGTGTGTGTGTGTGTGTGTGTGTGTGTGTGAGAGAGAGAGAGAGAGAGAGAGAGAGAGAGAGAGAGCAATAGAGACAGACAGAGACAGAAAGAGGTTATACTCTCTTGACTAAGGTGTGTGGGGTCAGCACTCTGAAGATATGTGGAAATATCTACTACTGAGCAGCACTCACAAGAGTTTGGACAACAAGCAGACAGTCTCTGCTCCTTACAGAAGAAGGCAATGGCCACAGACGGCAAGGAAAGCAAGGATTCCCACCAGAATCCAGGGGGCTCAACAGGGCATGTGAACCGAGCACTGTAACAATCTGACTTCTCCCTTGTGCCTTCTATCACCTTGTTTAAAGACGGAAACGCAAAGAGCCTCAGGTTTTCCTGTTCTTTGACTTGTGAACCAAAGGGAAGAGCGCACACTGGCCTGTGCAAACATTAGTATAATCCTAAGAGCAGAGATCAGGCGCAGAATGTGTGGCCCTATCCCACGTATCCTAGCATTCCAGGGCATAAGGGTGAGACGTTTAAGGCTAAACAGGACTAAACAGAGAAGTTTAAGGCTAGCCTAGGTGACATAGGAGATCCTGTCACAGGTCAAACCTTTAGAAGAATTCTGGGGATAGAGCCCAATAAGAAAGTGCTGACCTGGAATGCTCAAGGCTCAGTTCAGTCCCTGGGCCCAACAAAAACAACACACAAAAAAATACTCCATCTAAAAACCTAGTCTGCTTAACCAAGAAAGGCAATGAGGCCCAAAATAATAATACTGATAGCGAGAACTTCAACCACCACCAATGGATGAAAACACAGTTTACAACCGAGTGAGGTAATGATCTCCTTGGGGAATGGCATGGGCATTTTTACAGATTGCTGCTACCAGTTCGCAAAGGTACAGTACAAAGATGGCAAAGCTCACAGTGGTCTCTGCAGAGAAGCAGCCTCAATGTGCGGGTCTTCATTAAGATGGACTGGCTTCCCAAATCACAGGGCCAACGCCTGGGACTTCCTTCATATCCCAAACTGAGATAACTGAGTTTGAGGAAAGTTTGGGAAGTTGAGAGTTTACAAAACATGCAGGAAAATAAACACTTGATTTTTCAACATTTGCGAGAAATGCAGATTGATGGACAAAATGCACATTGCAATGAAGAAGAGGCAGAAAGTTCTGGAATACAGGAAGAGCTGCTGGCTCTGGAGAGAGAGGAGAAGGCAAACCAGTAGATGACAGCAAGGGACAATGTGTGCCAGGTGACATGAGGGGCATGAGGGCCCACATAGGTAGGCAAGGGGAGTGTGAACTCAGACACCAGATGGAAAGACCCAGAACAAGGCTAAAGACAAGGTAAGACGGAAGAGGAAGCCAGAGAAGGTGGCTGGAAGCAGAGGCATGGGCAGAACTCTGGATTTGACATGGCAAGAGGGTCACAAAATGGTGGCTGAAAAGTTGGCCCTCCAAGCAAAGAAAGGACCAAAGGGACCTGAAGGTCCTGGAGAAGCCATCATGACTCCTCGGCAAGCTGTCTCCAGGCCGCTCTCAGCATCCACAGAAGGAAACACGCAACAAATCTGTCTTCTTTGCATCTGTTCTCAGCCCCTTTTGTGGCTTTGCATATGTGTGACCCATTTCTGAAACCAGGGCAGTCTGCTTCCATATTAAAGGCACAGGCTATCACATTAAAAACTCCCAGCCAGGTTCACCTTGTACCTGACAGGAATAGACACTGGACAGCAAATCTCCAGGACCAGGCTAGCATCCCAAGCTGGAGATCACCCCAGAGGGAAGACAGTGGGGCTGCATTTGAACTCAGTGAGAAGGAAAAGAACTCGCTTTTCCTTCTTAGTCACAGGCCATTGTTTGGACCCACATCTCGCATTTGCAGTGGGATATTTAACTTGCCCAAAAACTGAGTCAGCGCTACAGCTTTTCTAAGCCGATGTTTGTCTGCCGGTACCATGGCTGGGTGAAAAGAGCGTTAGGGAAATGAGCAAAGGCCTTTCATATCAGTGGATCCAATCTAAAGAATATTAGTTTCATATTTTAGCTAAACACTTGGCCTGTTGGGAAATCATAACTCAGAGGAGGCAATACGCTGGTAATATTTTTTTCCGCACAGATGTTAGTTTTAGTAATAACTTGTAATGATGGGGGAAAGGAATTAGATCTCTTTGGGTAAAGTGATACAACTTCATTTCAGTATTTATCCATTTGAAAAATGGGCTTAGTTCTTTAAGCAACACACACACACACACAGAGAGAGAGAGAGAGAGAGAGAGAGAGAGAGAGAGAGAGAGAGAGAGAGAGAGACTCTCCCCTCCATTACAGTAGTGGGGAAAGCAAAGACTGGAGGTTCCCTAGGGCTTGCTAAATATCTAGCTTCACCGAATCGGTGAGCTTCAGCTTCGACAAAAATGCTCATCTCAAAAAGTAAGGTAAAGAGTGATGGAGGCAGACACCTAATATCTGCCTCTGCGGTCCTCATGCACAAACACGCATGCACACCCACACAGATGCACACACACACATGTGCCGACTCAGAGGTACACTATGCAGGCACAGCACTGAGACAGGACAATGTATTCACCAAATGCACAGTATTAGAGTTAATGGCAGGGAAGGCTGAAGTGCTCAGGAGTTCCCACAGAAGGTCCAGAAAACAGGCAAGCAGAGTTACAACAGACTCTGTGTTCACACAGGCAACCTCGTTAGAGCTGATAGCCATGATGTCGTTCCAAGCTCAGGTACGAGTGGCAAAGTTTGGGAGATAATTTATGGCAAGCAACAACACCCTCTCCCCTCTGTACGTTCAGGTACACATCCTATGTCACCCGTGAAACGGTCTACTTTTCTCTTAAAAATGTCCCACCCCGTGTATCGACAAAGGCTTCCAAACCTGCACACAGGACAACACTCATGCTCTTTTTCTCTAGAAACTAAAAAATGCGTTTCTCGGTTGTGCAATTATGAACTTTATCCTCCTGTACAAATTAGTAAACCAGGTGTTAGTAAGTGCAGGTAAATGGAAAACTGGGCTTAAAAAAACAAACAAGACCTAGCCAATCTTTGCGGGGCACACTTTTTTTTTTTCCCTCTGAGGGAGATTAAGGTTTCTACAGCAGACTGGTATGAAGGCCACCAAACCAAATGTTGCAATCTTAAAGTGACATTGACAGCAGACATGTCTGGGGGGCAGGTTAGGACTTAACCCAGGATTCTCCGTTCTTCGAAGACAGTCATCCATCTAGGAGCAAACGCGAACACGTTGAAATACTCTAAAGATTGTGGCAATTTTCTTCTTCAATTAAAACATATCCAAATAGCCTAACTTGAAAACACTTAGTATTCCTCGTCCATAAGAAATGGTACCTTCACAACAGATCTGAGCTGCCAAGACTCATCTGCCCCTCAAGCACTCGCCACTCACCTGGTGACAATGTTTAAGCTTCCCAGTAGTTTCTGAGGGAATTTTCTCATTTTCTTGGGAAGGAGCCAAGAGCCAGGGGCCACCCTATGCACCTTCAGCTTTCTAGGTGGAATCTAGGAGGCAGCACTGGGGATAGGGAGCCCGCCATTCACCTTCTGTCTCCCAGCCAGCGAGTCCCATTGACAGCTCACAGACCCAGGAAAGCAAACAGCTCCCACTCTGAATGGCTGGGCCAGGCCTTCTGTCCTCGCTGCATGTGAATCTTTCTGTGAGTCAGTGAGAGGCTGTCAGACTCCAGCACATAAATTTGAAGTTGACCTTTAAAGCCAGCCTTCCTTGGGACCCTGAGCTGCTTTGGGGTCACAGGGTCTTGTATAGCAGGAATTCTAATTGGTTTTTCTAATAAAAACCCCAAGTTAGATATAGGAGCAGCCAGCCACTAATTCTTAGCTCTACTGAATCCTCAGACTGAATGCCATGAGTTCCTGTCTCCTCCCACCTTATATTCCTCTCTCCAACCAGCCATATTCCTTCCTGTATCCACGTCCCTAGTGCTGGGATTAAAGGCATGTAACTCCGAAGTACTGGGACTAAAGGTGTGAGCCACCTCTGCCTGGCTCTGTTTCTCTTTAAGACTGGATCGATCTTATGTAGCCCAGGGTAGCCTTGAACTCACAGAGAACCCTCTGCATCTGCCTCCCGAGTGCTGGGATTAAAGGTGTGTGCCACCACTGCCTGGCTTCAATCACTAACTATTGTCTTAGTTCTGTACTCTGATCATCAGGCAAACTTTAGTTGTTAAAGTACAAACAAAATAATATCACTACAAGTCTTGGTTTATGGAGGTGGCAGAAGCTGGGAACTTTATTTTCAGTGGGTGGAACCTCAAATCCCAAGTTCAAGTGCACCTAGAATCCTGGCATTAGGTCACATTCTGAAGTCTTTAACATAGAAATGCCCAAACAACATAGGGCTGGTGACAACTACTGACTATGGGATGGGAGAAACGTGGTCTTTGGGGCCAGGACTCAGTGTTCTACTGAGCAACTGAGTTGGATGGCAGGAGAGATCAGCTAAGACCAATCTCGACTACATTATAAAGAAGTATTCCACCCTCAAGAATCTTTTGTACATTGGTTACTTTTTCTTTCTTTCTTTTTTTAAAGAATACATTGGAATATTTGTATTCTTTGCCTATGCTTCTGGGATTCCCAGGGAGTTTGTACCCAGGGATATGTTTTCATTTCCCTATCCCAGTTGTTACCACCAGCTACCTTATTTTCTGATCTTCCATTGTCCTCTCCCAATGGAGGGAAGTGAAGAGGGTGGAGGAGATGCTTGTCAGACAGCTGGGATCTGAAGATCAGAGTCACATCTGAGACCAGAGAAGGCAGACCAAAGCATAGGGGATGCATTTGTAAAACAGTCAGTTCTTAGAAACAATTCCCCTCATCCCAGACCAGCCCCTAGGATAAAACAATTTAACAGCCTGTGTTCCCCAAAGAAGAGGTAGAGGCTGTTAGGTACTGTCACTAAAGAGCTCTTTAAACTGTTCTCTGTTTACTACTTGGTCACTGTGTTGGTGTCAACGATGGAGCCGGAGCCTGTGATTGGAGAGGGTGAAGCAAAGGCAGATCCCCAGTTCCTGCCTGAGGGCTGGCTGCAGGGGAGGAGAGTCAAAGACCTGTCCTCCTAACAATTGCAGCTTCCAAACTGCTTTATAACTGTCACTGGGGATAAAGCATCTTCCCAGGAGCAACAGGAAAGAGGAAAGGGTTTATTTGGCTTACAACTCCAAGTCACATTCCATTATTTTGGAGAAGATAAGGCTGGAACTCAAGACGTCAGTCAATTCACATCCACAGTCAAGAGCAAAAGGAACAGAAATGTCGCCCTGCTTGCTGCTGTACTCCTCCACAGTCCAGAGTCCCTACCTAGGGAATAGTGCTGCCAACAGTGGGCTGGCTTTTCATTCCCGTGTCAGATAGCAATCAAGACAATCCCCACCGAAATGCCCAAAGACAAACCTGATATACACAATGTCTAAGCTGAGAGTCTATTCCAAGCTGATTCTAGGTTACGAAAATTTTACACATAAAAATGATGGACTGGAATCTGAAATTGCAACCTGAAATAAACCCTTTCTTCCTTAAGCTTTTTGACAGGATTTTTTTTAAAATCACATTGAGAGAAATGAGAACTAGACAGGATCTTAAAGGAAATCTCTCTCTTTCTCTCTCTCTCTCTCTCTCTCTCTCTCTCAATCTCTCTCTCTCTCTCTCTCTTCATCCTTTCCTCCCCCTTCTCTCTCTCTATATGTAAGTATGTATTTATGTATGTAGAATTAATAAGCACATGTAGAGATGCTTGGCATCATTAGCCATAATGGAGATGCGAACCCAAGCCAGAAACAGGTATCATTCACCCCCTTTAGGACAGTTATCAACAAAAAGACAAATGAAAACAGACACTGGCAAGGCTGTAGAAAATTTGGAACCTTCACAGACTGGTGTCGAGACATAAACAGTGCCACGTTTTGGGGGAAAAAAGGTTCATCAAATGTTCCAAAAGCCAAACTCACGGTTATGCATTGATTCTACTTGTAAATACACACCCAAGAGAAATGAAAGCTCACAAAACACCTCCACACAAGAACACATGGCCCAATGTTGACAGCAACATTGTTCAGAACAGCCAAAAAGTAGAACAATCAAATGCCATTAGCTTATGAATGGGCAAATATAATACAGATGATGAAATATTATTAATCAAAGAAATGAATCACAAACATATGCTGGAACACCAGTAAACCTTGAAACTAACGTGCTAAGTGGAGAGAGACAGTTATTAAGGGCTGCATGCTGCATGCTTGCATATACCTGGGACACCTGGAACAGACCTCAGAGACAGAAAGGAGAGCGGCTCTTACCTAGGACTGCAGTGGGGGCTGGGACCAATAGATGGTCGCAAACTCTTAATACATTAAGTCTCTCAACGGCACACACTTCAGGCACGTGAACTGCACAGTGCATGGGTTATTCCGAGAGGTGACAAAAGGAATGGAATACGGCCACCTGCTTCAGAGCGTGACCCGTGCTTGGTGTTTACAAGGATACATGTGGAGCAGCCTAACAGGAGCTGCTTTACTGGTGAGAAGAGAAAATGAGTCTGGGGAGAGCTGCTGTCATAAAGCACAGACTCTCTCTCTCCCCATAATTCCTTTCTTACCCCTCAAATGGGTGAGAGAAAACCTTGAAATCCTGGTAGCATGCTTACACAGTTTTGAGATGGAAGACATTATCAGGAATGGGGAAACTGATCCAGAAAAACTCAGCTCAAGATCTCAGGGGTAGCAGGGGTGAGAATTAGTTTTGCCCAGACAGAAACTGCTTTTTAAGTTTTCGGTGGCACCACACAAGACAACAAGTCCCAATGGCCTTTAAAGCACAATGACTGTGACCATAGATCTCCCACTGGGTGTTGGACATCAGATGGAATTCTGTGTGAACTGTGCAAAAGAGCAAGGACTGGGACACAGGGCGATAGCTCCCCTTGTTCCTTCTTTAGGCACTATCACAGTGACATGAATGACTTAAAGACAATAATTTATTATTTAAGAAGTCAGACTGAGACTCTAAGGCCAAGGGTCTGGACTTCAGGCATCTGTCGTCAGACCAATCACCCATCCCTCTTTAAGTTCTTACGTAGAGAGGTGAAGTACCCCAGGCGGGAAGGCAAAGTCCACTCTGAGCTCTCTGTTCGACCTTCCCAGAAAAAAAAACCAAACCAAAACAAACAAAAAACCACATTTTATTTCCACTCCAGATAACCTGCCTTTCCAATGTTCCCTTCTCTGTCAAGCTCTTGACTTGGAATACCGAGAGGTCTCATCTTACATGACCTTCACCAGCCTGGCACTGTCCTGTTGGCACCAGGGAAGCATGTGGATTGAACAAGCAATTTGCTTGAGTGTTGCTGCGAGCCGGTGGCACAGCTTAACTTGGGGAAGTCGTTACTCTCAACTCAGATCGAAACAATGGGATCGACACGGTGCTTTGGAAATAACAGAATAAGTCAATCTGCTTGGACAAGAATTTCGAACCCTCACCCCTGCCCAATTTCAATCTCGACCTACTGTAGAAATCCTAAGTGCCTAAAGGAATTGTGGTTTCCCTCCAAGGGGATCTTTTATTAATAGCCGAGAAGAGAGGCCTCCACGTAAGAGTCTACAAAGTCAGGGCTGGGTGTCACTGCTCCCTCTCTTTGGGGTGAGAAGAAGGGGGGGTTTGCTAGGAGGCAGTGTGGTACAAGGAGCTGGAGAACACGGGGGCTGTGGACTTGGGGGACCATTTTCTTCATCACTTCCCAGGGAACAATTATCCTTCCACATAACTTGGTGACAAATAAAGCTAAACCTCCGTAGGTTCTCTCCGCAAAGCATTTAAAAATAAGTGGAGCGCGCGTGTGAGGCCCACAAGAATCCACTCACCCATCTGCTTTAGTTGTTACTGCGCAGAGATTGCATTCAGATGCAACCCAGGCTCTTCTCTGTGACACGGGCTGAGACAGTTCTGCCATGCCACGAGTCACATGTGTCCAGCCATCTTCTCTCAAGCGGCCACTGCGCGAATTCCTGTCTTACCAGTAAGTCTCCTTCAGAGGTCAGTTCCGCTGAATCCTGTTTACCACCTACCCCAGAGAAATCAAAGGGGCCAATCCCAACATCATCTAACTTCTGACTCATTATTTTAGAAACACTTCAGGAGAAGGGAAACCAAACATGAATCGTGGGGCTTTATTTTGTGTGCACCCCAGACTAACAAACCTCATCTGATGTGTTTCTAGCTAAATTTCATGAGACTACACCCTGTTTGGAAGACAAGAAGGCAGAGGAGGAAGGGAGAGGGGAGGGAGGGAAGGCTGAAGAGGGCCGAAGATGGATTGAGTCTTAAACCTTGCATTAACTTTAATCCCAGCACTTGGGAGGCAGAGGCAGGCGGATCTCTGTGAGTTCGAGACCAGCCTGGTCTACAGAGCTAGTTCCAGGACAGGCTCCAAAGCCACAGAGAAACTCTGTCTCAAAAAACAAAAACAAAAAAAAAAAAAAAAAAAAAAAAAAAAAACAACAAAAAAAACCTTGCATTAATTGCTAACACTAGAAATCCTTATGATTTTACACACAGTTTTCTGTTTTCTCTTAAAAAAATGAGAGGCCGTAGCCACCCTAAGTTAATGTTCCCATAGGACAAATGTGCTGGGAAGCAACAGTTTTGCTCAGCTGGGGCAGGGAGGTGCTCGCTGGTCCCAGGCATCCTTTTCTGCCGGTCTAAGTCTCTTTGCTACTGACCTCTACATGGTGCACAGTAGCCTCCCACCATCCGTAGCATAGAGTGAATGCTTGCTGCCTGTTCGGAGGGGCTGCAGAGCTGACGAATGAGAGAACACATCTCCTTCCTAAGACCTAAAATCGGTTCCTAAATAACAGCTGACCAACAATTGGTATTTTGTCTGTGCTCTAACAAGAAAATCTTGCCCTTATATTTTAAGAAACAAGCTTTCTTTCCAGAGGGTGGAGAGAGCCACTAGTTAAGCAGAGAGGCCAGGCCGTGGTGGCACACACATCTACTCCCAGAACTTGGGATCTCAAGCCTTTGATCCCAGCACTAGGCAGGCAGAGATCGGAGTATAAGGCAAGGTGGGAGGAGACAGGATCTCTCACCCATTCAGTCTGAGGATTTGTAGAGACAGGAGCTCAGCCTATTCATTCTGAGAATTTGGTAAAGGTGAGAAGTCTCTCTAGTGACTGACTCCTTTACTTTCTCAAGCTTTCAGCATTTACCCTGATATCTGACTCTAGGGTTTTACTAAGTCCGATCGGGATTCAGGCCACAAACAATCTAGCTTCCCAAGCACATACAAGGCCACATGCTAGTGGCATGAAGGGGAACCCCAGGAGACAGCACACCTTGGGACTCTCAAGTGATGTCTGAGCTCACTCTTCTTGTGATCACAGGACTGCTAGCATCCCCAGGCCATTAACAACCCACAAAAGCAAGAAATTATTAGGGGCGCTTCTATCTATAGAGATGAGCCTATGACACCTTCTAGACCTGTATTTCTTGGAAAAAGAACGTGAGATTTCCCCATGATGTCCCTTGTCTGGTCGCTGGGAAATGTCTGTCACAGCAGACATGCTAATCAATAACAGTGAGCCATGCGTTGTAAGTCCGAGCCTATCAGAAGTCATACAAAAAAACCAACATGGACTGAAAGGGCCACAGTAATAAGTAAAGATTTGTTAAGATAAACCACGTCCGTTGGGACTGTCTGTCTGCATTCAGAGTGCTGACAGACAGACTGCATTTGAAAGTCACATAAGCATCTGAGGGCTGCGGCGACAACAGATATTCACGATGGCATCAGTGTTTTAGAGTCTGCATTCTAAAATGGAAATGAAACAATTGCCTGGGCACAATGTTAAGTTCAAACTCCGGCCAAGCAGGTCAGGGTAGGGCCTTAGCCCCTCCTTTCTCCCAAGTCCACAGGACATGCAAGGGGCCAGCCTGCCTCACCTTACTCATTAACA
This sequence comes from Microtus ochrogaster, assembly GCF_000317375.1. Taxonomy (NCBI): domain Eukaryota; kingdom Metazoa; phylum Chordata; class Mammalia; order Rodentia; family Cricetidae; genus Microtus; species Microtus ochrogaster. Next base: position 49,047,035 of record NC_022013.1, on the reverse strand, counting down.
CTGAGTTTCCAAAGAACGGTTGCCAGCTGTGCTGGCTCAGGCCTCCAATGCATGTATCCAGGAAGCTGGGGCAGGAGGGCTATTGCAAGCTCAAGACCAGCCAGGGCTACGCAGTCTGTTCTAAGCCAGCATGTGTAGACTACAGAGCAAGATCCTGCCTCAAAGAATAAAAACGGGAAAAGGGAAAGAGAGCCACTTTGGGACTAAATGATAGGATCACTGAAGGCTGATGGCACCAGCCAGCCAGGTCACTCGGGACCGTTTCCTGTTCAGTGCAGTGAGGGACAGCCCTGGCTTGCTGGACTCTTTAGCCAAAGAATATGTGGGGTTGTTTCAGAAACAGCTGCAGAAGTTTGAGCTGTGGTCTGTAGCATACACTCCCATCTCTTGCCTGTAAGTATTTTAAGGGTTGGGAAGGCTTCTCTCCCATTGCAATACCACTGCCTGGGGAGTGGGGGGCTGAGTGAACCCATCAAAAACCCTCTGAGGCTGCTGGGGGGGAGGGGGTCTAGTTAATTCCTCGGCTGCTAATAATTTAGCCCTTCCTTTTGGTTTCCTCCCTAAACATCTCCTAAACAGCATCGTGAAGTGAGCCAAGCCTTCCAGCCCTCCTGGGCACCAGCTCCACTGGGCGCATTGGCGAGCTCGGAAGAGAGCCTTGATGTAAGGAAGCATGCTCCTCAAAGAGCCTTCGCCAAATCACAGAAAGGTGACGTGTGCATAGAGAGCCCATGGCCAGTGACCTTTAAAAACCGTATAGATCAAGCTGGGTGGTGGTGGCACACGCCTTTAACCCCAGCACTCGAGAGGCAGAGGCAGGTGGATCTGTGTGAGTTCAAGGCAAGCCTGGTGTACTAGAGCTAGTTCCAGGACAAGGTCCAAAGCTACAGAGAAACCCTGTCTCAGAAAACCAAAAACCAAAACAAACAAAAACCCTTACAGATCAAAATCATTCTGGAAGGAGTAGAGTAAAATCAGCATAGCGTGTTTGTACTAAAGTCCTCACCCTGTGAATGTTTGTGGGTGAAACGTGATTGCTTGTATGCTCAACTCTACTCCAATACATTTTAGCCAACTGAGTAAAAAACTACTTCAGAGTCCAGGGTGTCCCTATGTCTTCCCTCTAATTTCTCTTAGAAAAATATTGTTCTAGGACCATTAAACAAAGTTTATTTCTCATTCTTTTTTTTTTGAGAGAGAGAGAGACAGAGAGAGACAGAGAGAGACAGAGACAGAGAGAGAGACAGAGAGACAGACAGAGAGAGAGAGAGACAGAGAGACAGAGAGACAGAGAGAGAGAGAAAGTCTTTCTGCCTTGCCCAGGCTAGCCATGAACTCATGGTCCTCCTGCCTCATCTTATTAAGACTAGGATTACAGGCCCTCACCACCTTGCCCTTAAATTAAACATATTTTCTTAAAGACATTTTAGAATGGATTAGTGAACTGGGTTATCTCAACATCAGAATAGAAAGCTTAAAATGTGTCCTAGGGCCAGGGGATGGCGCACACCTTTAATCCCAGCACTTACATGGCAGAGGCAGGTGGATCTCTGTGAGTTCAAGACCAGCCTGGTTCACAAAGTGAGTTCCAGGGCAGCCAGAACTGTTACACAGAGAAATCCTGTCTCAGAAACAAACAAAAATCAAAACAACGACGTCTTAGGGCTTGGGTCTTGTTTTTCTAAAATTCTACCATGAATTTCTACATGAAAGGTTTGCTTCTGATTTCACTAAGTAGTGACTGAATGTTTCTTCAGTCTTCCAAAGTGTGTTGTAGCAGGAAATCCAAAAGATTGAGAAACTGGGTCGGCCCAATGGAAACCGCTACAGCAAATGGGCTTCCAACAAGGCCCTGTTCAGATCTGTGTGTGTATTTTCACATGCACCACCTCCTGGGCAACGGTACAGGTTCTCAGATGCTCCCATGATCCCCCACTGCCAATCTCATCAAGAGCAAAAAGATCCAGCAGGACCTTTTTGGAGATATGAACAGAGGTAGCCCTGAGATCAGGTGTGTACTAGGCCTTCATTAGGGCACCCCAGGAATAGTGCCAACCCCACAATTGTCGAACCCACAACTCTTCTGCCTGTAAAGTAATGGTCAAACTCAGTGTCTCTCACTGCATTGCTGCGATGGGAAAGGTGCTTGACAAGCAGGTAGGTGACTCTCTCTGGATGTTCTCTGATATTTTATTAGAGTTACTATTGTTTTATTGGCATTGTAAAATGTGTTGTGACAATGGAGGCTACGGCATGCTAAACACCTCTTGAAGGTGGCTAATAAAACAGAATGTAGCTAATTACGTTAATGATTAAGCCTTCTTTGACCAAGTCAAACTTGACTGGATTCATTCTCTTAAGCGGCCTGACTTTATTTACTTTTACTGAAGAATGTCTGAACGAGGCAAATGAAGTCCTATTTGGTTTTAAAGATTCTGCGGCCTTCCAAGAATTTCCTAAATTATAAAAGAACGATAATATCTATACTGGGGGTGTCATAAAGCATGAGACTTGCAAGGCTTTATATTCAGTTATATTCAAGAAGATGCCACCGTGTAAAAAGATGGATGCTACTTCAAATGGCTGTTAAAGGGACTTTTAGATACTATGATACATCTTCAGTTGCCATGCAACCATGAAAAATAGTTTTAAGCAATAATGTTCAATGATATATAATTAAATTTCATCAGATGTTAGGTAAAACAAAACAAAACAAAACCCAACCACTCCACAGAATTATACTATCTTCCTGAAATTGTGAAAAATGATGTGTGGAAGGAAATTCCTGAGTATTTCAAGAGTGGCTAGCAAGGTAACAGGTATTGCTTTTGTGAACATAATGAAGGCATGAAAAATGAATAGTTAAACGTCTGTCAGTAGAATGGCACCAGGACAGGTTCTCAAGCACAAGGACTAGGCAAAATGTCAATCAAAGGCACAGTTCAGGGGAGGCTTTGGGCAGGAAATACTCCCTTTGTAGTCAAGTGTTGATCCTGGGAATCAAGAGCATTTGACTAAATGTCTCCCTGTCTCTTTCTAGTCTGTCTTGTTGTAATGGCATGGTTGATAGTAACGTGTTGCAAAACTACTTTTGTTTGTTGTTGTTTAGTCAAGCAAGTGCAGAAAGGGCCTAGGGTGTCACATGAAGACCTCTGGGCATGGCGCTTTTGCTTTCAACATTTTCTTTATTGTCAGTATGATTTAATGTTAAGTATTTTATTTTTTTGGCCACTAAGAATAAGTTGAAAAAAAAGATCATAAAAACAGTCAAAGAGTTCAATGTAAACATAGGCTCATAATTTGCATAATATACTTAGAATGGAGTCTCATTTTATTGGCCTTAACATGCCAGATAAACCCACATCAGTTCCGTTTTGCTTGGTTTGTTGTTTTGCATTTACAGGGAATTAAAATGAGAACCTCCTCCATATAAGACAAGTGCTCAACCACTGAGCTGCATCCCAAACCTCTGCCACAATTCTGAAATAAAGGCACCAAGCCAAGTAGAAAAGACCCTTGCTATAAGATGATGGTTTCCCTAAGAACACTGCAGGTGTTCATACCTTTTGAATTGCACTCTGGGTCGCCCTTGTATTCAGGAAGTCAGGCTATCTAGGATTACAGATTGGAGACAGTGTGGACAAACAGCTATGCAGTAAAATGTCTCATGTTCATAGGCAGTATTAACCTACTTCAAGCTGCTCGCATTGGCTCTGTGTTTAAGATTACCTGGCTAAATCCCCTAGATATGAGGCCTGCAGACAGAGGGTCCCCTACTTCTACTCCTGCTTAGATTCCTCCCTGGAACTGCTGCCAGCCAGTGCCATGCTTCTTTGAGATGCTTCTGAAGTGGCACTGTAAGATGCAACAACGATGGGGGGGGGGGTCTGGGAAACACCCAGAATCTCAGACTCCTTTGGCAGACTAATGTGTTCCTGGACACGCGCAAGGACAAGGCCCACCTACATCCCGTGAACCTGGTTGTGTCACTGCAGAAGGGTGACCAGCCCAGCTCCCTGGTGGTACTGTGGGCAGCAGCTCAGGTAGTCCCAGTATGTCTTGGGCTACGACAGATACGGAGAACGGTTTGCCTGATTCCTGAAGCCAGGGGCATTTGCGTGCAGTGGGATGGTTGGCTGAGGGGATTACCTGAAACCTCAACTATGGTAAAGGGGCTATGTCCTCCAGTCAACTTCCTTAATAGAAAAAGCTGTGGGAGGAGGGGCACGTGGCTCTCGTCATAGGAGCTCCTCTCTAAGTAAGAAAATAATATCCTCAGCACTCCATTGAAGCCTGGTTTTTTTAAAGCACAGGCCTTTATATTACTACACCATGAAATGAGTTTTAAAATGAAAATTTGAAGCTCTGGGGAATTCTCACTCTAATTAGCAATAGCTCAAAGGTGTATTTAATTTGGACAGAGTGTCCTTGTAGACTGTTTCTCCTGGGGATCTGCTAATCAGCTCCACGCCAACCACTCTGTTGGCATTTATGAACACCTACAGGTACAACGTTACTCATTCAGGCCACAAAGACACTGCCAGCAACACCTATGAAAGATCCGTGCCATGCTTTCTTCTTCGAAAGATTTATTAACACTTAGAATGTGTTAGAATACCCTTAAGACATAGCCTTCACTTGATGTATTATACAGTGTCTTTCAACACAGCACATTGATAACCGAGACCAGGTGTTGATCTTTTCCCAAGTGCACACGGTGAGGAAGAGGGCAGGTTTTGTTTGCTTGTTTGTTTGTTTGTTTGTTTGAGGTTTCACTGATCATCTCATTTTTGTCTCTATAAATATTGTTCTCTCAGGTGCATTCTGTCACACACCCCATGACTTTCTATACCCTCACTTTGAAATGTCCCGAGTCATTGTTTTAGGTCTAACGTTGTGCACCTGGATTGTGTATGCTTACTCAAAATGGTCGATCGATCTCATCATCAAAGTGAGCCCACTTTATTTACTTATTTAACAGGAAATGCTGAAGAGGTCCCTGGGGACAGACAGCATTTGGGGAGGCGTATTCCTATCCCTATCTTCACTGCAGAGGGCTCGAATCTCTCCAAATCCACGTGAAGTTCACTGAGTGAGGCATCTGTTGAAGACCGACACTCCCAACTTCCGCAGTCCATGCTTTCACAGAGGGACGATTTTAACCATGGACTGCTTGAGTCTAGCACTGCCCCCTCCCAAGATGTGGGTGCCATCCTGGCCTGTCTGTACGCAGGATCCTTTTCATTCACAGGTTGAAGCCCTAGCTCATTACCTGGACCCCATCACAAGAAGGATGACTTTGTTACACTATATCCCAAGTGGCCCTCCAACTTCACCCACTGCCAGTTTTACTTGGGTAGAACACAAGTAAATAAATAGCAGACGCCAGACACACGCTGATTCCTACCCTCGTCAGAACTGCTTATGAGAACAGGACCGCCTCTGCTTTAAGGGGGAGCAGGCTGAATGGCTGTGACTTTGGGGGTGCTACTAAGGGAATCAGAGGGATGTGATAGTCAGAGACCCAGGGTTGTGTGAAGGAAATGGAATGCCACCTGATTGCCTAGGTACAAATCCCAGGTAGTTGTGCGACTTTGGGAAAGTCGTTCATCCTCTCTAAAACTGCTTCCAAGGGTGGTTGTGAGGGTTAAGCGGATTAATGTAAGCAAAGTATCTGGAACAGTGTCTGACTTTACTGAGCCAGCACCATGGTAGGGTTAGTTAAAAATTTAAAAGGGCCAAAAGCCAAACTGAACGTTATCCAATGTAGAGACTCCTAACTAGGATTCTTCAGCTGGCCATCTCTCCAGCGTGTCGGATGCAGCTGCTCCACCTCTGAGGTCTTTGTTCTGTGTTACTCTCTCCTTGGTGGTTTCTAATATTACCTGGTTTCCTTGCTCAGCATTCTGGATCTTTCCCTGACTGCAAGAGTGGGACCTGAGGTTACACTCAATGGGTCAGAGTAAAATGACGACCTGCCTAGGTTTGAGCAAGTGCCTTTTTCTAGTGCAATAGTTTCTGAAGGCATTGTTTGTAGCTGTTTAATCTCCTGAGAGTCTGTTGGAGCTACAAGTTATCCAGTGCCACCCTGGACTTACTGCATCAGAAATGCTGGTACTGGCCCGTGTATCTGACAAGCTCCTGGTGTGACTGCATGCAACTGGTGTTTGGAAATCATTGAAATTTAAATCATATTAGGCACTCAGGTACCCAAACTGTTTATCTTCTCAAACTAAGAGAATGACTTGAGGTATCTTAAAACTTGGACGCCCAGTTGTATCTAGTGCGCTATATGGCTTGAGTCCTCCTCCAGGTTGTCTTGATTTGGACTCAATGCAAAGTCTCTCAAGATCTCTCAATAAGACCTATGTGTATGGAACATTTTGGCTGTCTCCCTCTTCTCTTGACTTTAGGGGTCTTTAACAAGGATTTTACCTTGTCTTGAATGGTGACCCCACTATATTCAGAAGACGGGCTGAAACAAAATGCTGGTGCCCTTGGTAGATCTCCACCTCTAGTCTATGGTTAATTCATGAAGACAACACATGGTGCCCTTGGTAGATCTCTTCCTCTAGCCTCTGGTTAATCCATGAAGACAACACGTCCACATAGCTGTTTAGTTCACAGCACTTCCCACCATTGGCTTATATATCTCTAGCTGTCCAAAAGGACCAGGTCTGAAACTCACTTTGCTCACAACTAAAAGCTAAGAACATACTTATGGAAAGAGAAGCTGTTGGCATTCTTCTTGGCTTTATCTATATTTCTACTCCTATACTATTACTTCACATACACACAGCCTTATCAGGAGAAAAATGATCTAGGAGTTAGCCATTCTCTCAAAACCTTCAGATCAAAGGCACAATTCTAAGGAGACCAGTTCTTTCTCTTTTTTTCATATTTTCATAGCTTTTAATAAAATATCCCTACAGAAAATAGACAGAACTGAAAGTCATTATGTAAGAAAAGTAACTCAGACTCTAAGAAAGACAAATACCATGCATTCTCTCTCATGTCTAGAACCTATATTTAAGTGTGAGTGTGTGTGTGTGTGTGTGTGTGTGTGAGAGAGGGGGGGGGGAATGAGTGTGTGGGATGAAATAGAAAAGGGACCATGAGAGAGAAAAAAGGTATCTTAAAGGAAGTGGGGGAAGAAACATTAACAGATCACATGACCTGATGATGGAGGTGGGTCTTGTATCTTATCTGTTGCTTTCATTGGTTAACTAATAAAAAAAACTGCTTGGCCTGATAGGACAGAAAATTAGGTAGGCGGAGTAAACAGAACAGAATGCTGGGGAAAAAAGCCGAGTCAGGCAGTTGCCATGATTCTCCCACTCCAGACAGACGCAGGTTAAGATCTTCCCTGGTAAGCCACCTCGTGGGCTACACAGATTATTAGAAATGGGTTAGATCAATATGTAAGAGCTAGCCAATAAGAGGTTAGAACTAATGGGCCAAGCAGTCTTTAAAAGAATACATTTTCTGTGTAATTATTTCGGGGCATAAGCTAGCTATGCAGGCGGCCGGGTGCTGGGGATGCAGCCCCGCTGCTCTTATTACAACAACCTGAAAACAAAAGGGCATGGAGTATTTGGGGAAAGGAAGGAGACCAGAAAGAGGGCATCAGGGAGACTGGGGAGCACAAGGATGAGAAAGACAAAGTGTATGAAAATGCTGTAATAAGATCATTGCTCTATACCTAAATGAAAAAAAAATCAATAAAAACATATAACGGTTGAAAAATATTCCCACAGAACTAAAAACCAAAACTCACAGAAGTTAAACAACTTTCCTCTAGGTTGCTTGGACTGGTAAAGATACCCATACTGTCCATTCCACTTTGCCATGGGGCTCATGCATCTTTGTCCTATGCTGTATTGATAATATGGCCAGTCTCCCCAAAAAGACAAAGAAAGATGTTCAAAAGGTCAGAGAAACAAAAACAGTTACTATCTACCTCAATGGTACCATCTTGAAATGTCCATGGCAATCTTGTATCCATATGCATCTGGCCATACTTCGTCTTATGCTGCAGACTACTGGTTCATTAAGAGAATGTCAGCTCTGTGTGGGACTTTAACACAAAACCAATTGTCTCCTCCCACTCTCTCTGCCAGCCTTGGCAAAGTCAAGTCCTGGACTTGTTGAAGAAGGTGATTCATCACTGAATGGAAAGAATGCCAAAACTCAACCATACAAAAGCTTCCTTTCTTCACATTCTTAAATCCAAGGACCCAGTAGTCCCTGGCTGTACTGCAATCAAGCATGGGCTTCCAGATTTGACAGACAGTTGAGTAACAATACAAGGGCACCCTGGACCTTTCTACTGGAGAGTCCAAGGGAGGCCGATCACACTGATTGATAGAAGACCTGCTTCTTCAGCACCCTAAGGAACTCACACGCAGAAGCCACAGAACAGCAATGGGCAGCAGTTTCCCCCTTGCTCCCAGTGTGTGAGCCTGCCTCTTTCTGGCAAGGTGGAAGCTGCAGACGATTGTCCCTGGTGCCCTGTCTCACCCTGTCACATCAGCACACTTCCTGTCTTTCAGTGAATGTCTGGCCAAAGCTTTCGGAGACAGTAACTGTTGTTCATGAAAATATACAAGATCACTGAGACCCATGTGGAAAATCACTAATAAATACAACCCAGGGACTTTTAAATATACTAAAATAGTTTGTATAATCTAAGTATGTTTGCAAAAGAGTTCTATTTTGACATGTCAACTTTTTAGTATTATTAATGATCATTTATACTAGTATCAGGAAATCAAAAGAAATTCTAAGAATAACACCAGTATTTTAGGGTCTGGCATCCTGGATTATTAATCTTTCGTAGGTGTGGGTATAGGTAAGAAAACAAGGAAACTGGACCATTGCCTTTACTCTTGCTGCGTAGCAGACATTATTAATCTATTGCAGCACTCTGCACAGATAAGTCAAGAGATCTACTGTTATATTTCTGAAATATACCATCCCTACAACTATCAAAAAATCCCTGGAGTCAGGACAGGATTACTTATCATTTTTAAGCTTTGCAAACTATTAGAACTTTCAGTTGAACGGTTACTGTTTTTTTAATGTGCCAACAGAGGGAATAAAACAAAAAATAACCACAGTAATCAAACAATTCTTTCAGCAAGGAATGGTTATTTTTTGGCAGGTCGGATGACTGTCACAGGCTATGTATGCAGTGAGCCTTGGACTCTCGGCATGGGATCAAGTCTAAGTCTGAAACACTGCGGAATTACGGCAGTAGGGGTCAAATTCAAACCTTTGTATGGGGGTAGCATCACAAGTGCAGGACCTTGTATAAGACCAGCACTTGTCAAAACCCGGTTCTTACAGACCTGAGACGTCTCTGAAAGCTATCCAGTGTAAAGACAAGAATGTCTTACTACAGTGAACTGCACTATTTTAGTTAAAGGAACAGCAAGTATGATAAATCACAAAAGACACCGCCATGCTAACATGTGGTTCCCCACAACCACTGTTCTGAAAACAAGACATTCTGTTTAGCACAGACCTCAGAATCGCCCATGCTCTCACTGGTCTTGAGGCCAACATTCCTACTCCATCCAGTTATAACCATCACACATCAAAGACAGCTCCCAAAACAGGAAGTTGGGATCCTTTTCTTTAAATTAGTCAAAAAAAAAAAAACCCTAAGAAACTTTATGACAGAGAAAAACAGTTAAAAATTGATGTCATTCAAATTGTTTAATTTATAAAAATCTATCAAAATAGTATGAGGATTATACTTATTTTATTTAAAAATAAACAAGTGTAAGCTGTTACAAGTATTAAAATTTATATCTCCAATTCCTTTTTGCACACTGATTACAGAGTATGTTCATTATATATACACATGTACATTATATATATATATATGCATTAGGTTTTTACAAATTTGGACCAGGCATGGTGGCTTATACCTGTGATTCTACCACTTATATGGCAAAGATAGAAGAATTGTTCAGAACTAGGATGATCAAAATGGTGAGTTCTAAGCCAACCAGGGCTACATAATGAGACTGTTTCAAATAGATAAAAAGAAAATAATTCCACAGATTTCATGAATTCAAATTATTTGTGTCATTTCCTACAAGGTGGTTTCTTTGAGATGAGTAAAAGCATGTAAGTGAACAGGCTAACCCTGCAAGGGAATGAAGAAGCATTCCCAGTTGCTTAAAGGCACATTTTCCTGTTTAACACAACACCACTTCAACTGACTCTTCTGTGTGTTTCTGAAGAAGTGCCTGAACACTCTCTAAGAAAACCTTAGGTTAAGGGGCAGGTCGGTCCTGCTGGGCTGAGACCCTAAGCTGGAACAGTGAGGGTGGCATCTCCGTCCTCCTGGGCCAAGGCCCTCGAAAGACACCTCACGGCTGGCACAGACTCTGCCTGTGAAATTGACGGCATCTCCTGGGAACTGTATCTCAGATTGGCATTAGCACCCTTCTCTGCCAAGTGCCTGCTCTCACCCCCTGGATGCCTTCCTTCCACACACAGAAGACTCTGGCTCTCCATGCTCCAGGTTCGCCCTGCCTGGGACAGTGCTCCGCCACAGACTCCCAAAGACACAGGTTGGAAGGTTCATCTGAATGTCTCATGTAAACGGGACTGGGAATTCTGAATAACACATTTTGATTTTTCAAGTCCTAAAACTTTAACAAACTTAAGTTTCCTTTCTTTCTATTCCCATTCACAATCTTCAATGCTAAATGGACAGTGAAGAAATGAAAATGACAGAACCCTCAAGAAATTTCTCACACATTTGTGACATCATATTATGTCTGAAGATATTAGCTGTAGTAGTAGTTAGGGGACATCCTGACCCTCCTGCCAACTGGAGACTTCTCTAGGGTTCAAAGCCACCATGAGCTAGTGTGTCCCTTTAGCAGCGTGTAGTTGTCCCTTGATGGAAGATGGGTGTCACTGTGAAAGGATCTTCTTTGGGATCTAGGGATATTCTCTGATAGAGAAGTGTTTTCTAAAATTGAGGAAGAAGTTCAAATTCTTCTTTTTATTGTTCTGTCACGGAAGGAATTTTTGTACTTTTATTTCCTATTTAGACAGCGCACTGAGGAATCCGAACTGGGGAATGCAGTATCATGATGATCTCAGGTGGAACATGGGCCAGTGTGTGTCGAGATACACTGGGTCTTTATGAATTGGGTTACAGGAATTTTGGTTTCTTTTGCTATCATTTCATTTTTGCAGTATTGACCTGAGACACACACACACACACACACACACACACACACACACACACACATAGAGAGAGAGAGGAGTATCCATGTGTATCTGTACATACTTGTATATATATCCACATATATGCATGTTCGTGTGTATACATGTGTGTAATATGTACATATGTGTAGGTGTGTATATGTATATGATTATACATGGATGCATGTTTATATTTTTAATGGAACAAATATTTCAAAAATATGACAGACCAATATTTTCTAGTCTAGCTTTTATTTTACTTAAAATTTCTTTGTATTGTGGTTTACAATACTGACTCGTGACCCACTCATGTGTCGTCAGGGAGCAGCCCATAGTCAACCGGGTTATCCCGAAGCTCCCTCATGTGTGATGCACGTTTTTGTGTTCTTTATGCCATTCGGAGAAACTGAGGAGCCCTTAAATGCCCACGTGTATATGGGACCGCTAGAGATTTTGCACTCTGCTTCAGAAAGTCTAATAGGAGCCCCGGACTCTGCACTTATGAGCAGCTCAGGGTACTGCGGGCATTGTCGGTGTGAGAATGACCTCTAAGACAGAAACTGCTGCCAAAGCAGGGGTCTTTGTTGTGAGGGTGTATCTGGAAGGATGGGGAGTTTGCTGCCCACCATGGTACTCACATGTGCAACTGGCACAGGCGCAGCACTAGGAAAATGCTTGCTAAAAAAAGGCCAGCAAAAGACATGCTTGGTAGTGGTGGCACATGCCTTTAATTCTAGCACTAGGAGGGCAGAGGCAGGTGGATCTCTGTGAGTTTGAGGCCAGCATGGTCTACAAGAGCTAGTCCTAGGACAGGCTCCAAAACCACAGAGAAACCCTGTCTCAAAAAATGGCCGTGCTGACTCTACACCCTTATATAGAATGGATTTGCCAATTGGGCCTGTCTTTGTTCACCTTCATATAAAATGGATTTGCTGATTGGTCCTGTTGGTGTTCACCCTCGTATAGAATGGATTTGCTGATTGGTCCTATTAGTGTTCACCCTCGTATAGAATGGATTTGCTGATTGGTCCTGTCATTGTTTACCTTCATATAGAATAGATTTGGTGATTGGTCGTGTCAGTGGTCACCCTCGTATAGAACGAATTTGCTGATTGGTTCTGTTGGTGTTTGCTTTCTGGAAATGAGCAGGGGCATTAATACATCTATTCACTAATAAATAAATATAATTAATGTGTCTATTAATAACCAATAGCTACAGAGAACAACGTTCTTCAAATTGCCTCAGCTCACGGTGCAGATAGGAAGGAAGGAGAGCTGAGAGAACGCATGGCTCCTGCTAAGGGCAGTCTGGTTCTCCTCACCTCGGGCAGAATGGCAGGACAACAGAAGCTGGATCAGCAATGGCGTCTACCTTGTTCTGTGTTCACGAGTCTGTTTTTCCATTTCACCCATTAATAAATTATTAACCAGGCTTTTGTGGGTTCTCACTTCAGGGTGTGCCAACACTAACGGCACCCACTGATGAGAGGGCAGGGGTACGGGTAAAACATACCACAATATCCAGGGTTGTCCGTACACCAAACAATTCTCTGCCCCAGGGGTTAACAAACTTTGTCAGAACCGAAGTTCCAGAGAGAGAGAGAGAAAGAGAGAGAGAGATTTCCCCAGACCCCTCATTCTCTCGTAGACTATGAGACATGGTGGGGCTGAGGACTACTAGGTGCAATTCCTGCCTCAGTGGATCCATTTCTGATGGTGGGAAAACAGCGGCTGATGGTATCGCTTTCCTGTTCCGTTGAAGGCTGCCTTTAACCTCTGAGAATCAAGCCAAAGCCCAGAGAAGGTCAGCAAGGCTCAGGTAGAGTGGGCTGCATAGTAAGAATTCAATGAGAAAGGGCTAAAGTGTGGTCAGCACCGCTGTGTCCCGGCCACTTTGCCGCCTGACTGTCGGCAGCGGATGTCCTTTGCCCAGAGGTGAAGTTTGCTCCTGTCTGCTGATGCGGCAACCCCAGCATGTTAGAGATTCACATTCGTTGCCTTGGGAGATGATACAGAACTCCCCGGCCTGCCAACTGGGATTTCCCAGCACCTACAATGGTACTGGCTGTTATCCTCAGGGATGGCTATCTCTCCCTGGCCCAGTTCCTACTCTATCACTGCTGGTGGTTTGTACTTGAAACCTCTCCTCAGGCAGATCTTCAAGGAGTCCTGGGCAGGGAGCAACACGCAGAGGGAAGACTGTTGTAATGGGTTGTGGATCATCCACTAGACCCCCTTAGGAGGTCCCGGAGTGCAGGACCAAGAACACAGCCTTGGAGCGGGCCCCACTCCTTTCCAGGCCTCCAGAAACACAACTTCAGGCAAATTCCATGCCCTCCCATGGAATAAGCACAACCACATCTTTTGCTCAAGGAAAGCACAGATCAAAGGAGCTGGGAGCCAACGCACAAACCCCATTAGTCACTGCAGTCCCTCAAGTCTAAGCGCCACAAGGCTACAAGGGCTCTAATAAGTAACAGGACATGGCTCAGAGAAGGGGGAGGAGTCTGGCTATAGAAGGATGAGGCCAGGGTGAAGAGCAAGGGCTGTTGTAACTGCCACAGACCCCAGAAGCCTCAGTGAATGACCAGCGGGAATGAAAAACCACAAAGCAAAAAACCCGGCTGCTGTTTTAAACATCAGGAGTCAATGGAAAGACATAAATTGTAAGACCCTAAGGGCAACGGTCCAGCACCCATCTTCCTTGTAGTGGGAATTCTGAACCACTAGACACCCGAAGGGGGAAAGGTCACTATAAAAGCTAGGAACTAGAAAACCTGCTACCATCATTCTGTGGCTAAGAGGTTCCTTGCAAAGAGCCTATGTTCGTGAGTACATGCATGCGTGTGTGTACATACTTATTGGTGTGTGTGTGTGTGTGTGTGTGTGTGTTTGTAGCAAGTTTGTCTGACGTCTGTCTGAGGCTGTTGCCCAGCAGGAACTTGTCACCTAAAGTCCTTGCTGTCATCAAAGTTTGGAACCTTGCTCCCTAGCTAGCTTTGGGTTTGCACACATATGGTACCATGGGAACACACTCTCCTTGAAACTCAGCAGAAGGTGCCGTTTGCTACACCTCACCTTTACGGAGAATTTCCAGTTAGGGATGCTTCATTCTCTCCAACCCTACGAGGAGAGAGACATTCTATCTTAGGTTTGTTGGGAGTGGATCATGGGTTTTTCTTCTTTCTTTTTTTAAGAGCAAAGAGCAGCCAGCTTTTCTGCAGGTCTGCCTATTCCCTTATTCATACCGCAGGCCAGCAGGCCTGGTCCGTGTATATGCCGGGTCATCTGAGGACACCGGGGTGCTCATTTTAAAATTAGATCCATCCTAATTATATGAAAACAGCCCACGTGTGGTTGGCCAAAACACCAGGAAAGCATTACTCAGCACCTGCCTGCTGGGTGTGCCCTCCCCAGGACAGCCCCGGACTAGTTTAACAGCAGGTCCTGCCCTCCGAGAACTTCAACTCTAACAAAGAAACGCCCACTTGACAAACAGGAGCCAGGAGCGCTAGACACTGGGCAACAAAGACACAATTGGCGTCAGGGGACATAAACATGTAGTGTTCCCTGTAGACAGAGGGTGAGGGACAGTGTCACCGACGGGGCACAGGCCTGCAGGACAGAGTCAGGGAGGATTTCAATCTAGATTCTATACATACTCTTTCTTCTCTGTTGTCAAGTTGGAAACCAAAGGTAGGGCCTCCAGCATGCTAGGCAAGCTCCATATGGGCTCAGCCCGTGCCGGGCAAGATTTCAGGCACTAGTGGAAAAAAAGTGTGTGTGCGTGCCTGTGTGCATGCACGTGTGTGTGTGTGTGCGTGCGCATGTGTGCGTATGTGCGTGCATGCATGTGTGAGTGTGGTGTGTGTGTGTACACTGTACTCATCTTTATTTCTTTTTCACTTTTCTCTTTTGGTGGTGAGGATTGACCTCAAGCCTCCATACTTTGGGTGTATTTTAATCCATCACTGAGTCACGCCAGCAGCGTTACTATACTATCTCCTAGAAGGGATCTGGATATCTGTAGCTTTTGATTTCCATGGAGGTTCTGGACCCCTCCTCACATCAGGATACAAGGAAGAACCCAACTAAACTCATTCCCAATGCAGCAGCATCCTGACACTCTACTTCGTAGAGGTTATTTTGAGGTCTCAATGTTGCTGAAGGTCAAGTCAAATTTTTATGGAGGGCTCCTCTCGTAGTCTTTTAAAGAGTCCTGGGATTTGCAAACTGTGACAGTATTGTGTCTGTGGTACTCCGTTGATGTCACTCAAGTTCGAAGCCAGTAGGTTACTCGACAGAGGTGGCAGAGCCGGCAGGCGGCAAGGCCAGGCTCTCTATTGGCTGTCTTGGATGCTGATGCAGAAGTCCACTCCCTCTAACTCAGCCCAGGCCCTGATCTCTACCTCTCCAGTGTCAAGCTCACAACTGATGCAGGACAAAGGATCTTCCATTTCTGCACTGTATAGGAGGCCAGTAAGAGAAGTGGTTCCCACCTCCCCCGCTGCTCCATGATAGGGTATCACTGGGACCTTTTGTGGGTCCCATAACTGGACGGGAGGAACGACACCAAGAGTTTCACTTCAGCATAAGCTAGCTGCCTCTGTGAAGATGCTGACGGGACTGGCTGCTTCTTGCTGGGAACTGCAGACTTCAAATTAGCAGAGATAGACTTGTCCACAAGGGAGCTGGACCCAGGGCAATGGATGCATCCCATCATACTTCTCATGTATCCCCTGTGTGATTCTGGTTATTAGTCGCCATGTCTGTCTGCTTCCCTCTTTCTTTTACTGAGAATTGCATCCAAAGTCTTAAACCTGCTGGGCAAACACCCCTGAGCAACACCCCTGCCTTCTTTGCTTTCTAGAATAAAATATTTTAATAGGAAGTAGTAAGGTTTTCAGAAAGGTAAAATACAGCTGTAATTGGAAGGAAGGGAGCTCTTTTTTCTCCCTGCCTTGTGTTTATTATCCTGCCTATTATGGTTTCTTTGTGTGTGGGGGGGGGTATAGTTACAGACTGGGCTGATTATGTGATAAATGATATTTATTACTGGGACAAAAATACACAAATACCTTTTTATAGCCAAAAAAGAGATGACCAATTTTAGTAAGCAATATTACAATAAATACTAGGAAAATTAATGTTTTGTAAAACAAACTTATTTAATGCACCATTTTAACAACCTAAAACACTTACTTCAGGGAAAAAATTCAACACCTCTGTCAACATTCCCAGAATTGTCTCTGGCTTTCTGCTCTATGACATCGCTAAAGTATTACGTTGTTTAAAAGATACTGGACATTAAAATGCCTCTCTAACATTGATAGAGTGTTCACTTGTCAATGTTTCCAATATAGGGAATAAAATAAAATACAGATTAAAATTAAATGTACTGGTTGCTTTTTATCAATTAAAGTGATTATCAAAAATAATTTCAGACAGTGCTGTGAATGCTACCAGAGGTTCCCTAGCCTCAAGCCACTACACTGTTTCGAAAATGAAGCTTTATTGGTATATGGTGTGTCCATTTGCTTACATATAATCTATGGCTGCTTACTCGCCAGAGCTGTAGACCTGAAAAGCTTCAACTGATCCTGTATGTCTTGAAAGTAGATAATACTCACTATATGGACTATTAAGAAAATTCTTGCCAGATCCAGGGCTAAAGATATATGACATGGTCTAACTAGGCCAAATTCAAGCTCTGATAAACCAAGGGATTTATTCAAACTATTTTCATTTGTAATTTGGTAGTATTTCTACAACGCCATCCTCTCGTTCATTCATCCTTCCCACCATCCTTTTACAATTTCAACTAAAGAACCAACTCCCAGACAATTAAGAGTATCAATAATTAATACTAAACAATGAGTTTTAACACAACACCAGCATTATTTCTCTCTGCTCACACAAGAAATGCAACAACTGTATTTATGGCTGACACAGGAGCCACAGTTACATTGTAATTTAGGATCACACATGACTGTGTCTTTAACTTCATCTGCAAATATCTTAAAGACAACCTAACCTGTAATCTGTTTTCAAACTAAATTAGAATCTCCCCCAAATATAAAATCAGCCTGCTAAAAATATAATCAGAATTAAGATGAGAAAAAAATTTCACATATTGAAGAAAGTTAAACCTGTTCCCAAAGACATCTGGCAACGTATAAGAGCCTAGGCTAAGTCGGCCTTCCTTCCTTGGCCAGGAAAGCCCCCAGTGTCTGAGGTCTGTTTGCTCCAGCAGCCTCCCTTGCCGTCCTTCATGCGTGTACGCACCAGACTCCTCACAGGTTTCTGAATGCTTTACAGTATGATCACTTCCTATGCTATTTCCTGTTCTTTCTGTCCAGAACCCTCTCTATCCCTAGCTACACATTTTCACTGCGTGTTGTGTTGATTATACCACAGGACTTACCAGAACTATAAGAGCTTGTCCCGTATCCATACTGCTGTTACTATGAATACTCAACACCTGACAGGACCTAGACATCCGAGGTCCACACCGTATACTGAATCTTTACATATTACAGAGGGAGAAGCTGAATACTCCATGAATCCAGGTTTATTCAGACAGATCCCCACATACCCAACCACCCAGTCTGGCTCCTCCTCATCTCTGTGCAATGGCCCACAGATCTCCCACATCCCCACCATCCAGTCTGGCTCCTCCTCATCTCTGTGCAATGGCCCACAGATCCCCACATCCCCACCATCCAGTCTGGCTCCTCCTCATCTCTGTGCAATGGCCCACAGATCCCCCACATCCCCACCATCCAGTCTGGCTCCTCATCTCTGTGCCAGTGATTCTTACTATGGCAGCTTTGCTGCCCATTATACAAACCACGGAAACATTTTTTGGCAGTTACAAGTGGTGCCACTTGCATTAGTGGGTAGAAGGCAGTAATGATGGCAAACTTGCAGTGTACAGGACAGTCCCCCACTGAAGACTTATCTGGCCCCTCATGAGGAGGATACTACTGTTGCCTGATAGTGAGACACACTGTACTACACGGTCACCTCCTGTACACAGTCCCAGAAGGCTCTGCACATTTACTTAGCAAAGATTTTTTTAAAATGTTTGTCATGGTGTTTTGCATCACTCCTGGTACCTAGCACATGCTCAAATCATTGAGGATGGCTGGATGAATGAATGGAGTCTGAGGGGAGGGTCGGTATATTTAAAGCTTTGTTTCATGGAAACTTCGGTTGTGAAGTTGTGATAAATCCATTGAATCTGAGCATATATTCATCTTCCCCTTCCTTCCTTCCTTCCTTCCTTCCTTCCTTCCTTCCTTCCTTCCTTCCTTCCTTGCCTTTCTGCCAGCTTCCCTCCTTTTTTGGGGCTTGAGATGAACAGAGTCAAGGCTGAGCTCAAATCATGATTCTCTCACTTTAGTATCCCAAGTGCTGGGATTGTAGGTCTGCAGAGCACTGTGCAGAGCATGAGAACAAATTTAAATAATAGTAAAGAATGCATTTCCAGGCACAGCTTTACCTTATGAATCAATTCATAAAGTGCTGAGTGTCCAACAAAATTAGCAACCAGAATAAATAGGGTTTGATACCTAACAAGGCCCTGGAGCAGAGCAATTTGTCCAATTCCTTATAAAGACCAAACTACAGAATCAATTAGTATCTATCTATCTATCTATCTATCTATCTATCTATCTATCTATCTATCATCTATCTATCTATCTATCTATCTATCTATCTATCTATCTATCTATCCATCTATGAATGAATCAATCCGTGTTAAATGCCTCTGGTCCTCTTTTTCTTTAACGAAAACAATTGTACAAGAGTATACCGTCTTCTGCTTTTCCCTGTTGTGGCTACATTTCAGATATAAGTGTATTAGTCAGGATCTGTAGCTACTGGAAGATGGAAGAAATTACAGTAAGGCTTAGATGGGATTGTAAACGCAAACAGAAATACAACAAAGATGGACCATTCTCCAGCTTGTGGAGATTACCACTTTAAACGTTAGAAAACAAGTAAAGAGATTATACAGATCATTATCACTATGATTATATTTTAAAAGTAACAGGACTTCAAAATCATTGTAAAACACCTCTGTGGTGGTATCACTCAGTATTGCATACAAACTGCCAGAGGGTTTTTTTCCATGACAAGCCAACCTGTTCCATTCATGATAAAATGCAGTAAGAGACTAAATCAAATGAGCATGATTATGGAAAGTGCAATTCCAAGAACTTTGCTTCACAGCCTCTCATGGGTAACAATGGCCAATTGTTGCTTAATACATACGCATGCTTGTAACACACACTCAGTTGACCAATATGGTGACGGCATAGGTTTCGCTACCTACGCTCCTTACCCTTGCATGTCCATAACACACAACACTGAAAAAATAGACTCAGAGATTTTATATTAAGTGGCTATGCTCAGGATTTCCAAGACATGATTGATGAAAAACAAAACAAGCTCATAGTAAAATACAGGCTCTCTTAACATATCAAAGAGTCAGAGAAGAAAATGAAAGGGTTGGTAGAATCTATTGCCTGGGATCTCAGCATGGGAGGCATTTCATAGCATGGTATGGGCAGTGCCTTCGCCACTGTGTGTGAGAACATGACACACGCTTGCCACAGAGACAGATTCTGCAAGCTTGAGCATGGAAGCTGGTGAGCCATGGGTACATACAGTAGAAAAATATGAGAGAAAGATGAACAAGTCGCAAATAGCATGGTTGTTAGCCTCAATGATTCTTCACTGGACCCATGTTGCTGGACCATGGGAAAACAGTCCTGGGAGAGCAAACAGGTTGTGGAAGGCAGTGTCTGAACCATCCTGACAGAGCAACAGATGACAAAGGGTAAGAATATTCCATGGGTTCCTGAATGTCTGTCACTAACCCATGTGTAGCCTCTCAATCTCCTCAGCACAGAAACACATGCCAAGGACTTCAATTGCCCAACTGTACTCCCCCCTTTGGTTTCAGTTGAGTTACTACTCATGGCTCCCCCAACTCCTTAAATTCTGTACCACAGAAGAGAGCAATAGTTTTCTTTTTGGGGTCTGGAAACTGGAGCGAATAACAGAGTTTAGCCTGACCTTCCCTAAATGTTGTATGTGCCCCTCCATTAGGAGGCAATATTCCATGCATGCAGAACATGTTTGGCACGTGTGAGCAACCATTGGTAAAACAGGATCCAGAAAAATGAAAACTAGAAGAAAATATCATAATGAAGATAAAATGGATGAAGAAGATAAAATGGAATTCAGATGTATAGGACAGACACATCTTAAAACCGTAAGTTGGACCATTAATCTGCCCTTTTGTTTTTAGTCTTTCAAAAATATCTACATAAACATCAACTAATTTTTGGTAATCAATGCCTAGCAGACAATTCAAGGTTATATTATCTGGATAAAATCTCAAATATGGTTGCTTATTCTGGGCTTTAAGACTAGATATACATATTGTGATGATTTAATGTGTTTTGAACATCTACGGCCACTGGGCGTATGGTCAAGGGTGTGCCTTATGAAGACGTATGTCTGTGGTGATGAAAGGGCCACCGGATGTTTCCCTAGACACAGCCTGCCAAGCCTCTTGGGTTCCAATTCAGGCCTTTCGATCAGTTTAGAGAAGGTAGCAGAGTTCATCACAGATACTGGTTTATCAATGACCAAGAGCTGCCAGTATACAGAGTCTCCAGTGCCCTCCCGAAATCAGGGCATTAGAGACCCAAGAACATTAACATTGATGCCAATCACTATGCTGATTCCTAGCTAGTTAGATCTCTGAGAGGAGGATATGGAAGCATAGGATTGTGATTCTGTGCTTTGAATGTGATATATGCTCAAGTTCTATAATGCACTAGAAAGTTCTGGAACCGAAAGTGGAAGATGAGCAGGCTCTGCCAGAAACTCATTGACCTGAACACATTCAAGTCCTTAGCATTTGGCATCAATGGGTGGATTCTGGTGAGATTCACACCATACAACAAGACAGGAAGCTCTTACAAACAGTGACTTTATCCCACCCCAACCCCAGCTAAGATGTCTTAGGAGAAACTCCAACAGGCTTTCTGTTTCCTCCGTGGAGGACATGGCAGCATAGCTGGACTTAATCTATGCACATTGTTCCACCTGTTACTGGCTATCCCCTAAACTTCAAAGCACGTAACAGGGCCAGGTACACAGTAGATATGAAAATATCTGTAGACTGAGAAACTAAATCAAGGCATGAAAACGACCTTCAAGCAAACAGGAGGCTAACTTGCCATGGATTGCTTATCCAGTTTTGACACAAGCTGAAGTCCTAATCACAGAAACAGTCACATGCCCTGGCTCATGATGTAATCCTGACATTCATTTTCGGCAAAGCCATGTTAAGAGATGGCGCTTATACTGACATGGAAGGGGAAGAGATACACTACCCAGTCCTGACCCACCCCTCTTCCAACAACAGTTTCATCAGCATCCGTGTCTCCAGGTCGTTCCTAGGCACTCAGAGACAGCGATGGGGAACGTCACACACAGGCTCTCACCACAATTTAGAAGTGGGACAGAGAAGGAAACAGACAACCCTGAAAGACAGAGCTACAGAGATCAAGGCACAAAGCGTTAGTGGGTCCCTGCGCAGGTAGTCTGTGACTCTAGAGTCATTTTCAAACACCCAGCTTTCCTGTCCTCTCTAGTTGTTCCAGATCAAAGTCAGGCTGACACACTGGATCTTTGAGAAAGTTAGCTTAGTGAACATGTTAGCTATTCATTCTGCTAGTTTCCTGAGTTCTGTTTAAGTACCGAGGCTACGACAGAACCTGTACCATTGGACCACAGCAGCTTAGTCCCACAGAGAATTTACCCTGGGATTTTATTTTCTTCATTATGCCCTCTGCAGCCGTCTCCTCTTGAGAGCTGGCCAAAGACAAGACCACATAAAGAACTCGACTTCATTTTCTGTGACTCTGTTGAAATATTGCCCATTGTGACCTTGTAAGAGTTGTCAGGTACCATGGTGAACACCCTACCTGGTACCTGACATCTGGTTTGTTCTCTTGATTATCAATTCCAGATAGACACCATCCCCCCTTTTCTGTTAACCTGGCTACCACGAAGTTTGGCACTAAATTAAATACGCTAAAGGAGTAAGTCCTTTGGATTTTGGTGTAATTATCTTCCTCATCTCCCCAAACATTGATTTTGTTCTTCCCTCCCACTAGTAACAATACAAGCATTAATTATGTTGTAGGAATTTTTTTTAGTTAAAATTATTTTCACTATTATTTTTTTTGACAATAAAAGTATATGTGTATTCAAGTGCAGCTATATGTATTCAAGTGCAGATGCCCAAAGAGTCCAGATGGGGCATCAAATCCCCTCGAGATGGAGTTACAGGCGGCTATGAGTTGCCTGACATGGGTGCTGGGAACTAAACTCAGGTCTCCTGTGACATGTCGAGCACTCTTAATTGCTGAGCCATCTCTTCAGTCCAGCTTTGCGGGGGTTTTGTTATGTATTTCCTCAGGCACTTTTCTAAAACTTGGTTCTCTATAAAAATAAATTGCCATGATTACCAACTGCAGTTTCCTTGAGTTCTGAATTGGCAAGAACTGCCATGCACAATAGTTTTCAGATGACCCTTTAGGTACCATATGAAAACCCAGATAACTGAATATTCCACACAGACACCTGGAAGAGACTATGCTGTTGAAAAAGGGGAAAAGGAGGCACAGGCAAAGCCTGTGACAAACAGAACATAGTAATGAGTGGGCTATTTATAAATCTATCACCAAGAACTTTTCTAGGCTGTGGTGCACCCAGCAAGCCTGATTTCTCCTTCGCTAACCACCATTTTTGTAGCCTAAACACGACCACTGAAAGCCCTTGGTCTCCTCTGAGCTGCCAAACTCACAGGCCTTCCCAAGACCTGCAAGCATGAACGTCGTCACGTCCACCTGGTGATACCCAAGGTCAGGAGTTTCACTCTCCGGCTTGGCACTGCCTTTGGAACAAGGAAGGTTGTTTTTTGTTTGTTTGGGTTTTTTTTTTTTTTTTTTGCCGAAACTCAGGAACTAAAGGTATCAGGCATCAAGCGGACTGAGAACATGTACAGCAAAAGCACGGCTGCACACGTATACACGGTCAAGGCGGGCAGGAGGAACCTGGAGAATGAACTATACAGAAGGGCAGAGCCATTACTTCCAGATGGAGAGAAACAAGGGGTGAGAAACAAATGCAAAGATTGAGTCTTAATTGTGTGTGTGTGTGTGTGATTGTGTGTGTGCGCGTGTGTGCGCGCCTATGTGTGTGTGTTCACACCTCACCAGATATGGCATGTCCAAAGTGGCAATGGTTGAAATACTTAGTCAGGCATCTGGAAGAAGGACAATGTCTGGGCACACAACCTCTAATTTGTTCAGTTAAAATTTACCCAGCGTCTACTGTGTGCCAAGCATCCCTGCAGATGCAAGGAGAGCAAAAGTGAAGGAAGCAATCAACAATGGGGTCCTCCAAGACTCCACACTGTCATCTAGAATACTCAGAGTTTAGTTTCAAGAAGGAAACTGACAAGTACCAAAGGAATAGTTCTGAACATAGCCAGTACTGAGCATGGGGCGAAGAGGGCAGAACAAAATGCAGAGAGACCTTTGAGAGCATGAAGGACTAACTCCCCTCAAGTGCTCAAGGAAAGGCTGTCTAAGAAGATGACCTGGAGCCCACACCAGAGCACGATGGGAAAGAAGCCCGTCACCTTTCCTTTGATTGCGTGAAAAAGATGAGCTTATTGTCCAGAAAGCAGGGAAGCTCGCTAGTGGCTCCAAGCATCCTCCCTCCATCTACAAACAGGCAAGGAGGGGGCCTTGACTTTCTCTTCCTAAGGAGAGCTTAACAGAGCACCTTTCCCAGGGGGAGGGGGGCTGGATCACAGTGAAGTTGCAGCTCATTGCTTGTGAGAGCAAAATTTACCACAGAGAAGCTGGAAGGGGAAAGCTGGAGTATTTGCTCTGCTCTTAATGCCAGTTACTTTATTTAGCAACACCTCCATGTCAATGAGATTATGCTTCTGCATTGTAATGCCAACAAGAATTGTTTCATTTTTTTTCAAAGGAAAAAGGGAAAACAATTATGGAGCTATGTTCAGCCTCATCTACTCTTACTCACAAAATAAAGCAGATTTTCCCACCTCCACTACATAATAAACCTTTAAAAATAGTATTAGTATCTATTTAACATGGGCAAACGGTAAATTGCTCTCCACCAATCTCTTCACATAAAAAAAAAATGCCCCAAGCAAAGCACTTTTAAACTCAATTTCTGCCAGGGTCAACTGAAGCACAAGCAATCAGCGTGAAAACACCCTAAAGTTTGCCACTGTTCCAAATACTTCCTACTCAAACACCTTTTCATTAATGGTTCCCGGCACATGCCTCCTTTCAGGACGAGAAATAACAGGCTGAGTGAAGCCGGGAGATCAGTCATCCAGAATATTCAGAATGAATCATGGAACATTTTTTTTAACCAAAAAGAAATTTTTATTCCTTTGCAATACAGTGAGGCAACATTTCATGACAGTGTCAACAAACAAGCTAAGCCAGAGCCAAACCATCTAAAGACACTTCCCCACAGATCTATGGGGCTTAGCACGTTCATCATTAACAAAATTGCCGTGTTCTCCTGTTCACACGCCTAACAAGGAATGCTTGATCTGCTCAGTTTCACAGCAGGTCTTTAACAACGACCACTAGTACCTAGCATCAACCAGACTTGAGGAGGGAGGATTTAGTCAATGTTATTATCTGATTCAGCAGAGCCTTTGAGTTCTCCAGGCTCTGGAAAAGACAGTATGGGAGACCCAACCTGCCTGTCCAGGTGCTCCTTTCTTTATTTGACTCACTTTAGGAATGCCTAGTAGACCCTTAAAAAACTTCTCATTTGGGGCAAATTATACTTTTAGCCTTTAATTTAAAAACATAAACAAGCCACGAAGGCACACCCAGCCCCCTCCCTCTTAAAAACAAACCAGAAGGCTTTAAGAATTAGCTCCCATAATAATCCCACTGTGGTCACGGGAAATCTTCCTTCAAAATGACAATGACACTAAGCAATGGAAACTCTCCAAACACGCCTCTCCCCATCGTGGGGCGCACAGCCGACACTACCTGGGTCACCACCGACCCGAGCGACCCCAAAAGATGCTGCGTCAAGAGAAGCAAAGCAAAAGAGCGACTCTGGAGGGAGCGAGCCCGCGGAGGCGGTGAGAGGCAGAACCACCAGGCTCTGGCCAGAGCCTGTAACATTCGGGAGCTTTCTCTTTTCCAAACCCTCGAGTTCCGGGGCAGAAGGAAAAAGAGGGGGACAGGAGACTCACAGTCCCTTGAAAACGCCCACCCCCGCGCCTGTCAGCCTCTTCCAAACCCCTATGTCCTACAACTTCCTCCTCATGGAAACTTCCACTGGGTTCAGCGCCCAGGATGCCAAACTCCATTTCACAAGGAGCCTGTGCCCAGCTGGGTTCGGGCTTCAGCTTCCTGCACCCGGGTGCCCGAGCCCGAGAGGAACCGGGGTGCAGAGGCCCGCGACAGAAACACCTCGCGGCGCCTACCACTAGTGCCCGGCCCGCAGGACTTGTCGCCCTCGCCCCCCCCCACGCCTCCCCTGCGCCCCCGCCGCGCCACGTTACCGGAGCGCTGAAGCCTCGCGGTGGCGCCCCGAGGCGGCGTGCGGGCGAGCTGCGGCCGAGCAGCCAGTGGCCTCCGCGGCGGTGCTCGAATTAGCCATGCAAAGTTAATCCCGCCGCGTCACGCCGGCTGCCCGCCCGCCCGAGGCTGCGCCGTGCTCGGCCGAGCTGCAGTCTCCTCCCCGCTCCGCCCCCTCCGTCGCGGGGTCCCGTGCGGTGCGGGCCACCCCGCGAGCTCGACTCCCTTGACCTGTCAACTCTCCTCTCTCGCCGGGGGCCGCGCGGCCGGTCCCAGGACACTGGCAACCCCTCCGCTGCGACCTGAGAGGGCCGCGAGGTGCGGAGCCCGAGGTCCCGCCTCCCGGGGTGTAGGCGCACAGCCTTACTCGGGACTGGGGTGCCGGCTCCACGCCGGCAGGAGCGCTGCTGACCGTTCGTCCCCTCCGGTCCTCCAGCCGGTCTGACTCGCGCAGCAGCCGCGGCTGGCTCACACGCCGCTGGCTCAGTCTATCCCAGCTCCGTCAGGAGCGCAGAGACGAAATGGCCTCCCGGCCGCGCACCCCGTCACCGCCCGAACAGCCCGCCACTCGGGTGCCCCGCGCTGCCGCCTGTGCACCTGCCGCCTAGGTGCGGGCGTCCCCCTGTGCGACACCGTGGTACCAGCTTCTTGTGCGCCACCCTCCTTGGGGTCACGTAGCGGCGGGTCTGGTAGCCGCGCGCCCACCCACCCGACTGCTGGCGCGCGGAGGTTGGAGTTGGGCGGTCATTCCTGTAGTTGAAAAGGCAGGAGTGTGTGTGTGTGTGTGTGTGTGTGTGTGTGTGTGTGTGTGTGTGTGTGTGTGTCTGTGGGTGGGCGGGTGTGTGGGTGGGGGGGTGAATGACGGGAAATAGAGGGGACCTCCAGTAGCACAACCCTCTGGGTTCGCCCGAGAGCGCGGCAGGTGTCGCCGTGCTCCTCCTTCCGCCCCCAAACCACTTGTGGCGCTCGTGGGACCACGGGGCTCTCAGATCCTCCTGGAGCTCTGGACGCTACACAGTCCCCACACCTTGCTTGCCCTGAACGAGCTGTGCCCTCCTCGCACACCCTATTATCCTCCTCCTGGGAGTGTGTGCCGGGCTGGTTCCACGAGTAGGGTTTAAAGGGACACCTCATTTTTTTTTGTCTTGGAAATACATAAATAAAACCAGAAGACAATAATAATCTCTACCCTTAAAGAGTTCTGAACTTACAAACACACAACTCCGAAATGTCCATACCTCAAGTCCTGAAAGCCAAGCAAGCACTCAGGTTAGGAGAAAACACAGCGGGCGACTGGTGTTCTGCTCCAGATGACCCGGGCCGTCTCTGGCTGCGCCTCGGAGGTAGGCTTTATTGGAAAAATGCCAAGTACTCAGAGAACACGCTGCCAGTGGGAAGTTACAGTTGCGACAAACTACTTTGAGGACAGAATACAATTATGTTCTTATGCACAGTGTTAGAAATACCTTGAAATTCCTTCTTCAATATACGTATGTAACGCAGCGCAGTGCCCCGAGCCTGCCTGCACGCAACTAAACGGAGGGAATAATGTCTAGATCATTGTAAAGAGTTTTCTGGATTTCCCACTGGTGATTAGGGTTTTGTTTCGGCGTTCTTTGGCCGCCTGCAGGAAAGGTGAAGGTTTGCACTAGCAACTGTGGTGAATCCGAAGCTGTCCCCTGCCTGGGCAGAAAGAATTCAGCAGGATTCAGGAGAGAAAGCTTCAGATAGCAGCTTTTGGGCGAAGACGTTGTCTTTCCCAGGGGCCTGCGCAGACTCGGTTGCCCTTTGGATTCTTCGTAAGACGTTTGGGTTTTACTCTTCGCCCCTAACGAAGCCACACCAATAACGTGTGGGCTCTAGAGTGAGGGTTGTTTTGCAGGCGAGTTCCTGGGCTTTGTTCCAAAGCTGCCTTGGGATGTTTTGGTTGGTTTGGAGGAAGGCTGCAGTCTCCAACCCAGTTCCACTTAGACAGCCCCCTGGTGGCCGCGAGGAAAGGCCAGGCGCAGCTAAGCAAGGGCAGTTTTATAGCTGGGCCCGGATCTTCTAGGGGGCTCTTAGGAACAGCTCTGTGGTAAGTGAGGGTGGTTAGTGCAGGGGGAATCAAGAGGTCCTGAGAACTCCGGGATGTTTTACTACTTCTCTTCTTCCGTCTACATCGGAGTTATTTTTTCCCCTTAAATTCTTTCTCAAGAAAGACACGTATCGAAAAGGCACTATAACACTCCCCCCCCCCCAAAAAAAACCCAAAAACTCAAAAACACGTTCCTTTTCTTTGTTCAGACGGTTTTGTTTTTCTGATCTCACTTGGCCTGGCAAATTCTTAAATAAAGAGTCAATTAAAGTATTAAACAAGTCACATGACACAACAATTCACAAGACTGGCTGTTGCGATGTTATATAATCGCGACACTCAAACAATGGAATCAAAATAGGATTCCATTGGAGCAAGTATTGAGACATCCAGGTGGTGGTAAGAGGGGTCGCCATCAGAGCCTGATACACAGCAGGACAACAAAGAGTCATGGGAACGGTCAGCAAGGCAGAAGATATTCTAACCTGGGAGCCCAGGGTGCCCGGTCTGATCTTGGCTGACTTGTGTGGTGCACACTCACTATTTTCAGACCCCATCATCTTAGTTCACCTGAAACACTGAGCCCAACAGAGTGGGCTTGGGCCACAGTGCAGCCACCATGCAGTTTGGATGCCTCTTTGTTTAACATGGTGAGAGAGATGGAGTGTGTTGTGAATGTTTGTTGTGTATGCGTTGAGTTTTAAAAGATCTTCTCATAATGCCTGCATGTCTTAAACTTTCAGCTTGTTGTGAACGTCTTACTTTTTCTTGCCTACTATGTCTGTGAAGGTACCAGAATCCGGTTGGAGAAATAAAATTCATTAGAATTGACCAGATACAAGCGATGATGGTCATGGCAAGGAATTACCATGAGGAATTAGAGGTGTGGGGTGTGGGCAGTCTCAAAGAACTCACACAGAGGGAGTTCTTGGAGGTTCAGGAAGTTGGGGATGGATTTTCTGAGAGAGTGGAACATTAAATCATTTCTGTTACTCAACAGCTGTCTTGAAGCCTGCTCCTCTGCCTTGTGACCTAGCCCTGGAGAGTCAAAGTCTCTATGTTCTTTTGTTACTTTCTATGAAGGCCCAGGCATTCTGGCCCATCTCAGCTGGCTAAAATCATTACATCTACCCCTAGCGTGTAGAGAAAGTGATAGTTTCCAAACCGATGGATGGCGGTCCCCTGAGGAAGACACAGAGTCATCCTTAAGCATCCCTATGATGACATTCCAGACTTCCTCTGCAGATCTATGGATGGCCAAACTCCATGAGGTAGAGGGTTTGCATGTAACCAACACTTACCCTCTTTGACTGTAACTTGCCTCTAGATTAAACACTATACAAATAGGTATTATTGTATTAAAAGATTAACAAGAAAAGAAGGTCCCTGCATGCTCAGTGCACAAGCAGGGTTTTCCCAGTATCCTCACCTGGTGTTGGTTGCAGATGAGATAAGGCAAAGAAGCCAACAGAGTGCAGCAGAGGAGGGATCCAGTAAGACTGGCCTCAGAAGCTGAAGGGAGCTGTCACTAGGAGGCCGAGAGAGGGGAAGTCTGAGAGAGGCGCATGCGTTATTCCCTAGTCCCTGTACAAAACGAAGTCAGGAAAACTTGTCAAGGTGGTAGAAAATAAAAAGCTATGTCTTGCTTCACTCTGTCTTTGAAAAATTGTGGCAGACACACATTCTGTATTTTCTGTGTAGAAGCACATGGTCCCTCGTCCTATCAGATTTCCCTTATAAAACACAAGTTCAAAGATGTAGTCATTAGTGATGTCAATTTGATGAGAGCAGAGACCAGAGCAGCCAGGTACGTGTCAGTCTCCAAAGCCCTGGGATCCTCTACCAGGAGTTCTCAGCTTTCCTAATGCTGTGGCCCTGTTATACAGTTCCTTATGTTGTGGTGTTGTCCCCAACCATAAAATTATTTTGTTGCTACTTCACAATTTTAATTTTGTTACTGTTATGAATCACACTATAAATATCTCATATGTAGAATATCTGGTATGCCACCCCTGTGGGGTTGTGATCCACAGGTTGAGAACCACTAAGCTTGGAACCAGTGCAGCTGTCCAGATCACATACTCATGAAGCTGACCTTTGAGAAGCACTGGACCCTATAGTTAAAATCCCTTCCCTTGGAGGAAATGTAAACATCTAACCTCCTCCTCAGTTCCCAACAACAAACAGAAACAGAATTCTACTGGTTCTGGAGAATTGATGATTTTATCGAACTTCTTTATACAGCACAGGCGAGGGGTTGCTTGCTTCTCCTGCCAAACAGCACCCGGAGAGTCTTTAACCAGCAAGGGTGAAGGATTTTCCTTAACCACAAGGATGAAGCCCCTCCTCTCATCTTCCCTTACCTACATTCTACTAATAAGCTACAGCTGGAAGCTGCCTGGGTTCTTCACTGACCATGGAGGAGAAACAGCCTTCTCCAACCGAACTGTTCCATTGTTTGAACAAACATCTTTTTCTGTAGTAGTTACTGAAACATGGAAATTTATCAATTACTTTTGAGGTATATAGTGTTATCTTACTACACCTGCCCCCAGGTCAAACTCTGCTGAATTGTTTATCATATCCTTCTCAAGTACAGTGAGAATAGACTCGGGTGGGTCAAGGCAGAAACAGAGAAAGCAAAAAGTTAGCCTCCAAAGAAATTCAGAGAAATTCAGAGTGTTAGTGACTTGAAGTGGACACATGGGAAAAACAGATGAATCCTAATACTCAATTCAGTGAATTTTTATATTTCTATGTCTAATCAACAGCCAAGACAACATAGAGAATAGTCCCAGCAATATGGAAATTTCTCCTTTTTCTGCCAATTACGGCCCTTCTAGAGGTGAATACTCTTGGCTTCTGTGATTATTGATTAGTTTCATCAGATCTTGATCTTTATGTAAAAAGTGTGTTGCTTCTTGTATCTGCTTTCTTTCATTTAACATAACTTTTTTAGATAAACACACTTAATTGTGTGGATTTGAAAATTCGACTTTAACTTTCTGTTCCATATTTCACCATATGAGAAGACCACACTTGTTTATTCAGTTTCTAGTTGATGAATTCTTGGTATTTTCTAGCTTGGGCTATTACAAAGAAATTAGCTATTTAATTCTTAAATAATTTTATGGATGCCTGCACTCATATTCTCTTTGGCACATGCTTAGGAGTAGAATTGCTGGCCAAAACCAAATTTGAGTTATTCTATTAACAAAATATAAATGGTATACAATAATTGTGTATAATGATATGTATTATTTAATATACAAGACTTGAATACATAATTTGTGATTATGTATAACAATTGTATTAATGACACTTCTTGAGGAGCCAGAATAATTAAGAGCAATTAGAGGATGTTCAAATATCACCTGCTGACTTCAGTTCATCCTTACAGTTGTCATAATAGAATATTTGAAATCAGATGGAGTCTATCTAGAATATTATCTATCATTACAAACTCGAAGTCTTCCAGTCAAAATTGAAAACGACTATTGCCCTAGGCAGCCATTAATCACAGTGGTTTTTTTTTTGCAGCTGCACTGAACTCATCACATAGTAAAGACCTGTGCAAAAATGAAGGTGCTAAGATCGTTCCATCACCCCGCCACTATGAAGCAATTGGCAGGTGATCATTACTAGGGTAGCCTCTGGCCAGTTGCCACACACCTGTGGTCATGCAAGCAATTCCAATAATCCACTATATCCAGAAGACAGAACAGAAGGTACGGAAGTGGGAGAAGGACTCATTGGAATGAAGAGCCTCAGGGACAGCAGGAAGAAGATAAGAGAGGGAAATGGGGGTGAAAATGACCAAAATACATTATATGTGTATATTTAATTGACAAAGAATAAAAAAAATGAAAAAGTTTCTGGTGAATTAAAATACATCCATGAGTGACTGAAGAAAGTGAGACAAGAATGCCAAGATGTTTTAAAATTAAAACCTTGTGTTATTTCTTTAAGTACCAAGGTGTTTTTAAATTAAGTCTTCATTTTTAGCTATTTGAAAGTTAGTTTTAAGAGGAACTAAATAATTGATAGTCTTGGTAATAGGTTCTCTTGGCAGCTATCAGGTCACTGGGGCATTGTCTGCAGAATGGATTAATTTTACCTCTGGTAGGTCCTGAGTTAGTTTTCCAAAAACCAAAAAAAAAAAAAAAAAAAAGCAAGATTTCCCTGACACAGTCCTCCATTTTCCTGTGTGATTTCTCTCTTTTCCATTGACCCTATAATGATACCATCTCAGATCATCTCCTAAACCCCAGGGCCCACCAGAGACCAGATCAAAAGAGCTCGTCTCCAAAATTCTGAGCTAAACAAGCATCATCGTTGTGCAAGTTACCCAGCCTCAGGTTTTACACCATAACTATGGGGATGGAAAATGATTTTTATATATTTAGGGGAAGCATCCCTTCTTTTTTAGAGAGGAATAAAGCAGTTCTTATTCATTTCCACAGAACAAGCTGATTCTTAGGCTACAACAACAAGTAGAACATGATTCATGTGATTATGGGTTATGCTCAAATCCTTAAAATCCCTGAATGAGCCA
Organism: Microtus ochrogaster; assembly: GCF_000317375.1. Lineage (NCBI taxonomy): Eukaryota > Metazoa > Chordata > Mammalia > Rodentia > Cricetidae > Microtus > Microtus ochrogaster. The sequence continues at coordinate 49,014,496 of NC_022013.1, read as the reverse complement.
TATCAAGAATGACACTCATAAATTCAATTTTACTTGCTTTCAGCAGTTCAGATGAGAGTCTCAGTTGGGGGCAATATGTGATTTACTGAAATCTACTTTCCTGTGCTCGAGTTGTTTTTTACGGTAAAACCCACTGCATCCTCCTTGTGAGAAGCGTTAGCACTGAACATTTCCAAACAGCTGTAGAACATATTTTTGGAGAACCAGATAGAATACGCGTGGGGGGGGGGTTGTGCTTTTTATCTAGAGCGAGTGTCAACAGGCCTGAGTTTCTGCAGTGTACAGATTTAGAGCAGAGGATTTCATAGTGTTGTGTGCTGTCCATGGGCCGTCTGAGGTCTGCAGTCAGCATCTGTGCTGCCTGTGACTCCGGGAAGGTGGGGGGGAGGAGGGCATTCTTAATTTTTCTAGTTGCTTCAGCAGGAAGTGAAGGAGAGCTAACTCTGTCTCACTGAGGGCCACAGGCAGTTTGTCCTCACAGGCAAGTAGTGGCGCCCGGTGCCCGACTCACAGCAGGTTTGTACTGTAAGGGAAGAAGAATCCAGCTGGCCTGAGTCTGAAAAAGCATGGGATAAAACCGGACTTGCTGAACATAGCGGACAATGAGGACTACAGAGAACTCAAGAACAAGGGCAAGGGGTTTTTGATCCTACTGCACGTGCTGGCTTTGGGGGGGCCTGGGCGGTTTGGATGCTCAACTTACTAAACCTGGATGGAGGTGGGCGGTCCTTGGACTTCCCACAGGTCAGGGAGCCCTGATGGCTCTTCGGGCTGATGGGGGAGAGGGACTTGATCGGGAGGCGGGGGGAGGTGGGGGGCGGTGGCGGGGAGGAGGCGGAAATCCTCAATAAATAAATAAATTAAAAAAAAAAATAAAACCCCACAGGAGAGATGAGAAAAAAAAAAAAAAAAGAATCCTGGTGTAACACTGAAAACCAGCGAAGGTGGAAGTTCTCCAGGCAAACATCTGAGGATGAATACTTCATAGAGACAAGAGGGCTTTTTTTTAAGATTTATTTATTTATTTATTATGTATACAACATTTTGCCTTGATGTATGCCCGCACACCAGAGCAGGACACCAGATCTCAGTACAGATGGTTGTAAGCTACCATGTGGTTTTACTGGGAATTGAACTCAGGACCTCCGGAAGAGCAGCCAGTACTCTTAACCTCTGAGCCATCTCTCCAGCCCACAAGAGGGCTTTTTGTTATTGTTTTTGTTGGTTTGATTGCTTGGTTGGTTTTGGATTTTGGGGTTTGTTTTGTTTTGTTTATGTTTTTTGTTTGTTTGCTTGTAGCAGTTCTCAAGATCTGGTGAGGTCTTTTGAAACATGGCATCACCAAGCAGGGAGTACACCAAGGACTGAGCATAAGAGACAGAAATGGAGAGACACCCAAAGGATGCCTATGCCCATTTCTGTCTCACTAAGCAGCCAGGGAGGCTGTACTCCTTCCTCAGCCTCCCCAGAACTAGGAACAAACCTGTAGCACCACCCTCAGTTAGTGAGATTGCTTCCCCAAACCTGTTCAAAGCATGAATTCCTCTTAAAGGCTTAGTCACTTAACACAGGTGCAACCCTTACTGTTTGCGACAGCTCCCAACACAGCCACACTAGGGATATAGCTTCTGACTAACAAGGCCTGGGAAACAAACCATATACAAGACATGGCAGCCCTTTCCACTCCTTGGAATTAAGAAGAATCTTCCAAGAGGTTCCTGACTGCATCTGTTTCTTTGACCAACCTGAGGGCCTCATTGTCCCAGCTGGAATGTCTTTGTAACTAGATTGGCTTCCCACACAGCTTCAGAGGTTGGTGTAAAAGCAAAGGCTTGTACAGAAGGAGTTGTGATGTGGTCTGGGGACAACTATGTCCTATCCTAACAGATTTGGGCTCACCTTCCCCACAACACACATGTAGCAATAAAAAGACTGAGGTCAAGTCGAAGAACATGGACTGGATGTGCGCACAGAGCGCTGGGGGCAAGGTGGCTGCTCTGGCTATGCCAAGGTTGTTACCAGCTATACACCTTGATCATCACCACCAGGTATGGAATCAGGACACAATGTGGGAAGATTATGATGGGTATAGTAAATTTGTCTTTCCCAGGTGGAAGTTGGAGTGAAATTATGTAAAAGGACTTCCTAAAGTATATTCAGCATTTGGGAAGTTGAGGTTGGAGAATGGCACACATCTGAGGCCAGTCTGGTGCAGATAATAAGTTCTAAGCCAGAATGGGTAATAGTGAGACCTGTCTTAGGATCATAACAAAACCAGAGTATACATATAATAGATGCCAATCTAGACAAGTGGAGACAGACATAAAGTAGAAGAATGTACTGGAGGATGGCCAGTGAAGGTAGTTGCCTTTGCTAAAGCAATTAAGATGGGAGAAAAAGGTGTTGCAGTTGAGGTCTGAGGTATATTGTATATTCCAGAGAGAAGCAGAAGTCAGAAATGAGAGGCTAAAGTAACAGGCAAATATAAACTAAATAGCAAGAGAACACACCAGACCATGCCCTGGACACAGGGAGCTAACACTCAGATGGCTGTCCTGTAGAAGTGACTATGCCTCACGCAGGCAGTAAAAGTAGGAAATTTGGAGTGAGTTTCCCCAAGTCCAAGGCCACAGGTAGCCAGCTACTTCCACCCTGCTAGGAAAGGGAATGAGCCATAGGCGTCAGCCAGTGCCACCTCCTGATTTTATAGCGCACTAAAATAGAAACCACAGATAAATAACTCGTGGGGACAGATGAGCAAGTAGCAGTGGCTGACAGTGACGGAATGTTCTAGGCGCTTGTGTTTATTAATGAGACTGCAGAGCCCAGGGCGCAGAGGGCGAGCCCTCCCTCATCCTAGAGCAAGGGCAACAGTTGGAACTGTGGCCTTCCTTCTCACCTTTGGGGAGCTCTTGTTTTCCACTTGTTTTACTGTTTCTGCTTTTGTTTTGTTCTTAAGTATTCAGAATAGAGTTTAGGCCCAGTGAGGTGCTGAGCCTGATAATTCCTTGTGAGTGACTGGGTCTCTCACAGTTTTAGGCCACTTTCCTCTAGAAACACACATCTGACTTCTCCTGCCGGCTTATGTCTCCAGATGGCTACATGTCCCCATGGGACAGTATACTCCCCAGCTGAGGACCTTTCTTCACTTCCACTGTCAGAAACTATAAACTATACGGTTTCTGAATTGATCCCTAGTCTAAAGGGACCGCGGAAGAGCATGTTCTGGAAGCATGAGAAGGCAGGTTATGGAAATATATACATATTACTTTAGCTCGTTCTGTTTGGAAATGGTCTAATTGAGCTATTATCCTCAACACTTCCTCAAATGTACTAAAGGATGCAGTATGATTAATTAAAAGAACACAGAGACAGAAGTTGGGGTTCACCCTGAAGGTCAGAAAAGCAAAACAACCAGCCACTGGCTCTTACCTCTCTACCTCAGTTCAAAATGACTATCCTGCCTCCAGGAATCTCAGAATGAGACTGTGTGTGAGAGCTGTCTCCCCCATCTTAATTTCTTTCTAATGCTGGGATTAAAGTTATGCACCACTACCGCCTGGTTTCTATGGCAAACTAGTGTGGCTACTGGGATTAAAGGTGTGTGTCACCACTGCTTCGTCTGTAAGGCTGATCAGTGAAGCTGTTTTATACTCTCTGAACTTTAGGCAAGCTTTATTTATTAAAAATACAAATGAACTATCGCTACACAAGGAAAATAAAGTTTGAAGGCATACCATTTAAGGTAACAAACTTCTTTCTTATTCATGACCTGTAGATACGGGTGAAGAGGATGGGGACTCACCAGGGGTCACTTACAAGGCTGCGATTTGGCAATTTGCATGAAAACTGAAGCAAAGAGCAGTGTTTCTCTACCACCTTGGCCAGCCCTGGGACGTAGGTGTGCAGAAAGGACCTGGTTCACACGATGCAGGCCATCTGAGTGATGGTGATAAACTAGCAGACCATGGCTCCTGAACAGAACGTTTACCTCAGAAATAGTCAGTGAACGGGCCCAGGTCAACAGCTCCAGCCGAGTCTTGATGGAAGTCCTCATGGCTGTGCTCAATTAGTGTGAATCAGACAGCTCATCAAAGCAATGAAAGCATTGTCATGCGGTCCTTACCACACAAGGAAGAAAGCTGTGGAAAAAGGGAGAAAGAACAGGAAAGGAGAGTGAGAGAGAGATACCTCGCTTTCATTTCCCCTCAAGTCCACTTCAAAGCATGTTTTCATCAACTATTACAAATTAAACCCATGGCAACAGCAAATGAACCATTAGGTTTATACTATGAATGCTTTGTGAACTAAGAACGATCTATCTATCTATCTATCTATCTATCTATCTATCTATCTATCTATCTATCTATCTATCTATCTGTGGTTATGAATAACATTGAACTTGCCATATTTAATTGAACCATGAAAATATTCAAGTTTAATATATAGTATGGTATCTTTCCTTTTCTCCATTTATAAGAATATTGTCTGAGTTACCACTTTAAAAATAAACCCATTAGCTCTGCAATGTGAATGACAGTGATGATAGGGTCTTATTAAAGGAAGGGACAGTTCTGGGTGTCAACAATGGGCTGGATTTACTCTCCTAGAACATAAATACAAGAGAATGAGACGGTGGAGCTAAGCTCCACAGTGGGTTCTGTAGGTTCGATAGGTCTCCATACTCTTGTTCCATCTATGGTTCTTATCCAGTTGGGTCATCTAGGCCCACAGCCTTTGTACATATAAACAGCAATCTAAGAATGTGTTGAAAGATCTCAGTTAGGGGTGAAAGTTGATGGCGCTCGGAGTCAATCTGCCCCTGCATTGGCGCAAAGAGCAAAATGCTGATGCAGTCACGTACTTCTGCTAGGCTACATGCCATAGCCTACAGCAGATTTCCTGAGGATCCTGAAGTTTAGCTTGTAAAGGCTTCAATGTCTACCGTAGCCTATGTTCCAGCCTCACTATCCCTTCTTCAATATGGCTGCCAGGTGGACTTGCAGATGTCTTCTGTCGTTGTTTGGTTTTGTTTTGTATCATTTCTTTTATAGTTGAGATTGCCCCCTTTCCTTTGCTATCCCCAAGTCCTCCCATGTACAACTTCTTGCTCTATTTCAAGCTTATGGCCTCTTTTTCATTACTTCTTACATAAATATATATGCATATATATGTATATGCATGTAACACACATATATTATATATCCCTAAGAAAAACTTACTCTGTCTGTATAATACAGTTTACATTTATATTTTCAGGACTGATGACTTGGTATTGGATAACAGATTGGTGTGCTCTTCTCTGGAGAAGACTATTTCTCGTGTGCTCAGCATTCCTTAGTTGCATGTGGTTCTTTGTGTAGGGCTGAGGCCTCATAGTCTTTCCCTGTCCACTTTGACGTGTCTCCTTGGTTTGCTCTTGCTTAGCTCATGTTTAGACAGTCGTGCTGATGGGACATTAGGCGCTTGCTATGTCTTAACAGCCATGAGGAATGGTAATGAGGTACATACTCTGGCTCACCCCAACAACTGAGGAAGCAAAAGACAAAACTGAAGCAGCCTACCAGCACACTGGAAGAAGCCTCCCCGTCCCAGAGTCATTCATTCATGCACCAGCTCAGCATGCCCTGTCTGGTTTTTCTCTTGAGTCCATTCTATGTCTGTGTCACTTCTGCAGCTACCCTTACAGAAAGCATGGCAGCGATGGAGGTTCACAGGGACCTCATTCTTACTGGTATGTTCCCGCCATTTCCCTAGCAAGCTGTGATGGTGCCGCTGGGAATACCATTCGGGTTGCTTTTAAGTTCCTAAGCCCAAGGTCCTGCTTTCTTATCCCGTATGAAACCAAGGTCAGTTAACTACTTGATATCTTCAGTCAGAAAAAGAAGTTGAGTTATATTTAAGAACTACTCTTCTCATAGATGACAAACTCTATGTATTTTAGAAAAAAAAGCCAACCAAAAATGGCTGGATTAAGATGAGGAAGTCTCCCAAGAAAGGGCACTCCATCTCGATGGGGACTTCAATTCCTGGAAGCTTCTTATTTCTTAACCATGCCAGTCACTGCTAGTAGTTGTAGATCAGAAGCTGACAATAGATGGTCCCCAAACAGGCTATATTCATCACTTGTGAACCTGTTAGAAATGTGGAATGTTGGTCCCCACCCAAAATGTAATTACTGATGGAGCCAGTGTGTCAGGAGGCAGAGCCCAGATGTGTATAATGGGCCTCCAACATCCTCTGGTGCACACTGCAGTGTAGGTAGAAGTTTCTGTCCCACCCAGTCCCAAAGAGACACACAGAGACTTATATTAATTATAAACTGCTTGGCCTATTATTTCAGGCTTATTATTAACTAGCTCTTACAACTTACATTAACCCATAATTCTTGTCTATGTTTAGCCATGTGGCTTGGTACCTTTTATAAGTGAGGCATTCTCCTCTTGCTTTCCCTGTGGCTGACTGGTGACTGACTCTGTCTTTCCTCTTCCCAGAATTCTCTTTGTCTGGCCACCCCACCTATACTTCCTGCCTGGCTACTGGCCAATCGGCATTTCATTAAGCCAATATGAGTGACAAATGTTTACCGTGTACAAGAGCAGTATTTCACAACACTACTGTAAGTACCGTGTGGGCACTGGGAGTAAAGCTTAGCCTCCCTCCACATCTAACTGAATGACAATGGCAACAATGAGAACTTCTTATCTGGACACCGCATCATGCACTCAGGTGTTCTGCTAAGGATGGTAGGCATTGTCTCATGTAATTGTCGCTAGAATCCCAAAGCACTGTTGCAATCTTGTATTTTGTGTGGGAGAGTGAGGCTGGGAAGCAATTGTTTAAGGTCAGTTTTTAATTTGCAGAGTTGGCATAATGTCCTGTAAAATGCATACACAGGCATGTCTACACACAGACATGTACATTCAGAGACATGTACATACATGGACATGTACACACATATGGACATACAGCGATTTGTACACACAGACATGAACATACATAGAGACATGTACACACACAGACACGTACATAAACACAGACATCTTCACACAGAGACATAGACAGACACACAGACACACCCTACAAATCTTTTCGTACAGGTCATGATAAGTTGCTTTCCAGACTTGAAAAGAAAAAGGGAGGAAGTGTGTCTATTGTCTCTTTCCCTCTACTTTCTATAATTGTCTCTGTCTTGAGGCCACATCTGGAAGCAGCCCACTTCACCCATGTACTTTTTCTAAGCTTGGTACCCCAGCTGGCTGCACCAGTCTCAGGCTGGGCATTGCTGTTTACAGAGTCCCAGGTCTCACCCTAACACCTGCTGAGCTACAACCTGCATTTGTAACAGAATCCCCAGGGAATCCTAGAAAAACTGAAATTTCAGAAGCGCCAGCTCATCAGACCTTCCCTTCCCTTTTACTTCAGCAGATCTGAGGAATGTGGACTTCCATTCCAGGTTAAATATCCAGTTGAATAAGCACTGCTTTCAGACACGTGCCACCAAAATCCTGCCAGCTAGAATCGTGGGGAGGGTCTAATATTCCAGGCATTGCATAAATTGCTCTGAGGACATCCAGGTTGCAGCCCAAGGGCCATGTTCATCCTGGGACAGCCATGCATGTGGCCCAACACATTTGTAGACTAGAACATGATGTCACAATATCAAAAGGTTGAACACATCTGGATTAGGATTACTACACTCCCTATTAATTCAGTATTAATATTATTTTTCTGAGAGGGTCTTTAAGGCCCAAGAAAGTTTTGGTAGGTAATTGCCCTGTGTCATATTACTTTCAAGTACGAAATAGACATCTGAATCTATATAGCTTATAGGTTAGCATTAAAACATTAAAGCCTGCTTTTAAATTGACATCTGTATAGATTCTGTTGCTTTCTCTATAGCTAAAAAACATCTATCATCTATCTATCTATCTATCTATCTATCTATCTATCTATCTATCTATCTATCCATCCATTGTCTAGCTATCTGCCCATCTTTGCTGCCTATCATCTGTTTGTCTTTTTTGCCTACCCATCCACCCACCTTTCTATACCTGCCTATCTGTGTAGGCAGACAATTCGCTCTGCTGGTGCCTCTTTGTATTAGGTTTATAGATCAGTTCTCTGAAGCTACTTAGAAAAGAAAGCAAAAGGTCCCTCACCTTCTACCTATCTTCTCATCCCCTGATGCTCAGCTGTCCAACCCCTAGGTCTTTCACTGCCATGTCTGGAGACTGGGCTGGCAGTGACCAGTGAAGGTTTAGTGGTACCCAAGTTTCTGACTACAGTTCTGGAGACAGGAGAGGGATGCTGATGTCTCCAAAGGAGCAGGCGGTGTTTAGGAGCAGTTGTGGGAGAGCTTGTAAGTTGCATGGATTGTGCTCTGGTGCAGTCTTGAAAACTCAGCTAAGAAGCAGTTATTTCCAGCCGAAGCCGCAGAGTCCCATCAGCATACTTCTGAAAGGCAGCGTGAAAGTACATTGGAAAGAGCCACGTTAGGTTCCAGCTTAATGATGAAAGTTCTGCTTGCATAGCACCTTTGACAACATGTGTGACTACTGCAGAGTGATTTTTCTCACACATTGGTGCAACTCCAATCACACCACACACAGACACACACACAGAGACACACAGATACACACATTCAATAAGCAAAAAATAGTATGGGAAAAGCCTAGGTCTATAAAAACACTCAAATATGGTTAGAAATTTTGAATTTAAATGTGAGGTCACTATGGGCCCTATGAGAAGATAAGTACAGTTTACAAATGCCTGTTCCTACACAGTGTTTCATAATGTGGTTCATGACTATGACAAGGGACTGAAAATACTTTTCCCTGGGTCACTTCAGCACTTGGAGTAAACAAATGCTTTAGAAATTACTGGTCTCTGGATCATAAGTAATATCCTTCCAGGCACCCCAAGGATAAATGCTCCAGAACTTTCTTTATATCGGCAAACAAACTCAGTCAGTCCAGTCCATCATGAGGCTCTCCATAACATGTACGTACATAAACACATATAAACACACACACACACACACACACACACACACACACGATTCTGTAGTTGTAAACATTTGCTACTAAGATCCAAGGTCTTCCAGGTAAGCTACCTACTTGGTATTACAATTTCTTTCACAATGATCACATCCTTTCTTAATTAGAATTTACTAAATATTCTTTAACAACATATATCTGGAATTTTGTCCATAAACGTTATTTAATAGAAAAATCAAAAAGATTTGTGAGTCTTGTGGGACTATTATTTTCAATCTTATGATTTTTTTAAGAACTGACCATAATGCCTATAGTTCTCAGATTTTATTTCCCTGGTACAAAATAAAAGAAGAAGAAAGAAAGAAAAAAAAAGAAAGAAAGGAAAGGAAAAATGAATGAATTGTGATTGAGCCATAGAACCCAGTCCCTTGCATATGAAATAGGGCTCTGAAATTACTACACAAACACAGCTGCAGGTTTTCAATCTAAAGTCCTCAAAAAGCACACGGCTGGCAGCATATTTGTAGATCAGAATTTAAGTGCGTTATTATGAGCTGCGAGAGACAGTCATCTGCCTTATTGAAATCTCTGGGCAACGGGCAGACTAGAGTGAGTCAAGTTTCTAATCTATGCCCAAGCCTGAACAAGTAAGTTGAACTCATATCCCCAAAGTAGCTTCCGAAACAGGCTCCCACCGTGCAGCCCAGGCTGATTTTGCACCCAACGGTCTCCTGTTCAATGCCCAACACTGGGACCATGTTACAGAGACAACAGCACATAGCTCAGTACCCTAGGCTTCCCATATTGGAAGAAAAAAGATAACCCCACATTACCTTGTTTTCTAAGACTGCTGCATAAATTAATTTAGCTGGAAAGATGATCAATGAGTTAATCAATGGCATCCTAAAATTTGTGTATTTGAAGTCATCTTTTAAATATTGTCTCAGTTAGTAGGGTTTCTGGTGCTATGAAGAGACACTATGACCACACAACTTTTATAAAGGAAAAGATTTAATTAGGGCTGGCTTACAGTCTCAGAGGTGGGGGGACCAGTTTCCTTCCTGGTGAGACATGGTGACATGCAGACAGTCACAGTGCTAGAGGAGGAGATGAGAGTTCTACATCTTGATCTGCAGGCAGCAGAAGGAAAACTTGCATACTGAGCATAGTGTCTGTGTTGAACATAATATAAAAGACCTGAAAGCCCACTTCCACAGTGACACATTTCCCCTAACAAGACCACACCTACTCCAATTAGGCTGAACCTCCTCACAATGCCACTCCCTATGGGCCATACATTCAAGCACACGGACCTATGGGAGACATGCCTATTCATACTACCACAAATATTGTTAAGAATATTTAAGAAGTCCTTAACAGAATTAGCTATTTGTTGACAGAAACAAGTAAAATCCTACTTCATTCCTGCATTTAGCAGTTAACCCATTGCAGTCAGTGAAATCAGGCAAGCTTTACATAGCAAATGAAGTGGAAACCTTTACAGTACCTTAATATTAACTCAATTCATTTAACAGAAAACTGGAATTAAAATCAAAACTATCTTTTGGCACCCCATCCCCCAGGGCTATATGGATTTAGGAAGAGAACAGTTGGCAAAAGTCAAAACTGGGTTAACTAGCATTCTAAACAACCTGCTTCATTCAAATAAGAAACACCCCCTGCAGGCGCATGCATTTGAATGCTTGGTGCCCCAGTTAATGGTATTGGCAGGGTTTAGAAGGTGTGGCCTTGATCAAGGAAGTACGTCACTGAGAGTGGGCTCTGAAGGGTTATAGCCTCACTCTTTGTCCAATTGGCTCAGTCTCTGCATCCTTGGTTGCAGCATAGGGTGTGCCTTCTCAGGTCCTGCTGCCTCCTGCTGTCAGTCTGCTGTCTGATGGGCTCTTACCTCTTCTGAACGTGTAAACCCAAATAACCTCTTTCTCCCAGACCTTCTGATGGCATTCTGTCATAGCAATGGGATAGTAACTAATACAGAAGTGGTAACAGAGACTGGAGTAATATTGCAAAGAACCTGACCGCGTTGTGTTCAGGAGGAATGTGGAAGACTTTGAACTAGAAAAACGGTTGAATGCTGTAAGCAGAACTTCAGGGGCCATTCTAGTAGAAGCCTAGAAAGCAGTAGCAGTGAGAGCAAAGCCTGGTGTAGAGGCCCAGATCAGGAGGTTTCAGAGGGAAGCAAGGATTCAAGCTGGAGGCCATTGGTGTAAAAAATCTGGCTAAGAATCTGCCTGTTTTCTGTTCATGTCCTAAGAACTTGCATAAGACAAAATTAAAATTTAATGGACTAATTTCTTTTTTTTAGATGTATTTATTATGTATACAGTGTTCTGTCTGCCTGTATTCCTGCAGGCCAGAAGAGGGCACCAGATCTCATTACAGATGGTTGTGAACCACCATGCTGTTGCTGGGAATTGAACTCAGAACCTCTGGAAGAGCAGTCAGTGCTCTTAACCTCTGAGCCATCTCTCCAGCCCCAGACTAATTTCTTTAGTGGAGGAAATTTCAAGAGTTAATAATATTGAGAATATGGTTTGGTTATTATTGATTTCTCCTATGCAGGTGTACAGTGAAAAGGAACAAGTAGGCCAGAAAAAAAAAATGACTCCTCCTCTTCATGTTTGCTTTGAAAGAAATGATCCCTCAGATTCTGCTCCTGCCTCCATGCCTGCCACTAGCTGCCCTACCTCCCCACCATGATAGACATTAGACCTCCAGACATGTAATCCCTAATAAACTCTTCCATGAGTTGCTTTGGGTTATGGTATTATCGCTACAGAAGCATAACTAACACATACGCTTCAGCCAACTGCAGGTCTGCGTTCTTTGCCCTTTGGAACCAGTTATTATTAATGCCTTCCACCATCATTTCCAGAAATGCAGGCCATGTAGCAAAATTAAACCAAAACACTGAAAAGCTGATTCCCTAACAGCAAAGGTTAGATGGGGTAGTTGGTCCCTCTTGGCACAGTCCGAAAGACCTGATGGAAACAAAGAAGCAAGGGTTTATTGCCTCTTTGCACAGTCTTGGAGGGTTCAATTCATGGACTTTGAGAATAAACATCCTGGAGGCATGAGCATAAGGCAGAGGGAGTTTCTACTCATTGTAGACGGAAAGCAGAAGAGGTGGGAGTCAGGGACCCACTGCGGTGAATTACTCCCTACAGCTAGCTCCCACATCTTACTTTCCAAAATCTCCAGCCAGCCAACCATCAATTAGCATGTAAGCTTGTCCTGGATACTTCATATTCCAACCATATCACAGACTTTCCAGCAGGACAGATGGCGCTCTACAATGAAGACTACATTTTCCAGCATTACTTGGACCTTTTTTGGGCTTTGGGCATAAAAAGACATGACTACATGACTCCTCCTGGGATGCTCTCTTACACTTTGTCACATGGGTATTATTTTCCTCCTTTCTACAGACTGGGACATTTCTGTACAACCAGAGCCGACACAACCCTCGTGGAGGATCTTGGGAATGTACGGTGCTCAAGAGTAACCACAAAGTCAAAGGGTTTAAAGTTTAATGGAAGAGAGCCTTCATTCTTAAACATCTAGAATTTTAAGTGGGAGAAAATAAAATCCCCAAACAACAGGAACTTTCCTCATTACTAAGCCATGGTTAGTTGTTATTTTTTCTCCTGCTCCTGGTTGAATTTAACCTCAGTGTAGCTAGAATTCCCTGCTATACTGAGATTTAGATTTAGGCATATTTCATGAAGGGACAGTTACAAGACTAAAATGACTGTCTCAGTTTTAAACAAGGCCTTAAAGAAATCTGCCACTTTTTTTAAAAAAGGCAAACAATACATTCTTTGGCAAATGACTTTTGCTTTTGTCTTGGAGAACAACTATTTTAGTATGAATCCCTTATCCTTCCATGTAACGGTTTGCCATTGTTATATTTAAATAAATCAGAAACATTTTTCAGTAACAGTTTGTAGAGAGAGCCCGCCCTTTGGGAGCGGGACGGCCTCAGGAAAATGTCTATAAATTGGGGTGCACAAACGCTGGTGACCCCTTCTTCCTGTTTCCTGTTTCTGGGCATCGCTGGAACTTCGGTTGCGTGAGTGTTCCATTTATATTAAAGTTGCTTTTATATTATACCAATTGGCCTGTATTAATTTGATCCGCCTTCACTTGGCGCCCATTTATATTAAAGTTGCTTTTATATTATACCAATTGGCCTGTATTAATTTGATCCGCCTTCAACAGTTTTATTCTACTGATGCTACAAATAGGTACCATCTACAGAGGCAGAAATTACATATGGGGTACCATCTACAGAGCCAGAGATTACAGGTGGGTACCATCTATAAACCCGAGATTACAGGTGGGTACCATCTACAGAGCCAGAGATTACAGGTGGGGTACCATCTACAAAGCAGAGATTACAGGTGGGGTACCATCTACAGAGCAGAGATTACAGGTGGATAGCATCTGCAGTATATGATGCTATATGTGGGTACCATTAGTATTTGTGAGACTGTGCAGTCATCCTGAGAGCCCAGCATTTGTGAACTGCGATATCAAAGGAGCATTCCTTGACCCATCTGCTTACAAACTGTAGGCAAGTAGACTATGGTGGTAGGAACAGCTGAGACTTTTGAGAGTCTTTTGTGGCTAGGTTAGCTGCCAGTTAACTCGTGGTTAGGTCAGCTATGCAGTCCAGGCTGGCCTTGAACTCAAGACCTACCCCTCTCCGGCCTCCTGAGTGCTAGAATTAGAGGCGTGCACCAGCACACACAACTCGAAAAGTGTTTTCTCTGGTCACAAGATAAACATACTGTCATGGATTATTTTAAGCATGAAGAAAACCACGAAAACCTCAGCTCAGTCCTGCACATAACAGCAGTGTGCTTGGCAGCCGAACACCAACTCCTTTCGTCAGGTTTACGCTGGTGCGAGTTTCAGGGATGGGGAGAAGGGCACTGGTGTGTGCTAATGGTTTAACACTATGTCTTGGGTTGGGGGCTCTGCCTTTTAGCCTGTGCCGCTTTCCATGCTCTCAGAACTCCTACTGGGATGGATTTCAACAGCTAGTTGGGAAGGGGGTGGGCTCAGCACAGCTCCGGTGACGAGGTGTGACATGTTATGCTCTTGGCTGTTCGTCAGGGTAGAGACAGCAAGGGTCTGCAGAGGAGGGAAAAACACATGCCACTTCGATATTCCGTCTCTCTATTTTTTTTTTCTTTAAATAGTTGGAGTTCCAAATCTTTCTTTTGATTGGATAGAACCCTGGGGGCATCCAAGCCATCTAGCACAGTTCTTGTGCAGCTCCCAGTACATATTCATGGTGCCGTGCTTCATGGAAAACTTCATTGAAATGAGAGATTTCATACAGATATGCAAGTGTCGCTTCAGTGTCACCTGGGGGCTGTGACAAGGGCCTGAAACGATGCTGAAGGACCATCAGTCTCAAAGGGGTGTCCCTAAATGAACAAGAAGGCAAGCCCTATTGCACTGTCAGCACTAGGGAGGGGTAAGATATCTGCACTTCATAACCCTGTGGGTGACTCCGTCTCTGTCTATACCTGGAAGAGTCTCAGGTAAATTTGAGGATCACAGTCGCTAAGGAAATTGTAGTGTTCTCGAGTGGAGTGTCCTGGCTGACTTAGGTATCCCAGGTGAACTGATGTCTGGTATCCTAGGTGCTGCTGGACCTTCTGTGTTGGCTGCTAGGGATGCACAGATGACCCTTCCTCCGGGGGACTGCCTGGAATGACCCACGGTGGGTTTGAAAACTATCCCCAGTGCATCACAACAAGGTCAACTTTGTGCCGTCACTCATGTTCTTTTTGGAAGAAACTAAGCCGTTCTCCAGTTCTCGCCCGTTTTTCTCCCTGTTTCCTGCATGGGTTTTCTTTAACTAGTTAGTTAATTTTGAGACCCTGTCTATTTAGCCCACACGGGTCAAAGTTGCTGTATACTCAAAGCTGGCTTCAAACCCATAATCCTCTTGTCTCTGCCTCACAGAGGCTGTGGTTATCACCTTGCCCCGCCAACAAGAATCTTAATCACAGGGTCTGTTTGCATGAAAATTTGATCTGAGATGCCAGGTTTCAGCATTCTCCAATTCTGCAATTGTAACTGAATTTCCCCCAGTTACTTTCTGGCTTTAGCTTTCTATGCTTTGCTTTCTTGGGGTGTCAGCTGGAGGCGTTAAACCCTCTGCAGGGGGTGCTGTGGCAATTGAAGCCTTTGTCCCAGTACTTGGAGAGTGGTGTGGACATCCAGGGACCCAATTGATCGCCAGTGACCTGTCCTTTGGTCCTGGGTACCTCAGTGTTTTAGGTCAGGCTTCCTCACCAGTGAGTCGTCATAGATGTACTTTCAAAAAACAAACAAACACACAAACAATAACGAGCACACTCTAGATTCCATCTATATAAACTAGAAAACAAAACCAGTCTCCTTGTTCCACTCTGAGACCTGGTTGCTTTGGTAGGTGATGTAGGACTGGATGCAGTGGTTGAGTTTGATGGGCGGTGGGATCCTTTGGACTAGGAGATCAGGACTTCGTTCATCTTTGCCAAGCCAACCCCGTTTCCAGGGGGCCTCAGGGCTGCAATGCCTCTGCAGGGTGGTGGCATGCTTCGTGGCTGCGGAACTGTCGCAGGGCTGCAGGGCCGCGGGGGCGGCAGTGCCCAGGGACTGCAGGACTGTGGCAGAATGGATCTGGGGCAACCCTGGAGTTCACTGGGGTAGCCGTGGTTGGCAGTGGTTTCCTCTGCAGGGCGCCTTGAGGGTCGGTGCAGGAAGTTCCCCGCAGCTCAGGGTCTGGGAAGGCGGGTGCTTCGGAGGCCCGGTCCTGGCACCCGCCTCTGCCAGGAGGAGGGGAGCCCGCTGTCCCTGGGTGACCCTGCGCAGGAAGGGCGGGCCGCGGGCGGCGCCGACTGGACCAGGGGAGGGAGCGGCCTGGCTGGCGCGGAGGGAGGGCTCGGGGTTCCAATGGGGCCAGAAGAGACCGTCTGGGGATCTAGATCCAGGGCCAAGGTGAAAGCGTGTGTTGTCTAGGCGGTCAGAGCCCACTGGAAAGGTGGAGACATGTTCTGGATGGGTGTAAGGAAGAGAGTGAGGAGGGGGGAGGGGAAGAAGGGACCAGAGCCACAGCTCCCTAGCAGCTTTCTTGGCTCCTATCCTGACTGTAGAGGAGGTGAAGGGAAAAGGACTGGGATTAGAGGAACCCAGAGGTGGCGCTCAGGGGTCTTTGGAAAACAGAGCACAAGAGGAGGGGCTCCAAGAAAGTCTCCGATGCCACCGTAGGGGACACAGACATTCAGCGGCAGGGGAGTGGGAAACTGACATTGAGTTCTGAAACTGCCAAGAAGGCTGTGCCCAGACTCTGGGAGGACTACGGCAGTATGCCTGTGTCCCATTACACTGGCACCAGAGACTTACCTCACCCGTGAGCACCTGCCCTGTTCCCACCCTTTACATCCGTAGTTTAGGGGTTACTAGACCCTATGAACGCCCAGTGCATGAAGGGGTCACCAATGCATGAGGGTTCAGGAGGGTGGGTCCATCATTTTCTGACATTGCTCCAGGGAAGAAACAGGGGGGATCAGGGGGGAAGAAGGTGATAATTTGGGGGTATAGGTTTACTTGAGCAAGAACTGCAGTGAACCCCCACTTCTGGAAACCCACATTTCTCTTTCCTTGGCCTACATCTCTTACCCACAGCAGCAGGGTGCCAGGCAGGTCCCTGTGCTGGGAGAGTGCAGGCTAGATTGTGTTTGGGGACAGCTTGTGACTCTGACTTCTAATCTTCAAGGCACATGATAGGCTGGCCACCTCGAGTCTCAGTGACTGCCAAGGAGGGGGTTGATTTGGATGGAATTTCCTGAAGCAATTTTAGTCCCCCCCCCATTTATTTCTTTATTTAGTTTCAATCCTTTGGTAATGTCATACAAATATACAATGCATTTAAACCACAATCACCTCCACCTTCCCCCAACTCCTCGCAGATGCTGTACCTCTATTCCCCATGCCTAGCTTCATTTATGTTACCCCTATGTTCATGGGTGGAGGGAGATTTTAAAATCTGGATTGAACGGAAGGAGGAACAAGAGAAGTCGGAGGGAGAGGAGGAGAGAGAAGACAAGATAGGGAGAGGGAAGGGAAGGGGGAAGGAGAGAGAGGCAACATGGGAGATGCATCTGATACTGTCTAGAAGCCATCATGATAGCAGCAACAACAAACTTAGGGAACTGGTGTGATCCCAGGGAGACCTGCGATTTCGTTCTGCTGACCCGATGGCCAAGTGAGCCTACCTTTCCCCACAATTCCTTAGGTAAACTCGGATGTTACAATACGTGACCTCCATGCCAAAGTTCCTTTTAAGGAAGGTTAAAAAAGAATGTGACTAGATCGCTGTTCTGTATGGCTTGGTGTTTGTCTCTGTCTCTCCATACTCTCCTCTCTTTTCTTTTTGGCCCCTTTACCCCTCCACTCCTCCTCTTCCCTCCAGTCATTCAAGACAGTCTTCTGCTGCCAAGTAGCGCAGCCTTGATATGTGGTCCACGCTCCTACCTCTTCCTCCCAAGGGGTGGGATTGCACGCACCTTGCCTGATGTGAATGCAGTGCCTCCTCCTGCAGGCTGTGCTTAACTTGCACCAGGGACACCCCGAAGCACGATTCCAGGGGAAGGAAGGGAGAGCAGCTGCTGGATTCCTGGACTGAGATTCTCACACTTTTCCCTTCCCATTTTCGCTCTCATTAGCACACAACTTTGCAAAGTTGGCCGGGGCACAGCGACACTTTCACACCTCCCTGTGAAAATCCATGCTAATCTTTCCTGCAGGATGTAATTCAATTGAATTGACATTCTAATAAAATACTGGCAAGGACACAATCGCAGCTTCCCTGCGATGCATAATTAAAATAGCACCATGGAGTTTCTTACTGCTTCAGATAATGACTTCCTACATACTGTCGGTTAGGAAATTTTAGGGTTGCACTCCTGGGTGTTAAGAGAACATTTAAAAACTACCCTCTCTCAGAAAAGTGGGCTGTGGTCTGAATTTGCTATCACCAGGAACACACTAAAGCTTAGGTTGGTTTTCAGATTGGTTTGGGGTAGGTAGTGTGTCTCAATCTGCGTTTTGTTGTGGTCGCTGACTGAATCCTCTCTGCCATTTTGAAATGATTGGGGCAGATCTGTGGTGTGGAGGCAGTTTGAACCTACCTGGCGTATCCTTGGAGTATTGTCTGGGTGAGGGAGGGGTTGTATCAGTGAGTACCTGTTCATGTGTGTGGGGGTATTGTTCTTCTTAAAAAAAATAATAAATGCTGGGGTGTTCTTCTTGAACACGGGGCACAGGACAGACACACACGGCGGAACAAACACAGACACGACAAGGCGGCTCCCACGTGGGTCCACTTTAATGGGGGAGGGAAACACAGAAGGGCAGAGGGACGTGCAGGACACACGAGGAAAGGCAAACGAGAGAGAGAGCCTCCTGTGGCCCTGCCTTTTAACGGGGAGCGCAAGGTGTCTGGGAAGGATGTCCCATACCTGCGCGCAGGTGTGCGCACAGGTATCCATAGTCCAGGAGGAGTCTGGGAGTTGTAGTTTCCAAAAGAACAACAGGTATCATGTACCTTTGTGTGCATGTGTGTGGATGCCAGAGGTTAACATCGTGTGGGGGGGGGCATGTATGTGTGTAAATGTGCATGCAGGGGGCTATTTCCTTGTGTTATTCCCCACTTCATAATTCTTGAGGCAGGGTTTCTCACTGAGTTAGAGCGTGTTGATTTGAGTAGAGAGGCTTGTCAGTGAGCTCACTCAGGATTGCCTTGTCCCCATTTCCATCCTTCTCAGTACGAGGCTTCCACACCTAGGTCACCAAGTGGCTCCGCTCTTGCAAGGGTTCTGGAAATCTGAACTCAGGTCCTCCTACTTGCATAGCAGATATGTTACCCATCCATCCATGTCCCCAGCCCCTGTAACTTTTTTTTAAAGCCTGAAGACCAGAACATTGACCTCAGTCAGTGGAACTCAGAACTGATGTTGGCTTTGCTGCAAAGTGTTACTCTGCTGCATTACAATGGAAAATGGAAAATGTTCCACTGAGATGCTATTCATTTTGTCTTCCATTGTTTTACCAAAAGCTCGTGGCTACTGAGCGATGTTCTTTGGGTTATGAATGAATCTGTAGTCACAATAGAAAAATGTCTTTGGTGGTATTTCTTTCATGACTGAGAAGACCGAAGGGTGAAGTCCTTCATGGACTCCAGGTAGGTCCTACATGTTTCAGGTAAAGTTTGGAGGCCATCAGGTGTACTCAGGTGGCAGACATAGTATTATACAGTCTGTTCCTTATGTTAACAACCTTCGCTTTAGGGATGAGGTCCAAGCCATAGAATGCCTTAGGAAGAGGGTAGCATTTACCTCCCTTCCTTGAGAGGGCGCATTCTTTACTGGGGTTCAAGGCATCCAATAGCCAACAGCTCACAAGGACCCTAAGCTAGCTCTAAGGTGCAGACAAGTGCTGGGAAAACAGAACAGTGGGGAGAGAAAGGCTTGAACCAAGAAGTACCGTCTCTGCAAATGGGAGGCTAGCATGTGTTTCAGGGAGCTTTGAGTTTAGCACACTGTTCCCAGGCAGGATGAAAGGAGACTAAGAGATGAACAAGGGAGACAATGAAACATACTGGAACAGTTGCATTAAGTACATCTGTTGGGCTTCTTTGAAGTAGAAGATGAGCTCTTCATTTTCCTTGAGGATTTGAATAAAACATGAAATAGCATCCTCCTTCGGATATGCCAGCAAACATGAAGTCCAGGAGACAACAAGGATATTGCAAGAATAACGACTTGAAACAGACTTCTACCTGCCGGTGTGGAGGAGAAGGGCTAAGTCCAGCTGCCAAGCAAGTGGCCATTTTTCCTTCATTTAACAGGGTGAACAGCTGCCTGCACCTACAGCAGAGCAAGCGTGTTTGAGTCTGGTGCCTTAGGCTGCTTTGCTATCCGGACACCCCGGGAGCAGGGATAATCAAAATGTAAATTTCGCTTCTCTGCTGCTGGGATAATTAGGCAGTGTTGGCTACGGGAAGACTTAAGCTACCGATGAAAATGGGACCGAAAACCTGTGCAAGGAAGACGTCTCAGTTTGCTTTTGATTGCTGTCATAAAACATCATGGCCCAAAGAAACTCAGGAGGAAAGGGTTTATTTCATCTTCCAGCATGTAGTCTGCTTCTCCAGGAGAGTCAGGGTAGGGAACTCAAGGCAGGAAGCCGGAGGCAGGAACTGAAGCAGAGGCCATAGAGGCCATGCTGCTTACTGGCTTGCTTGCCCAACCCAATTTCTTATGGTACCCAGGACCACCTACCTACCCATGGGTGGCACTGCTCATTGTTAGCTGGGCCCCTCCCACATCATTAAGACAAGACCCCACATACCTCCCTGTGGGGCAATCCTATGGAATAAGTTTCTTAATTACAATTATCACTTCCCAGATATGTCTAGCTTTGTGTCAAGCTGATAAAAAAAAAACCAGCCAGCACAGGTATTCTGGGCAAGAGGTATAGAGATGCTGGCTTCTCCTATCTTTGGTGCTTAAACCCCCTTGAGCTTAGGATCCTTTGTATCTAGACGGAAGAAGGCAGAAAACTCCTGAAAGACTTGAACCCTTCTCTGGCCTGGAACTTAGACACCCGTGTGGTCCTCCTCTAGCTGGAGAAGCCTGACCCACGCACAGCAGTGGAATGGTAACATAGCAGCAGCAAGGTGCCCTGACAGTTGTAGCTCTGGATCGAATGGTTTACGATACTGATCGGGGTAATAAGAGCTCATTGTGCAGTTTTCACCCAGTCTTCTTACGATCCTGTGAAGTCAGAAGCCACTGCTGGGGTTTGGATGTGAACTGTCCCTACAGACTTCTGTGTGGTAGGCTAGGTCCCCAGCTGGGGGTGCTATTGAGAGATGAGTGGCCCATGAGGACTGTGGAGGGCTGAGGGATCAAGAATCCTGCCCAGAGGAGAGAGAGTGCATTGTGAGGACTATCAAGAGTTGAGCAGATCCTGCGTGAGGAGCGGAGTGGATCATGAGGTTTGTGAGAGATGGGTGGCTCATGAGCACTGTTGCCTCACAATAGAATGGACTTTAGGTGAGGCCTGCAGGAGGAAGTAGGCCCATGAAAAAAACGCCTTTCTCCTGCTTATATGCGCCGGTTCTCTGCTCTATGATGCAGGCTGAGCCCTCTGTTCTGAACCGTTGACCTGGGACTAAGACCTCAAACCGTGAGCCCAAACCAAATCTTTCTTCTAGTAGCTGATTTTCTCGGTGCTCTGTCAGGGATGGGAAGCTGGCTCCAGGATTTCTCCTGCTTCACGGGGAAGGAAGGTGCGAGGTTGAACTGAGAGGGAGCGGGCTCCACCCACAGAGGATGTTTGCTGTGGGTGGGGCTGTGGAGGCTGTGGCCCACAGGTGTTGTCTGCATTCTTGCTGAAAAAGAAATCAGTCCGATTCTTCAGTCCTGAGCTTCCTTTGGAGATGCAAGGAGAGGTGACGGAAGAATTGGAAGAGAGGGGCAATTAAATCATCCTCAGCTTGTTTAAAAAACCTCCACTTTCACGACCAGGTGTGAAGGCATTCTCCTACCATTCTGGTACTCAGGAGGCCGAGGCAAGAGGATGGCAAATTCAAGGCCAACCTGCTCTGTAGAATAAGAACATGTCTGAGAAAACAAAAACAAAAACAATAACACCCTCCCCAACTCCATTTTCAGAACCCTCTTGTTTCTTTTTCTTTCTTTTATTTTCTTCTGCAACAATGCTTGTCTCTGTAAGAGACACCGGCTCTTTTTTTTGGGGCCAGCAGAGTAACCCAAAGCAACTTCTAACGGGCTGGCTGGCAAGTGAAGGTAGCAATTGTGTTTCAGTTTCAGGATCAGTAACACTGGCTGGACCCATGTAGAGGGCAGTGGAGGAAGAAGAGGCATCAGGACAGTATTCACTTTTCCAACAGCGCTGGGGTGGAAGTGGAAAAGTTGCACGTGACTTGAAATTTCCCTTTCCTTTGGAAATTAAGGCAGCTGAAGAGAGCCTCATATCTAGGCCAATACAGCCCAGCTCACCCTGTGCAAAGGGGGTGATTTTGTGGTGTCATGTGCTTATCTACACTGTACATAAACGTCTTGTGTAAAGAGCCCTGTATTTGCTGTCTCCTAGAGCAAGTGTGCTATGAATAAATTAACTTTCAGACTTGGGAGGTTTTACAACCAAACCTCTCAATGCTCATGCAATAAATTCTTTCTTTAAAAACAAAACAAACAAAAAACCCTGATAATGTTGTGTATGGAAAACAGCAGAAGTCTAAACCCGAACATCTCCAGATGTCCTATGTACCTAGATACAGAAAGCTAGAAAACATCCATTTTCTAGTTGTCAACTTTTAACTTTGGAAATTTTTAATTTTGGAAAATTTTAACATCCTGGTGATGGTTTGAGAGCACAATGGTGTATATGTTTGCTTAAGCTATAGAATTCAGTTAGTGAAGATACAGAAACAGTACGAAAGTGTTTCCTTTCTTTCTCTCTCTCTCTCTCTCTCTCTCTCTCTCTCTCTCTCTCTCTCTCTCTCTCATGATCTTAGTTTCTGCGCTGAGCCCCATTTATCTTGGTCTGGCAAAGCTGTTTCAATGCGGACTTCTTCTGCACACAGAAGTGCAGGCTAGCTGAACCGGGCCAAATCTGTCTATCCAATTACGGGGTAAGAGAGCTGACTGTAGCTTTAGGCAAAACCTGTAATCTGTACAACTCCACAGTATCAGTGACAGCCTAGTGAAAGGGAAGGACCAATAGAGTGTATATGTTACTGGAGTGATCCACAAATGCGCGGCCCTCCCTCTCCAAAGAGCCCATTTCAAATCTAACACCGCAGAGTGATGAGACACACAAAGCCTTGAGAATAAAACCTGGCTGCGTCTACAGTAACACCCAGGGTGAAGAGGGGAGGAGGAGCATTCTCACAGTGCACTGCAGATCACTGAGAAGGCTTCTAAAGGGGACCCGTTCCATAGCCATTAAAAATCGATTCAGCAGCACTGGTTGCTCACAGTGAAAGCAGGACTTTGCAACACACAGTAGAAATTTTCCTAAAATTCTCATAGCTTGTAGAAAAAATAAGTTCTGGGGTAACTATATTCGATCCTATTTTATCACACAAAAATATAACCACTTAAATTTAATGGGAAAGTTCATTGTTATTGAATATTGGATAAAGGAGGCCAGATTAAAAAAAAAAACATTTGCAGACTTTAAAATATCACAGATGTAAAACCCGAAAGCAGGAGAAAGGTATTTATGATATTAGAGGGAGGAAGAAGGAGGAAGGAGGGAGAAATAATGTCCTCCCCAGCTGGTGATGACCACTACTCATGAAAACTGCCAATCACACACGCCCGACTAGTCTGCTCTTTGGTATGTCAAAGCCAATCCCCAAAGGCAAAGATGTTCATCTCAACAGTATAATGTTAATATTTAACCAAAGACTAATTTACGTTGATTTGTTCTGTATGAGTTTGCAAAAGGGAAGTAAATTCTTTCTTCTTCTGCGTGGAAATACCAGCAAGAATGAAATCAGGGCAGGGTACGATGAAGCAGGTATTTTAATTCGTGTTATCAGTATATCGCGGAAGAAACCCAAAACCTCTGTAAGTGGGGTTTTTGCTGGGCCCAGCATTTTCACTGGTAATGAAGTTTCACGGCTCTTATCGCCGCCATCTGGTAATCAATACAGGGGTATCTACTCCGGGAGAAATAAAAACCTTGCGCAAATGTTTCCATTTATAGTGCTTTTCTTTCTTTTGATGGGGTGGGAGCAGATAACAGATAACGTAGTAAACCTATATTTCCAAAGCGAAGCAACCATAGACATTTTAAAATTAAGCTTTGATTCAATGTTTCATTTGTCCTTAAGTATTCTACAATAACGTCAAGAAATTTAGCATGAATTTATTCTCACTTCATATCGGCAAGGCAAGTCACTTAATGCGTTTTTTTCCATCACCCAGCGTTCTGAGGCCCCCTGGGAAACAAGCATGCAGGAACGAGACAATGTCCTCTCCACCTGAGTGTGAGCGTCTTGCAATCACTTGCCCCTTGCACATACACTTTAAACCCATTTGCCATGCGCCAAGCTCGTTCTAGGTCTTGTGAAGCTTGGGAGAGAGAACATCAAAAGTGTCCTTGACTCAAAGGTCTCAAGTGGTCCATCCTCCTGCCTTCGCATGCGGACTGTGGATTACATACATACACCGTCACACCCACAATTAATCCCCACACCTTTGTTATGATGTTTAGTCCAGCAGGCCTCCAATGGCGCACATCCCCTTAAACCAGGGCACATTCCCACCCACAGAAAAATGCAAGGAACACAGACTTATTAAAGAAGAGTAACCTTTAAGACCCAGTCACATTTTGTTGGCCGTCTCAACAATGTTCATTATCTAAAATAAGTGTCTACGCAGACATCACACACCACCTTTACTTTCCTTCAGGTGTCTTCTGCAAAGTTGCCCCTTGCTCCTTTGTAGTCAATAAGTACGCCAAGACATTGTCCTTTGGGACTAGGAAAGTGTCCAGTTCCTCATATCTGATTTTTATTCATTTGTTTGCATCGGTGTAAGCTCACAGTTTCTGAGTTTGTCATTACATGGGTTATAATCAGTGACAATCCTTAGCTACTGTGTTGCTTGGTTTTACTTCCCTGCCTTTCCAGCTCACCTTTTTTTGGGGGAGGGAGGGAGATCCTTCCTGTGCAAGTTGCTCTTTGAGCATTCCTTTGCCTTGCCTTCCGGTGCAGCAAACATTCCAGGTTCAGGTTCATCTATTCTTTTCTCTGGACCATTTGCTGAGTCCACTCTCCGTTTTCCCCTTCCATTCCTGTTGGCTGGCCTGCCCTCCTCTCGTGTGGACCTCCTTTTCTCTCAGAGCTGTACCCTCATATTTTCTAGTTCCGTAGCTCCTTGTCCCTCGGTGACTTTCCATTGAGCGTTGCTTCCTACAGCTTGAGGATCTTGTCAGCAGAGCTCCTAGAGAAAGTCAGCTGGTGGTACGGACCCTCTCTCAGCAGCTGCTCTTCTGGAAACATTTTTAGTTTGCCTTCATTTTTGAAGCATGTTTTCGTGAGATATGTAATTCACGCGTGACAGCCTTTTTGCTCTCGACACGGTGGAGGTGTCACAGCATTGTCTTCCGGCTCGCATTCTTTCTGCTGAAGCCAGGGGTGATTCTGTCCGCTGCTCTTCTCTGTGTGAAACACACAATGTGTCCCCTTCCCCCTTTGCTGGCTTCCTTCGACTTTTCTTTTTCTGACTTGGTTTCAGCATTAAGGAGTATTAAGATATCGTCTTACGTTTTTCGTATTTTTTAAAATGCTATTTAAGTCCAATGAGCTTTGGATTGGTAGGCTTCTTTCTTTTTATTTTCAATCCATATTTCTCTCAAAATGGGACACATTTTTAGTCATTATTTCTTCAAAGAATTCTTCTATGTTCTCATCTCTGTCTTCCTCTGTTGCGTGTTGATCTAACAGTTGATTGGACATTTCCCCATCAGCCCCAGACTGATCGGAAGCCCAGGGATTGATTCCCAGGCCTATAGAGTCTCTGCTCAGACCCCTGTTCTCCTGTCCTTCTTTTCATCCAGGCCTCGGACAGTCTTTGACCACGTCCTCAGCCTTGCGCCAGACGGTGAGCAAGGGGTTCCCGGGGACTTGGCAGCAGCTTATTGTCTGTACGCCCCCTCGTATCCAGCCAGCCACCGCCACAGCCCTGAACTAGAGTTCACGTCCACTTGTCTGTTCACGCTGGCTCTACTGTTGCCATGGGTGTGAAAGTCCCTCCAAGCCGAGGTCAGCCTGGTTCCTGCAGCGTACACACGGAAGTCCCCTTCGTCACACAGCACACACGCCACACTGCCTGTTGTCATGGTCTAAAAACACTCATTTCATTCTTTCCCCAATGGAGCAGCAGCGTTAATTTGGCACCTGCTGCTCTACTGTAGGCAGGAATGAGAACAAAGTGAGTCTTCTAAAGCATTGGCAGGTGAGAGATACTGGGAGAAAACAATAGACTCAGGCACGGCAGGGTGAGGGGAATACAGCTTTAAGTCAGGAAACAGGAAGCATGGTAAATTATAAGTGGGAGGAGGGAGGCTTTCAATACCTACAGAGAGAATGAGCTCTCCAAGGTGATCCAGAGGAATCTGGAAAGGGATTAGACAAAGTCCTCTCTAGTGAAAAGCCTGAAGGATGGCCAGAAGTTAGGTGGGCAGAGAGACAGCACTTGAGAGTGCTAGCGTGTGTTTTAAGGCATGGGAAGAACATGTCAAGCCTCCCCGACAGGCATGAAGAGCATGCAGATGTAAGCTGCTTCCTCCAGCAGAAGTGGTATGGATTAAAGCAGAGACAAGGGCACGGGAAGAGCATGAAAGCTGTTTCCATCGTTCTGCATTTTGGCCCACTGGTCTTGGGAAACCACTAAAGGTTTCAAAGCAAGGGTGAAATTTGATCATAAGTTAATCTCTGAATACCTAAGAACCTAAAGGGACAAGCTGGAAATGATGGCATCAGTTGTTAGCTTTATGCACGAGTCTAGCTTGTAAACTGTGGGTTCAGTTTGGCCTTGTCCCCGAATCAACACCCAATGCCACTTGCTTCATAGAGAAGTTCTAGAAAGCGATAACTTTCAAGACTATTTGGATGACATTGTCAGAGGTGAAATGGTCTCAACATAGTAGATATGGGGAACTTTCTCACCCATAGGCATCACTGTTGAGTGATGGGAAAGATTAAATTAGGGAAATGAAGTCCATTGAATTGTGATATTTGAGTGCAAACAAAACAAAGCAGAAAGCCCACTGGCCAAAGAAAATGAAACGCTCGTAGGGAAGGAAGAGCTCAATCACAAGCTAGTAGAGGAGAATAAAAAGGAAGTTTGCAAACGAGGCACAGCCTTCATTTCCAGCCTATATTTGGGGAAGTCTTTTCCTATTTTCAAAAATCATATACTTGATTCGATCCAATTCAGACAAATACTGGGTTTTCAACCCACACACAACGGAAGAGACAGAAGCTGACTTAGGCTGTTATCGCCCTAAAGACATCACTAGACTCTTTGGGGGAAGCAGCTGCTTCTAGTTATTTGTTATGTACACTAGAACCAATGGAATGGCTTCTACCTTGAGCTGGGAGAAGACAGGTGTGTGTGTGCTGGGGGTGGGTCGGGAAATCAGTGAACTACGTTCAGAAAATACACAAAACAGATGGCGCAAGGGAAGTACAGACAAACTCCCATGGGAAACAAAGGGTTAACAAATCTCAAATTGAGACAGAGAACCTTTATAGCAGAAAAAAGGCTGGGACCATATGGAAGGATCAACAGGCCCTGGGAGGCTGGACAAAGGAGAGGGTTATTCCAGAAAAGGCACAGAAGGATGCCTCTTTTGGGACAAGGCATATTTGGGAAATATCGAGCATTTGGGAGTGACATTTTGGGAGGGCATCCTGTCATGCGCAGAGGGCCATTTGGGGTTGTTAGATCTTGTGTTCCCTCACAGGATTTTCAGCAGAGGTCATCTGTTCCTCCCCCTCCTCAGTGAATGCTGCCCGGGTGTTTGATCATGGGCTGCTGTGCCCCAGAGGCTGGCCCCTCCCTCAGTAGAGTAGAAGTGGCTCATGGGGCAGAACTCCACCTTCAGACCAGCACACCTCCTCCCCTCAATGTGGGGTGACTTCTGAAATGACAGTCACTTTGTAAAGTCCCCACCAACCCAGCAGAAGCTGAGACCCCATCTTTTGTATCTCCTTCCACGCCCCATCCTCCTCTGTCCTGAGAGCGTCCCTTCCTGTATTTCATCCCTAGTAAATAAATCCTGGCTCACCCTCTCCATATGTACAGTTGGTGGAAAATGGGTTGAACTTGGCTGGCACTCCTGAACTATGAAATCTTGAATGCTATGGACTACGTAGATTTTTAAAAAGGATTAAATTAATTCTTTTTCATGTGTATCTGTGTCTATATGTGGATACTCAGCTGCCAGTGAGTATGTGAAAAGGGTCACTGGAGTCTCCACAGTCTGAGGAAACTGGCTTCCTTCTTCCACCACGTTAGGCCTGAGGAACTGAACTCAGGGCCTTAGTTTGGCAGCCAATGACCTTACTCTCCATGTCATCTTGTTGGCCCCTGAAGTCTTGAATGGTCTGGTCTGTGTGTCCCAGATGCTGTAGGCTGTGGAGTCGTGGACACTGTGAACTGTGGGGTCCTGGACGTTGTGTGCTGTGTGTCTCAGATGCTGTGGGCTGATGTGGGAGTGTCATATATCAATCTGTTGATTTCATTGGTTAAGCAATAAAGAAACTGCTTGGCCCTGATAGGTTAAAACATAGGTGGGAGGAGTAAACAGAACAGAGTGCTGGGAGGAAGAGGAAATGAGCTGAGAGAGACTATGCTCCCCTCTCCAGGGCAGACACACGCGATTCAACTCCGACCCAGGATGGACGTAGGCTAGAATCTTCCCGGTAAGCGCACCTTGGGGTGCTACACACATGATTGGAAATGGGCTAGTCCAGGTGCGAGAGTTAGCCGAGAAGAGGCTAGATATAATGGGCCAAGCAGTGTTTAAAAGAATACAGTTTGTGTGTTGTTATTTCGGGGCATAAGCTAGCAGGTGGCCGGGGTGCTGGGGATGCAGCCCCGCCGCCCTTATTACTACAGTGGGCTGTGGAGGTTTGGATACTATGGACTGTGGGATCCCAGAAGCCATGCCTGAGGAGTTCTGGACACTGTGGACTGTGGAGTCCCTGATACTACTAATTTTAGTAGAAATCCAACAATTGGAGGCTTGTGAGTACAAGGAGATTTGTTTTTTGCATCAAAAATTCTGAAAACATTTAAATGAAAATGAGACAAAACAACAGCAGAACTGGGTATTTTTAGGACTTGACAAATGCATAGATGTTTGAAAGGAAAGGAAAAGAAAAGATGGCCATGGAATTTTTAGTGAGCGTTATTGAAATGTCAGAATAAAATAGGAGAGTAAAATATCCAGTAGGCAGTTGGGAGGTCAGTGTGGAACTCGCCATTACCGGGATAAGCAGCAAATAGGAGAGGAACCAGGATGCCCAGGGGAAGGTGGGAGGCTAGACCATACCTTTATGTGACCTGGGAAGGAGAAGAGTCAGGTGAAAAAGAAAGTCAACTCTATCCCAAAGAGAGAAAGGAAGAGCACCGGAAATTCCAGGTAGTGATAGACAGTTGTAAGACAGGGAAGAGTAGAGTGATTCCACAAAAGAAGCTAGCAGCCCAGGGGCTCCAATCACAGGGCTCCCCAGTGTGGGGGAGAGAACCTAGATGCCCCACTGGTAAGGCAAGCCAGGATGCCTCCCTAAGAAGGCAGGTGGCCTGACTGCAAAAATAAAACCATAGTGTTTGTAAGTCTTGAATCCAGCTGGGCTTGGATGAAGCCTCTTGAGAAATGAGTCAGCAATCAGCAGGAGGTGAATTTTGTCATGCTCTGGGTCTCTGAGGGCTGTGGCTAGGTGCCATCTTGAGAGGCAAACTGCCGTTTAAAGATTGGACAAGTTTGGAGACCTGAGAACAAATGCCCTGGTTAGTTTTTCAACCAGACACAACCTATAATTCCCTTGAAAGAGAAAACCTCAACTGAAGGGTTGCCCAGAACAATTGGCCTGTGGCCATGTCTGTGAGAGACATTACGAGGGATCCCCGAGGATGAGGCCCGCTGTGGGAAGCACCATCCCTAGGCTGGAGGTTCCAGGCTAGTGTGAAAACTAGCCAGGAAAGCTAGAACATCAGTCAGCAAGCAGAATCCCTCCGTGGTTGCTGCTTCCAGCTCCAGCCTTGAGTTCCTGCTTGGCTTTCCTCAAGTGACCTGGAAGAGTGTACTGACGGGAACCCCTTCCTCCCGAGTTGCCTTTGGTCATGGCATGTATCCCAGCAACTAGAAAATCAATGAGAATACGAAGGTACGATCATCCTTCAGGACACCTGGAGCTGACTTACCACAATCCGGAGCTGGGGACACCTGCAAAAGGCAGCCACAGATTGGGGAGTTCTATGCCAGGAAGCTTGGAGAGCTGGAGGCTTCAGCAGCCAAGGTTCAATGATTGACATTTGGTGGTCTGCCCTCTTTGTTAAGGAGTACAGACCAACAGGCTGCTGGGACTTTGTAGCAAGCTCCCAGGTCTCTACTCCTAGAACTGAGAACTTTATAATATTTGGGCTCATAGCTTCCTGTTTTCCTCAAGGAATTTAATCTTGAGTAGGAGCCAGAGGTACTTCAGCTAATCCTCCCTTCTTCTCCACAGAGATGTGTTCTAGAGTAACTGCTCTCAGTGCTCCACCTGCCTCCTCCACACTGCAGCATGTGCTCCAGTAACTGCTCTCAGTGCTCCACCTGCCTCCTCCACACTGCA
>NC_022013.1:48978314-48983842 GCF_000317375.1 Microtus ochrogaster | reverse complement strand
GTGCTCCAGTAACTGCTCTCAGTGCTCCACCTGCCTCCTCCACACTGCAGCATGTGCTCCAGTAACTGCTCTCAGTGCTCCACCTGCCTCCTCCATACCCCAAACCCTCAGCTGACAGTACTTGGCTTAGATAGTTTTCAACCCAAGGTGTCAAGCTGTCCCTGGAGTTAGAGCTTGGTGCAAAAATGAAGATGATCACCAGTGGGTCCTAATGAGCAAAGAAAGGATACGCAGGAAGTGGCTATAGCTCTGTTAAGCAACTGAGCCTCTACTGTGACAGAGAATAAGATGAAACAAAAGTAACCCATATGTCTTGTTTCTACCTGAAATATACTGGTTGGAATAGGATGAAGCAAAGACTTCTCAAACTTATTTGGCCCCATTTCAACCTGGATAACATAGTCTTAGAGAGCTCATAAAAAGCCACTGTGACGTGTTATTTCTATTTATTAATATTGTTGAATTTTGTACATTTTTCTTTTGTCTTTGTGTTTTCATTTTTGTCACTTTAATATACTCATCTTATTCATATCCTGCTTATTATTCTTTTTTTAAAGATTTATTAATTTATTATGTATGTATCCCTGAATGACAGAAGAGGGAACCAGATCTCATTACAGATCTGGTGGTTGTGAGCCACTATGTGGTTGCTGGGAATTGAACTCAGGACCTTTGGAAGAGCAGGCAGTGCTCTTAACCACTGAGCCATCTCTCCAGCCCATATCCTGTTTATTATTATTTGGTATGTGTGTGTGTTGTCGTTAACATCCTCGTTACTGGGAACCCACCACCGCTGATGTAATAAGCCATTCAAACCAAATCAATAAACCCAGGTTTATTCTGAGTAAAGCATTCCTGGGATGCCCCAGGGGAAGTTGAGGAGACCAGAGGGGGAAACCATAAAATGGGGGGGAGTGGCTAATGCTCTGGGGGTGGAGCCGCTGATGGCGTGCTTTCTCAGGGGTAGAGTCCAGACTGAGGCAACCCCAGAGAAGGGGACTTGGTGTGGAGCTTCCACACTCAGGGGTGTGTGTGTGTGTGTGTGTGTGTGTGTGTGTGTGTGTGTGAAGTCAAAGTAGTCCTTATAGATATCAGTTCTTGCCTTTTGCCAGGTGGCTTGGTGGCAAGTACCTTGAGCTGCTGAGCCATCATGGGTAAAAAATATAACTCCTCAGTTACAGAACTCAAAGATACTAAAATGGAAAATCACCACATAAAGAATTAAAGAAGTTACTTGAGATAGAAAAAAAAAAGTCAACGGCTTAAAGAAGTTACAAACGGTAGATAACTGAAGTAAGGAAATCAGTTCTTGGCAGAAAAACTGAGCAACTTGGTTAAGGAAGCTGGTAAAGAAAACAAGATCCTGAAAACAAAAATAAACATTGCGAATGATAAACTCAATGAATGAAATCCCATCGATAGAATAAATCAACTGAAGGAAGACCATCAGAGTGGAAGACAAGGCCAAGGAAACGCTACACCCATATATTAACAAAGAAAAATTCTGAAGCACGAGTGCAGTATGAAAACTAAATATTATCAAAAGACTAAAGCCCCTGGGGCAAAAGAAGCTGAGAAATTATCCCAGATACACAAATCCTAGAGTAGTGATCCCTAACCTTCCTATTGCTGCAACCCTTTAATTCAGTTTCTCATGCTATGGTGACCCCAAACATAAAATAATTTTGTTGCTACTTCATAATTGTAATTTTGTTACTGCTATGAACAGTAATATAAATAATGTACAGGATATCTAAGACCCCTGTGGGGGTCATGGTCCACACAGGTTGAGAACCACTGCCCTAGAGATATTGAGAACTCGACACAAACAAAATCGGGGAAGATCCTCTTCATGGCATATTACAGTCAAGATGCCAAGAAGTGCTAATAATCAAACAATACTAAAATCTCCAAGGAAAAACCAGCAGCTGATTTATCAAGGCAAACTTGAGCTTATGCCAGGACTCTCAGCAGAAGCCCCAAAGCAAGGACAGCATCAAAGACACTGGTCTGAATTCAACTGACAACCAAGACTGCTGTTCCCAGCAAAATTTTGTTTTTAAAAGGCTTTCTCTAAATTAGTTTACATTATAGGATATAAAGCAAACACAAACAGATATGAAAAGCCTGAAGAATTCCCTGCACTGTGATTAGTGTTAACTGTCAACTTGGAAGAATGGGAATCCGCTGGGAGAGGAGCCCCTCGTGCCTGGAAAGGTTTCTCTTGACCATGTTAACTGAAGCAGGGGAAACCTACCCACTGCGAGGAGCGGTAGGTTTCCCAGGCTGACATCCCGGACTGTATAAAGGCAGACAATGAACTGCGAGGCAGTATATGTTCTGTTTTCCCTGTCCCCAGTTGTGTATGCAGTATGTCCAGTTGCTTCAAACCTTCTGATGCCTTGACTCCACCATGATGAACCACACCCTTGAACTGTGAACCAGAATAAACCCTTTCTGCCTTAAATTGTGTATTTTATCATAGCAATAGGAATAGGAACTGGCAGATGTATCTCACCAGGTCAAACAGACTAAAGCTAGAAAGTGGTGGATGAGAAACTGTAATAATAAAATCTTACTAGGGGAAAATTAAAACGAAAGCACAACTTAAAAGAAACTGGGATGTAGCCAAGACCACTACAGGGAAGTTTGTAGCCCTGACTGAGCGCTTGTCTTTAAAAGCCAGACAAGCCTGAAGTAGAGACGCACCTTGAGGTTTTAGAGAAATCAGAACAAGTCAAAAACAAAAGCAATAGGTAGAAAGAAACAATAGGAAATCAGGACAGGAATTGGTGAAACAGAGATGGGAGAACAAAGAGTTGGTTCTTAGAAAAAATAAGCAAGATCGACAAACCCTTAGCCAAATTAGCCAATAGAAAGAGCAGATCCGAATTAATAAAATCAGAGATGAAGAGTCAATACGAAAGATACCAAAGAAAATTAAGACTAATACGGAACATTTGAAAACTTATATTTAAAAGTATTAGATAATGTTGAACAGTAGTTCTCAATTGGTGGGGTTGTGACCCCTTTTAGGGTCAAAGACTCTTTCCAAGGGTCACCTAAAACCATTGGGAAAACAGATATTTACATTATGATTCATAATAGAAACAAAATTACAGTTATGAAATAGCAAAGAAAATAATTTTTGTGTCTGGGGGTTACCACAACATGAGGAGCTGTATTGAAGGCTTGCAACATTAAAATAGATAAATTCCTGGACAATATCACATATCAAAGTTAAGTCAGGAAGAAAGAAGCAGCTTTAACAGACCTATAAAAGGGACCACACTGAATTCGTAGTAAAGGGTGTCTCAACAAAGAAGCCCAGGGATAGGGGGAGGACTTACTGCCCACTTCTTCTCAGCATTGAAGAAGATTCCCGAAGGAATCCAATGCTTATCCACTCTAATTGGTGCTTGAACCTTGGAAAATGGAGCCTAAAACTGAGGCAGACTAAAGTCTCATGCAATAGCCAACTTTATTCGGAGCATCGGACAATTTATACTCTGAGAGTTAAGGGGAGTCACATGATAAGAAATACACAATCACAAGGGCAAGCATCATGTGTGGGGCAGGCCACACATGGACAAGCCGCAGTGGTTTGTTCAGAAAGACACAGAAACAAATAACAATAGCCAGTTGTCCTCAACAATCTGAAGCAAACTCACTCTTAGCCACAAAATCAGGGATGGCCACAAAAACATAATCCAAAAGCAATTCCATGTTTTTGAAGAACCTGAGGTCACAAGACTCTTGTCTTTTTTTCTTGGAGTGTTCTTACAAGCACTCAGAATTCTCCTTGCACAACTTCATTCTTGGATCCTGTTCCAAAACTCAAACTCTTTCATGAAATAGAAATTAGAAATGTAGGAACACTACCAAACTGATGATGTGAAGCAGGTATTAGCCTATACCCAAATTGGATAAGTGCAGAACAAAAAGGGAAACTATAGATTAATTTTATTGACTAACAAAGGCAGAAAAATTCTCAATAAGGGATGAAAGAATGGTTCAACACATATGAATCAATAAATGTTACACAACATATAAATAGATTCTGTTAGAGAAATCATATGATCATCTCAGTAGATATAGGAATAAAAGGTCTTAAATTCAACATTCTATCATAATAATCCATGAAAAAAGCTAGGGTAGAAGGAATATGCATTAACATAGCGCAGGCTATGTATAGCAAGCCTATAGCCAACATTATAGTAAACGTGGAAAAGAACAAAGCATTTCCTTTAAAATAGCTTGCAAAGATTTATTTTATTTTCTGTGTGTGTGTGTGTGTGTGTGTGTGTGTGTGTGTGTACACATTCACATGCACAAGTGCAGGCCTTCTGAGGCCAGACGTGTTGTGTTCCCTGGAGTTCAAGGTACAGGTGGCTGTGAGCTGCCAGATGTGGGTGCTGGAACTGAATTTGGGCCCTCTACAAGAGTAGTACAAGCTTTTGGCCCTTGAAGCTTCTCTTCAACTCCTTCTTTGCAACCTCGAATTAGCCAAAGATGTCCACTGCCTCTGTTTATGTTCAACGGAGTGCTTGAAGTCTTAACTAGAGCAATAAAGCAAGAGAAGACAATGGAAAGAAATCTAATTAAGAAAGGATGAAGTCAGGTTATCTCTATTTGCAAATGATGGGATCTTGTACTTAAAATTCCCCAGAGTCCACCAGAAAGCTCTTAGATCTGAAAAACACTTTTAATCAAGCAGCAGACGGTTAAAGCAACATACAGTGACGAGAGGCTTTCCTGTCTAGGATTAACTAAGTTGCCTCGTAAGAAACACAGAAAAGAAGAACTTATTGACGAAGCTTTGAAAATAAAAACAGTAGAAAGAAACCCACCAAGCCAAGTGGTGAAAGAATATATATAATTAAAACCTCAAAACCGTAACGATTGATATTGAAGAAGACAATAGGGGATTTGGGAAGACCTAAAAAAGTAAATATTGTTAAAATGGCTATATTACAATTGATCTATAGGTTGAAAATAATTGCCATCAAAATTGGAATGAATTTCTTTTCAGAAATTGAAAAAAATCCCTAAAGATGATAAGGAAGTCAATACAATTCTAGACACGAAGTGTATGGGAGATGTCCTAGTTATTTGCCTTGTTGCCATCAGAAAATATGCTGGAACAAGGCAACTGTAGGAAGGAAAAGTTTCAGTGTCAAGAATCTGTCTATTGTGGCTGAGGGCCATGGCGGCAGGAGTGAAAGGTAGCTTGGCCACATTGTATCAACTCTGAGAGCAGAGGGCAAAGAATCATTTGCTTACCTGTCTTCTTTCTTTCCTCCCTCCCTCCCTCCTTCCCTCCCTCCCTCCCTCCTTCCCTCCCTCCCTCTGTCTCTGTCTCTCTTTCTCCTTCCTTCCCTCTCCCCCTCTCTTTCCATTTTGATTAGATAAAGGTCACAGATGACAGCTCAGAGCTAAGCAGCTATTCATGTTCCTGCTTACTGTGAGTTGCCCTCTATGAGAGATTGTGTACTCTTAAACTGAATCTAAACAATCATTCTTCCTTT
>NC_022013.1:48972607-48978214 GCF_000317375.1 Microtus ochrogaster | reverse complement strand
AGCTCAGGGAAAGGTATTGCCTCATTTAGCATGAGTTTTCCCAGTTCAATTAATCTAATCTAGATGATCTCTCACAGACTGCCCACAGTTTTGTTTCCACGGTGATTCTAACCCCATTACCTTGCCAGTGAAGATTAACTATCAAAGGGGACTGTTCTGAGAACTGGAAAGGGACCAACAGAGGATAAAGCAGGGAGGTGGCAGCAGGGGGTGGGGATGGAGTGGGGAGGTAGTTTGTGAACATGAAGTCCAAAGATACATGTTTGGGACAACGTCATAACAACACACATTATTTTGTACGTGAACTAAAAAATTAATAACTTTCAATTTCAAAAGCCAATTAGCAATTTGTGTAATATATTATACACACTCTTGTTCATCTATTGTTTTTCATTAGCTTTGTTTACTCTTTTTCCCTGTAAAAAGGATCATTCTTGTATGATATTCACTAGGAGAAGCTATGCATGGGCTTCTAGGTATTTTTTTCTAGTTACTGTGAAGTTTTATTTCAGCGCTATTTAATGTCTTATTGCTCTGGACTGAATGTTGCTGTAAGGAAGGAATTGGGAAGACAGGCATGATTTCCATCTCTATCAGGTTATTCTTCAAACACCTTTTCTCAAATCATCTGCTTTTACTCCATTAGCTAAAAATGCCTCTTTCCTCTAAATTCCTTTCCTGTGACTGGGCCTTTGGGTGCTTGCATCGCTGGCTCTTTAAGAGCACAACCCCACTTTAGGAATCATGACTTAGGCTAGGTGGTGGTTGGCACACACCTTTAATTCCAGCACTCAGGAGGCAGAGGCAGGCAGATCCCTGTGAGTTCGAGATCAGCCTGGTTTATAGAGCAAGTTACAGGATAGGTCCCAAAGCTACAGAAGAATCATGTCTCAACAAAGAACTGCTTAGTTTCTGAGAAGCTTGTCATATGATTTTTCTTCTCAGACATCTCTCAATTGTCTTTGTGTGTTCATTTTTTCAGAACTTTGGAGCTAGAATCTTTCTAGTTTGCCTGCTCTCAACGGCACCATTTCACCCTTTTGTAGACTCAGTTACTGAGGGTGCTTCATCCTCTTGACATTTCCTATCCAGTTCAATCGACGGCTTCCCTTATTTGTCACCTTTGAGCCTTCGGCAGAAGCGTAACATTTTGTTTTCTTCTTTGGGGTGTGTATCTGCTCTGTCTCTGGAAATGTTTTCCTAGGCTTTTACTATTGTGAATGGTTCCTTTAAGGCAGCTCATTGTTTATGCAGTTATTGTCTTTATAAAATAGCTATAGTGATTTTTATTTAATTATGTTATAACCTTGTGATCCTGCCAGAACCGTTTGAGTCATAAGTGTCTAAACTTTTAGCCTTCAAAGATCAGATAAATTCTGTCTACTTCAATGACATTACAACAAAACGGAGAAGCAATTTCCATTTCATTCCCAGAGCCAGCACACTTCTCCAGAGAGTCCCGCAGAGGAAGCTTCGGTTCTGTCTAATTTGTAAAGAGCGTACAGAAATACAGATGCGGTCACACTGTTCTGTGGCGTCAGTCCACTGTCTTAAATCTTCATGGCTCTAGTAAATGTGCCTTACATGATGATGCAAGTCGGTGGATGGCCTTTCTCATATGCTACCTGGTATTCCTTGGTGGGGAGCATCATTGGGTACTTTGTGAATGGCGGGGACCTAGAATTTTCTCATTAGTGAACTTTTCAATTTCGTCCTTGAGCTTGACATGGAGATGCACGGCAAAGCCTTGTCTACGCCCCTTCGCTCAGGGTCCTCCCCAGGAGGGATGCAATGCAGATTTTATCTAAGCTCTTACTCAATATTATTTAAAGTAATGAGTAGAATTTCCCCCGCCCCATCCACGTGCCACTGTGTGGTTGACTAGAAACCACTGGACTCTTTGTGTTCTCCTCCCTGACCGGTATCTACTGCTTCTGCTTGTCCTTTTCTAGGAACTGTGTGTAGTTCTGCAGGGTAGGAGATGGACCTAACACCGCTTTCTCGTGGCATGTCTATGCCAGCTATTGTATCAATATTTTGCTGGCTTAAAAAAAAAGAAACATTTGAGAAGTCTCCTCTTTATGCTTTGGAACTGCCTAAACAAATTGTTGAAGCCTGATCTTTGAAAGTTAAAGTGGTTTACTGATTTAAATTTAAAAAAACAAAACAAACAAACAAACAAACAAAAACAAACCATGCTTGGGAAAACTCTGGCAGGAATCTGCCCCAAGGCAGTGACTGACTTCCAGTTTAGCCACACTCTCTCCTTTCTGCCTTCTGGATTTGGGGAATTTTGTTTTGTTTCATTTTCTTTTTTGAGGAACAGGTCTTTCTACGGAGCAGGGATGGCTGAAAACCCACATTCCTCCTGCCTCACCCTTCTAAATTCTAGGATTGCAATTGCGCACAATCATAGCTAGGTTAAAGTTAGGGGAGAGGGTTGGAACATAAGCATTTCTAGTAAATACGAGAGAAACTAAAGGGTAAAAAGAGATTGCTAGAGGGTGGGGTTTTATAGGATGGATGCTGGTTAGGGGGCTTTCTTAGGCTGCTGGGTTATTAGTCCAGAGAGGGAATGGAAAGGATGAATGGCTGTGTGAGGTGCTGGCTCTAAAAGGAGGGGACGAGCAGGGTTGGGAGCTGAGGTCTCCAGGCAGATGCATAGCAGCAAACGTGGATCCGAGCTGAGACATGAAAGCGCCGCTGAAGCCGGGTTTGTACAGTAGGCGGGCAGGCGCATGTGTGGCCTTCAACTGTCCTCCTGTGGTGCTGTGAATGAAGCAATCTCACCACTTACCAAGGAGGCACGGAGAGACGACCCAGCATTAAGAGGGTTACTGCTCTTGTTAAAGACCCCAACCTGACGCTTGATACCTTCACTAGCAGCTCCAAACCACCTGTAACTCCAGGTCCAGGGACAGGGCCAGGTCTTACTCCTCTGGCTTCTGATGATGTCGGCACACATCCACATATATATGCGTATAATTAAAATAAAGTATTAAAAAAAAAACCACCAAAGGGAATTCTTCCAAGAGGTTGGAATAAAAGACAACACGTTGACTGAATCAAAGACAGGGCTCACAGAAAGAAGGGGGTCTGTGGGGTGAAGTCCTGCATGAGGCCTCACAGCTGGTGGTGGCCGGCATCCTTCCAGAGGTCAGCTTTCTGCAAGAGGACAAGAGCCCAACCATAAGACAGCAAGTGTTCAGGGGAAAGGCGAGAGGGACTTTGGAAACAAGCTAGATGAGAAGAAAATGAGAAATAGGTGCAAACGTGATGGATGGAGGAAGGGTTTTCTTCCAGACCTGTAGGGCAAGGTGAGAAGCTACGGTCTTGGCAGAGTAGAGAAGTTCCTGTTTCTTTCAAGACTTGCAGTGAGCATAATTGTCAGAAAACAAATGACCCAAAAAAATCATGTATGTGCATGTATGTGTTCTCTCTCTCTCTCCTTCTCTCTCTCTCTCTCTCTCTCTCTCTCTCTCTCTCTCTCTCTCTCTCTGTGTGTGTGTGTGCTTGCCTTTTTGTATGTTTGCCTGTGTATGTGGGTGCAAGTGCGTATGTGTGCCTGAGTATAGGAATAAATGCGTGTATATATATGCTTTACACAAGTGTGTGGATGTGTGTCTCTGTGTATGCGCACACATGCATGTTTATGTATATGTTTCTCCAATATCTGAAAAGTTCTTCATTTTAGGTCTGAAATATCAGATTGTTATTCATGGTTTTGGAGAACTCTTACTGTGGGCTATGTATTTATCGCATGTCCTTTATCCTGGTTCTCTGTTTCCTTTAAGCAGTACCAGCTACCAGCATGGGTGAGTTTATATCAACTCCTCAGATATAAGTGGAACGTTATGGCTGTAATATGAAGCTGGAAATTCACTCTTCTATAGAGAAAACAAAGCAAATGACTGTTTTGTTCTTGAGCTGAGTTCTCCAGCAGCTATGCCAACATTCACTTTGCCAGTTCCTTGCAAATTGGCAGAACTTGTCTTGGCCTCTAGTTCTGAAGGTGCCCTGTCTTTGGAACTGGCAAGTCTATCATTTGTGGAAGTGCAGCCCTGGCTGCTGACATTGCTTAAAATCCACGAAGTTCTGGGCTGGCTTCGACTAGTGAGAGAAGGCCACCTCTAGACTCCTGTGTTTGAGACTTTCACTGGGACCAACCGCTGCTTTCTGGAAGTTCTATGTACCCATGCTTCGTAGGTCACCAGATCTTCTGAGTTTCAGGTTTCCGAGGAAATGCTCTGGGTACCATGACCTCTATACAGGTCACCCCTACCCCTACACCGATCTCATCTTCTGTGAATACCAGAGGAGACTTGTGAGGTGCCTTATAGCACCTTCCAAAGTCAAAGCAGCAGAACCATTTCTAGAGGGAATATATACCTCAAACTGAATGTGTATCAAAAGACTCCTTCCACGATGAAAGGAGACAGAGACAGAGACCCAAATTGGAGCACCGGACAGAAATCTCAAGGTCCAAATCAGGAGCAGAAGGAGGGGGAGCACGAGCAAGGAACTCAGGACCGCGAGGGGTACACCCATACACTGAGACAATGGGGATGTTCTTTCGGGAATTCACCAAGGCCAGCTGGCCTGAGTCTGAAAAAGCATGGGATAAAACAGGACTTGCTGAACATAGCGGACAATGAGGACTACTGAGAACTCAAGAACAATGGCAATGGGTTTTTGATCCTACTGCACGTGCTGGCTTTGGGGGGGGGGCTGGGCAGTTTGGATGCTCAACTTACTAAACCTGGATGGAGGTGGGCGGTCCTTGGACTTCCCACAGGTCAGGGAACCCTGATGGCTCTTCAAGCTGATGAGGGAGAGGGACTTGATCGGGGGAGGGGGAGGGAAATGGGAGGCGGTGGCGGGGAGGAGGCAGAAATCCTCAATAAATAAATAAATTTAAAAAAAAACACAAAAAAAACCCAACAAAATACTCCTTCCAAGGATGCTATTTTATACCCATGTATTGTTTTTTTATTTGCATAGATGAAGAGTACATTCAATTTGGGGCTAGTGTTCCTCTTTATGAAGTGTTTATGATGAGAAAAAAACCCTATTCTAGCCTGGTGTGGTGGCACATACCTGCAATCCAAGCTCCTAGGAGGATGGACAGAAGGGTCATGAGTTTGAGCTCAACCTGGGCCACAGATGACACTAGGTTTAAAGAAACCAAAGACAGGGGATAGAGTTCAAAGATACAGGGCTTACTAGTATGCTTATGGCCATGGTTTGAGGCAAGACAAACAGCAAGCAAGTAAGCACTGGTAACCCCAAATAAAAGAAACACCTAGTCAGGTGGTGGCGGTTCCAACTTTAATCCCAGCACTTAGGAGGCAGAAGTAGGCAGATCTCCTGGTTCAATGCCAGTCAGGTCTACAGAGTGAGATGGAGGACAGATAAAGCTACCCAGAGAAACTTTGTCTCAAAAAATCTGCCACGGCAAAACCACAAAACACACACCTCACCTTTTTCAAACATTGGGGCTTTATGATTTGAAAAGACTTAGATTTAAAATAATATAAATTGATGAAATATAAATAAGCTTCATTGGGCTTTCAAAAACTAATAAACAACAATATCTTTTTTTTTTTT
>NC_022013.1:48950860-48971823 GCF_000317375.1 Microtus ochrogaster | reverse complement strand
TGTCACACTGCACTGAAGACAGTCTGTGAGCAGATGTGTGTGATGTCACACCGCACTAAAGAGCCAGAGTTCAGAGGTAGAAGTGATGCAGAGGAGAGAGAGATGTTATCCAGTGCTCCTGAATCTTTCTGAGCCCTCTTCCCACCAGGTCTACAGTGTGTTAGGACTTGGTTAGAAGATTCAGAGTCTCTGATTATTTGTCTCTAATTGTCTGCTAAAATATCTAATATACTTCCCAGCACAAGAACATCCCTGCCTAACCCAGAATGGAGTCTGGGTCTGGAGATAAGCTCCCTTCTCTTTGGAAGAGGGTGGTGCCAGTCCCAAGGTCTGTGAGCAAGACCTCCATCATTTATTCTGTTTCAGGGCCCATTTATACCAATAGGGAGGCTGGAGCATCCCCTACCCATTCTGCTCCAGGAGAGCTTCCTTAGAAAATAACTTGCAAAGGTTGCTTTTAAAGATTCCTCTGTGCTTAGCAGCTAAGCAGAATCAAACAATAGGTCCTGCTTGTGTGCTTCAAAACACCAAAATCTTAGGCTAGCAGGTTTTGTTCGTTTGTTCTACGTTTCCAAACAGACGCTTGCTGTGTTGAAGGACAAGGCAAGCTGTATTCGTCAAGTACAACAAGAGAAGGAAAGTCAGACAACAGGAAGGGCTCACGTGCACTCCCTAAACTCAAACTTAACATAATCACACGTTTTATGTCCTTGCCTTATCCCGTCCTTTCGGCAACCTTAAGGAAAAATGCCCCCCTTTCGTATGGGAGAGAAATTGGAAGTCAGAGAGGGTCTTAGTTTGGGATTTGTGTCTGTGAAGAGACACCACGACCATGGCAACTCTTACAAAGAAAATACTTAATTGGGGTGGCTTGCTTACAGTTTCAGAGGTTCCGTCTGTTATCGTCATGGCAGGGAGCATGGCATCATGCAGGCAGATGTAGAGATGCGGTGCTGAAGCTGAGAGCGCTACCTCAGGCTAGGCAGGCAACAGGAAGTCCACTCACTGCCACTTGGAGGGAAGCCTGAGCAAAAGAGACCTCAAAACCTGGCCCCACAGTGACACACTTCCTCTAACAAGGCCACACCTCCTAAAGGTGCCACTCCCTTTGGGGACCATTTTCTTTCAAACCACCACAGAGAGGTTAAGACTGAAGAGGAGAAAAATCACCATTTTGTTTGACCTGGGTCCACCTCGGGGAGACACTTTTGGGTGTGTGACTTGGTGACCCTTCCTGTGAGCCTCTTCCAGAGATGTTGAAAGTTGGACACTTATTTTCTAAGCCTCATTTGCAGCTATTGCTGGCCTTGGGATCAAATCTTGAAGCAAATCATGAGAAGGAAGCAAGTGTTATTGTCTCTGAAAGACTCTTCTTCTAAAGAGGCAGGAAGTGGATTTTTCCTGCCCTAGTCCAACGACTCGGAGCTCTCCTCATAAAGAGAGGTGGCTATGGACATCATAACAAATATGCGCAGTGGTTTTTGAATAAAGTTTTATTTACAAAGGACAGTAAGTGGGACAGGTTTCTTGGCTGTAGTTTTCTGACTCCTGATTTAAAGGGAGAGCAGGACATTACTAAATAAGCAGTCTCTGACTTCTTCATGTCTGCCCATTTGGTATTATTTTCGTGCTTATCAGGTTGGGCAGGTAGTAAAATATGTCCCATATGAAAGAGAAAGTGCTTTTAAGAATACAAATGCCATTCTTCAGCTCTCCTGCTTAAAACAGCTCCTTGCCTTATAGGCTCCTCATCACATGCAAAGTCTCAATTCAAGCCTGTTGCCCAATGAAAAGTCTTCTCTCGTCTCTCAAAACATGAATATCTATGCATGGCTTGGCTGTGAACTGCTCCTTCAGGTTCCGGAGTCAGCTTGTAGGTATAAAATTTTTAACAATGAAGAGTAATACATGTAACGCACACTGCATGGTAGTAAACTGAGAAGAAAACAAGACTCTCTGAAGAAACAGAATTAAGATTAAGAAGAGGGACATTATGAGGCAATACGAGGCAAGCCAGGAAGGTGCCTATTGAAGAAAGACTGGCTTGGGCCACACTTAGCATGTGTGAGCGGCTGCCTGGGCTGAACTAGAGATGGGGATAAAGATCCACCTTCGTGCTGTACTGGAGTGGTCATAGGCTACGCAGTGGACAGAGAACTCGGAGCCTCCTGTAGCCTTTTTCCTCCACCTTAGAGGCGAGGCTGAGCTCACAGTGGCGAAGCTAAGCTAAGCACAGACATGGCAACACTGTTGCATACTTGCTTCTCAGGTGTCCATGTGGAGGAGAAGTCACACTGAGGGGCCTGCGGGAGCAGAGTAAGCCAGAGATTGAGATTCACAGATATTGTAGAGCCTTTCATTTGCGACGCTGGGGGGTGCAGTTAGCAACTGCGTATTTGAAATTATGTTTTTGTTCTTAGTAATGAGACCCCAAATTGAATACATTTTAAGCTTTACAGTATGGTTGAACTGAGATTGGCAAAAGTGTATACTTTAGCTTAGAGTTGAATTGGCTTGAGCAGAGCAATATTTAGATAGATTGTCTTCCTTCGCTAAGAACGGAGAAAGGAATGAAGGGGGAATGAAACTGTCTATTATTGTCTATTATTATTATACACAGAGCCATTCCCACTGCTAACACTGCAGCATATGTAATTCCGTTTAGCTCCAACCCACAAATTTGTTGGCTGTATTAGAGATGGACATTTGTATTAGAAATGGAAATTACTGGGTGGAATGCAGAGTCTTACCACAGAGCTCAGGCTTTGACAAATCATGCCAACAATTCTGCAATTTCCTTTATCAAAAGAATGTATACATGTTATATATGTACATATG
Organism: Microtus ochrogaster; assembly: GCF_000317375.1. Classification (NCBI taxonomy): domain Eukaryota; kingdom Metazoa; phylum Chordata; class Mammalia; order Rodentia; family Cricetidae; genus Microtus; species Microtus ochrogaster. The sequence continues at coordinate 48,968,985 of NC_022013.1, read as the reverse complement.
TACACATGTGCATGTATATAGATGCTGTAGTTCCTCTATAAAAGGAAGGCATTCAGTTAGATAGTAGGAGAAATCATTAGCTTGCTTTACATTTTTTTAAAGCCAGGCTCTGAGATATTAGTGGTTGGCTCTGCACGTGCTTTTTAGGTTGTAGAATGGACTGGAACTAAGGCTCTTCACAGTCCTGCATGTGCTGGTCTGGAAGTATGAAGGAGCCTGTGACTCTCAAACTGGATACGTGCTAGAATCATTTCAGATTTACAAACCGTGAAGTCTACATTCCCACTCCACAGATAGTTCTTAAATGAATCTGAATTGTTGCTTAGTTTTCAGGACTTCGAAACCCATGACAGACGCTGAGACTTGCTAGAGTGAACATGGCTGGAAAATTATATTTGATTTAGGCCTGAGAGCCATCCTCATGTAGATTAGCAAAAACACATGTTATGTCTATTGGCTCTTCACCACACAAAAGTGTTTCAGGTTTTTGAGGGTCTTTGGAGGCTATAACTGTGACTCTCCAATGCTTTAATACTTCTATATGTTTGTGCCCCTTGATGCTTCATCAAATTAGTTGTGTGTCATTGTCCTCCTTGACCGCTTATCATGGAAGATCCTGGAAAGCCATCCACAGCAACAAGCTATGATCATTTTGTTAGTGATATCCATCTTTGTGATGTACTTGAGGTGACAGTTGGAAAGCTGATGTTATCACTGTTTAAGCTAGCTCCTCCCACCTAAATAGTCCAATTCTTAAGTGAGGAAAACTCAATTCAGGATCCAAGTGAGACTCAGAGCCAGTAGGAGTTATTCTCATACAACCGTAGCTGGCTCTTGGTGAAAGAGCATGACACGTCTGGTTTCTCTAAAAATAAATATTGTTCTTGCCTTTTCCTCTGCAAGGACAGCTTTGGAGTCAGCTTGTCATACTGGCAAGGGAAAGAGGCATCAGTATCAGAGTGCAAGCATCATCCAGCCTGATAAGGTCCTTCCTCATTGGGCGCACTCATGTGAGAGGCAGCTGGCATTACTCTCAGATTCAGATGGGAGTCCCTTCTGTTATCCCTTTCATACGATAGTGCCACAGGGTGACTCTTGTTCCCTCCATAGTCACCAGAACTGAAAAACATAAATCCTCTCAAGGACCGGATTTTTCTTCCTGACATCTGGAAGAGCAGGATGTTTGGAAGTCATACAGCTATCTGCCAAAACACCCACTCCAAGATTTTCATGGAAAAAATGCCACCAGGAAGAGAGGCAATGAGTGTTATCATGGTTTTAAAAATGTTTTTACTACATTAATAATTCTCTGTCTCTGTCTGTCTCTCTGTCTCTCTCTGTCTCCATCTCTCTCTCTCTCTCTCTCTCTCTCTCTCTGTCTCTCTCTCTCTCCCCATGTCCTTATGTGCTTGTGTGTCAACCAGGGCATCAGGAAGTCAAGGACAACTTGCAGCAGTCAGTTCTCTGTTGTGGAATATTTAACTAGCCAAAGCTGTGTTACATTTGTTTATGCCCTGGAATATTGCTTTAACTATCTATAGGTGTGTCACAATTGTCTCTACTGCCTTTGTTTAATTATATAAGGATGTGCTACGTTTGTTTCACTTTGCCTGCCTAAGGCACCTGATTGGTCTAATAAAAAACTAAACAACCAATAGCTAGGCAGGAGAGGGATGGGCGGGGCTGGCGGGCAGAGAGAATAAACAGGAGGAGAAATCTAGGTTTGGGAAGAGAGAGAGAGAAAGAGAGAGAGAGAGAGAGAGAGGGGAGAGAATGTGGGAGAAAGAGAGGAGATGCCTGAGGCTAGTCAGGCTGTCACCAGCCAGCTAGATGGATTAGGACATACAGAAGGAAAGAAAGATAAAACGCCTCAAGGCAAAACATAAATGAAGAGAAACAGGTTAAATTAAATTAAAGAGTTAGCAAGAAATGAGTGTAAGATAAGACCAAGCATTCATAACTAATATTACGTCTCCATGTCATGATTTGAAAACTGGTTGGTGGCCCAAAAGAAAAACTTTGATACAGTTCTCTCTTTCCATGATGTGGGTCCTGGACCTCAAATTCGGGTCATTGGGCTTTACCAGCTGAGCTATCTTGACCCATTCTGTTTCCTGCTTTAAACTTGGTCTTCTTTACCTCTTTGGGAGGGCCTATGAGCGGCACTATGGCATCAGCAAAGAGATTCTTTCTAGGTTCCCTCCCTCCCTCCCTCCCTCCCTCCCTCCCTCCCTTCCTTCCTTCCCTTATTTATTTTGGTTTTTCAAGACAAGGTTTCTCTGTTACAGCTTTGCTGACCATCCTGGAACTTGCTTTGTAGACCAGGCTGGCCTCAAACTCACAGAAATCTATCTGCTTCTGCCTCCTGGGTGCTGGGATTAAAGGCTGTACACCCCTTACCCCACCACCTCGCACTTTCCAGGTTCTTGATGTGAAAGGGTACAGCCATGAGTTTTACTCAAATATCCCTGAAAGGAAACAATTTCAAGTTGTTCACTTGACTGAGCCTAGATGCTCCCAGGAGTGTGAAGAAGGCTGCCCACCCCAACCCAGGGGCTGGACAGGGTTGCTGCCCAGGTACCTTCCCACTTCTGGATGCAGCTGCTTGCATATTGCTGCCTTCTGCAAATGTTGTCACCCAGGATTGTGAGGCGTGTCTTCCTATTGTGTGTTTTTATTTCTTTTAAGCTTCTATGACCAACAGAAATTACTTGAAAGAGACAATTTTTAGGCCTTATATATTCTCCAGGCCATATTTGTAACACAAAAGGCAGGTAATACCTTGCATTTTGTCTTATTTCTTTTAGTTTTTGATACTATAATATAATTGCATCATTTCACCCTTTTCTTCCCCCCCTCCACAGCCCAATATACCATACGTCCTTGTTCTCTTTTAAATCTATAGCCTCTTGTTTCATTAATTGTTGTTGCATATATGGGTTTGTATATGTATGTACATATATGTTCCTAAATACATAAATGTACCCTATTTAGTCTTTTAAAATATTACTTGTGTATATGTTTCCACGGTTGATGGTTTGGTTTTGAATACAGTTGGTGTTCTTTTTCCTGGGGAACACCGTTTCTCTAGCTCTCAGTGTTATTTAGTTGCCTGGCATTGTTTGTGTAGGGTTAAGGCCTCTTGGGGTGTCTCACCTTAGCATGCCTATTGTTTTCCTTGTTCAGCTCATGTATAGGAAGTATTGGTGGTGAGACTTTACAGTGTAGCCTCTGACCTTCCCAGAAGCAACGATCTCACAGCAAACTCCCCATTTCGCTGTCTCTTACAGTTGTTCTGTCCCATTTTCTGCAGTGATCTCAGAGCCTCTGGTTCATGTGTTGTTTTGTAGATGTAGCCATTGGTACTGGGACCTCCAACTCTACATTCTGATTGGCTGTATTTTTCTGTAATGGCCCCTCTCTATTACAAAGAAGTAAATTTCGTTGATGAGCATTGAGGACCACACTTACTGGGCTGGGCCTGGCAGAAGGATCCAGAGTAGTAATATGATGTCATGTTCTTTGGACTTTTTTGGGGGGTTGAGGGGTACCACCTGACTCCCAAATGAATCACACATGGAGTCTTATTCTTACTTCTAAATGTCCAGCCTAAGCTTGGCTTGTTTCTTGCCAACTTTTCTTAACTTATTATCCTGTCTACCCTTTGACCTCTGTTTCTCCTGTTCTTTTACTTCTTTAAATCTTACTCTTACTCCAAGAACTGCTGTGTAGCTGGGTGGCTGGCCTCCCATGCCCTCCTCCTTCTCAGATTCCTACTCCGAAACCCTTCCCCCATTTTCTCCTTCTATACATTCTCTATGCTTGCCAGCCTCACCCATCCTTTCTCCTGCATCACTATTGGCTGTTTAGCTCTTTATTAGACCATCAGGTGTTTGAGACAGGCAAAGCATCACAGCTTCACAGAGTTAAACACATGCAATATAAACAAAAGTAACACACCTTAACATAATATTCACAACAAACTGGTCAATGTTTCATAGCCTGAGGAATTTTGATGTTTTACTCTGTAGGAAATTTTGGAAAGGATGATTTGGAAACAGATTTTGGTTTTTCATTACTTTTGATTTCAAGTCTGGAAATTCCAAATGAAGGGATTTGAGAGTTAATTCATGTAACTCTTTTAGGTACTGAGGTTTAAGGAGCTATACCTTTTGATTAGTTTAGGCAGGGACCAAAGGAGATCTTATATTCTTGATCAAGACATTGATTTGGAATGAGATGATGTTTCTGAGGACAGGGACCTGGGACCTCCTCATCTTAAATATTAAGAAATAAAAACCACCCAGGAAGAGCCTCTTTTCATTGATTTAAATTTGAGAACCATCCTGTTCTTAGTTGAAGCCATGTGTGAACAGCCAGACCCTTTCACAGGTTTCTCTGGGTCTCTTAATAAAACAAGGGGAGTGATGGAGGTGAATTGGCCAACAGTTCTTTCCAACAGCCTAGATATTGGGCACTAATGCAAACTACCAACATTCTCCGGGGCATATCTGGAAATGGATAGCTGTCCAATTCCAAGGAAGTGCTTAAAGCGGATTTCTTTTTGACGTGAGGAAACACAGAGATATCCCAAGTTATTTTTCTTTTGTTTGTGAGAAATTTCAAGTCAGCTAGTCTTTCCTTTTTCCTTGACCATGACATTGCCTGAGATCAGACATTGAGAGCATGTATGAAACAGTAGGCTTCATTTCCTCCAGCAAAGGGAAGACTACCTCCCTCTATGACGGGAGCAAGTTTGCACGTTCATTCTTTATTTACTCTGAAACGTGAGTGAGATCGCCTTAACCTGCAAATGAAGCTAGCTCATGACAGCGTGCACTGAAAGACTGCTCAGAACACTGCTCTTCTAGTTCATGATTTTCTGCACAGATGCTGTTGAATGCCCAGGGTTCTGTGGCAGACTTGAGCTTGGGCCAAATACTGAAGAATAAATGTGAGCGAGCAGCCTCTGAGCTAATTTGGTAGATGAAGACACACTGTAGAACTGAATAATCACCACATTAAAGTAATCGTAATTTGCACCCTCCTCTTTTGTCCCACCCTTCATCACTGACTAACGCACTGTTTGCTTTTAAAATCTGGAGAGCAATTCCACTCATTAGATAGCTTGCTTAATTTAACGCTACTGGGAGCATTCTTCCTACTTACTATGACAAGCAACCGTGATGCGGAGTGTTTCAGTGGGAGCAGCGGTACACACTCTTGTAGTTATTGCTCTGTGAGTGTTATTAGACCTGGCTTGCTGGTTAAACTGTATTTCAAAGAACTAAAACAACCAACCTAAGATTCACAAAACCACGCAATGGGTAAAAGGGTAGGTCCCACTGAGTTTCTCAGTCTGACACATCTCCTTGACTGGAGACTTTGAAAACTGCCTATACATGCTCGTCACTCCTTGTTCACATCTGTGTGCTGTGGGACAATGGTCTGTATCCTGTCAATTATATTTTAAATAAATGCCGATTGGCCAGTAGCCAGGCAGGAAGTATAAGTGGGACAACCAGACAGGAAGTAAAGGCCGGGTCAATGAGAACAGGAGAATTCTGGAAAGAAGAAAGCTTTGTCTGCAGTCCTGACTTGGCCACAGAGCAAGCAAGATGTAACTGCCTCACCGTAAAAGGTACCAAGCCACATGGCTAACATAGACAAGAATAATGGGCTAATATATGTTATAAGAGTTAATAAGAAGCCTGAGCTAATGGGCCAATCAGTTTATAGTTAATGTAGACCTCTGTGTGATTTCTTTGTGACTCAATGGTTGCAGGAACCAGGAAGGACAGAAAACTCAGCCACCATCTGTGCATCTTTGTAGTCTGCAGAGCATCTTGTGAGTTATTGATGGTGCCAGTAACAAGTTCTCTACTTGTGTCCTAGTCAGTGTCCAACTTCTGTGAGGAGACACCATGACCACAGCTACTCTTACAAAGGAAAGCATTTAACTGGGGCTTGCTTAGAGTTTCAGAGGTTTAGTCCATTATCCTCATGATGAACAGCAAGGTGGCACATAGGCAGAAATGGTAGCTGACAGTTCTACATCTGGATCTGAAGGCAGCAGGAATAGAAAGACACTGGGCTTGGCTTGGGCTTTTAAAACCATCAAGTCCACCTCCAGAGTATAGTTCCTCTAACAAGACCACACCTCTCAATGCCTGTCAAGTAGCACCGCTCCATTGTGACCGGAGGTTTTTCCTCCTACCTGGTCCCACAAACACTTTCAAAATAACCACTTAGAGGCTTAATATTAATTACACACTGTTTGGCCTATTAGCTCAGGCTTATTATTAACTAGCTCTTACAACTTAAATTAACCCATTTCTTTTAGTTTATATTTTAACACAAGGCTCCCGGCTTGTTACCTCACATCTTGCTTCTCTGGCAGCTGCTGGTGTCTCTCAGATTTTGCCTTCCTTTTCCTTTTATCTTTGCTTGGATTTCTGGCCTGATTCTATTCTGCCTGGCTATTGGACAAATCAGCTTCTTTAGTAACCAATGGTAATAAAACATATCTATCTATCTATCTATCTATCTATCTATCTATCTATCTATCTATCAAATTAGCAATGAAAGAAATTTTCGAATAAAGATCATGTATAAAAATTCCAAGCTAACATTATATGTAATATTGAAAGAATAAGTCCTTATTCACTAAGACAGGAGCAGGTGATTACAGCTGATGTTCAGCATTGCTCTGGAGAGGTGTGCTTTTGCAACTAGATAAGAAAAGAAACAAAAGGCAGAGGATTGAAAAGAGAGTAATGCTATATTCATGGATAATGTAGTTGGTTATGTAGTCTATAATTCAGAAGAACTCACAAACAATCCATGATTGTTAATTTAAGAGGTCACAGGCTGCAAAGTCGTATATAAAATCAGTAGTTTTAATATATGGAAAGCTAACTGCAAATTCTGGGTAGAAACACAGGGCTGGTTGCTGTTCAGTTTCAGGGACAGCTGTCTGCTTGGTTGTTTGATGGGACCACACTACAGCAATGTTTTATTTCTTAGCCATTGGCCTGGCTACATTCCTCAAAACCAGTATTCTGCCTAGAGGGTAAAGGATTGGCTCCTATTGTGTTGAAGTGTGGAAATGTCAGCATTCAGCAGGCTTACGTTCACTTAATCCTCATTTTCAGTCCAAAGACTGTGCTTTCAAACATGCCTGATCTCTGTATGAAGGCTTTCTGCTTACTCTTTTTAGAGAACAAACATGTGCTCTTTCCTTAGGCAGAGGAAGAGCTCTCTCAGCAAGTGGACAGCTGCTTTATATTGTGTTGTTTTGAGTAAGAGTCTTATGTAGGCCAAACTAACCTCCAACTAGCTATAGAGCACAGCAAAGAATGGTTTTAAATTCCTGGCCTCCTGCTTCTATCTTCCAGGTGGTAGGATGGCAAGATGATGCCACCATTCCCAGTCAGTAGCTTACAACACCCACCTTTCCTTCACCCTGCTTTAAAGGGCCTGTTGTTGCCAGTCTCTGCCTCCTCTGGGGGTTCTCTGTAAATCAGATTGGACCTCAGTAATTTCGATCATAGTTCAGGATTCTGGGGATTGATCACTCACCTGCTTTCTAACTTGCAAAACCTTTGTCTCCGTTCTTTCTATTTTAGTTTTCTCCACCCTGGTAGTTTCCTTTATTAATAATTACCATTTTCCACCACAATGACCTTTAACTCCAACTTCAAATGCTTTCTTTCAGCTTCCATTGGCACTGCACTCTTATGTGCACACACACACACACACACACACACACACACACACACACACACTAAAATGGTTGATTTGTCTTTTTATTATTGGATTATAAGTTTCTTGCAGATTCTAAACTGAGGTTCCTATGACTTGAGGGTGCCTTATATAAAATGAGTGGTATTATAAGTGGCTTGTGATGTTTGCACATACATACTGAGATAGATTAATAGTGGTGCCCAGGTTTAAGTGCTGAGTGACATTTTTGGACTCTGTTGTGGCTGTGACTCTTCAGATGATGTCACATGTGAGCTTTCCTTGTAGTGGTATATCATGCTGAGAATCTTGGATTAGCATATAATTTTAGAACAGTCTTTTCCCCCTCTGTGGGTTCTCTTCACCTTTACCTCTCTTCACCAATATAGTCTTTGATGCACAAATATTTTAATTCTAATTAGTATTCAATTTTCATATTTTTTGTTGTTGTGCTTTTGGCATCACAGTTAAGACATCATTGCTTCATCCAGGGCCTAAGATGTCCTTTGTTATTTCCTCTAGGGGATTCACAGCTATTATAACCAGGCAAACAATCCATCTGTTGTTAATTTAATACGAGCTCTTCTCCAGAGGTCCAAATTTTCTTTGGCTTATGGGATTCATAATTTCCATGCCTTATTTGTTGGAAAGACAATCCTTTAAATGATGTTGGCATTATTATGGGAAATCAACTGGCCATACTTGTGAACTTTTGACTTGGGAATCTCAATCCCATATTGATACTTTTTACATCCTTTGACAGGTGCCAATGCCATGCCATACTGTCTTGAGTCCTGTAGCTTTTCATGATGTTTGAAATAAGGGCATGTCAAACACCTGGGTTCTTTTACAAGACTGTTGTAGCTATTCTTGATCCTCTATATTTCTATATGAATTCTAATATCATTGTTATAAAAGAAAGGGGCAATAAAGATTTTGATAGGTAGGATTGTGGTAAATCTGTGGACCAATTTGGGGGACATTTCCATCTGAACACCAAGCAGTCATGTGCTAACATGGGCTATTTCTGTGTTTGCTTGACCTTTCACTTCTTTCTAGACTGTTTTGTGTTGTCATTGTTGGTTTTTTTTAAATCTCTGTCTTACAAGTTTATAGCTAAATTTTGTCTTATGTGTTTAATTTTATTTCTTTTGGGATCATTTCATTACTTCCTTAAATTCATGTTGAACATTTTAAAAGGTGCTTGCTGCCAAGTGTAGCAACATAAGTTCAATTCTTGGAGTCCATGTGGGAGAAAGAGAGAACTTATAGTCAGAGGTGAGTTTCTATCCTACCTCATTCCACAGCTGCTTCCCAAATTACCACATAGGAGGCTTATATGAATTACAAATGTTTGGCTTGTAGCTCAGGTTTCTTACTAAATAGCTCTTATGCTGAAATTAACTCATAATTCTTATCTATGTTTAGCCAGGTGGCTTGGTACCTTTCCTCAGTGTAACATTCTCATCTTGCTTCCTCTGTGGCTACCTGATGACTTCTGATTCTGCCCTACCTTTTCCCAGAATTCTCCTAGTCTGCTTGCCCACCTATATTTCCTTCCTGGCTACTGTCCAATCAGTGTTTTATTAAACCAATTCGAGTGACAAATCTTTACAGTGTACAAGAGCATTATCCCACGGCATTTCCCCCTTTGTCTAATAAAAAGGAAGATTTTAACCTTAATATCTTAAAACTATATACAACAAAAAGAGTTATTAAGTAAGAGTTACAGTAACAATATACAATACATTTGCATTTGACAAAATTAGAGAAAATAATTCTATCTTATCTTGGTGAGTTTTGTATCTAATTTACTTTCTATTGTAACTGAGGAAAGCTATAATTATAAATATTTCATCTTTAACTACATCAAAGACCCCAGAAGTATGAAATCGTACCCAATGACAGGGACATCAGACTGCCTGGACAGTCAGTCAAAGTTCCTCTGCAATACTAGGGCATCCGTGTTTGACCTACAGGCCTCCCATATCTGACAGACTTATCGGTGAAGCAGGATTTTCTAAAGGGCTATGCTACCTTGTCTTGGCAAAGTTCAGCAGTCTTTTCTTTCATGGTGTACTTGTCCCATTAGGACAGCATACTGTCAGCAGTTGAGGCAAGAGCATTTTCTTGCCCAGGGACTTACTTTTGTTACAAAGAAAATAAACTACATATGGAGTTTTCTTTGATGCCCACTATCTTCTTTGAAGTAGATTGATGCTGCCAGGAGCAGATGTCTCTCACTGTCAAGAAAAGTCTAAGTTTTTAAAACATTTAAATGCCATTTTCTGTAGGTCTTTAATGTGTTTGAAGATTTCCTATCTATCTGAAATACATCTTTGTATGACTAGAAAACCTAACTAACATGACTATAATTTTGAATATTATAGATGACTATCTATTAATCTGTATTTCTTAATTATACATTACATTTTAATTGTACTGTATAAACATAATCCTTCAAACAAGAGCAGAATATACATACATTATAACAAAACTAACTTTAAATTGTATCAATAAACTAAAATCTATACCAATGTAAAATATGTAAGATTAAGTTATTTTCAATTAAAATAAATTTAATAATCTACACATTTTACCAATCATAATAATCTACTCGTTTTGCCCATCATTTCTATATAATATTTCCTTTCTACTTTAGAGAGATTGGCTAGGACCAATAACAGTTTATAACCAAGCCCCCTAAACAAAGACAAACATCCATAATCCATGTTTTGGTAATATATATGCAGTTTTCTATGATAGTTCCTACTGATTATTTATGCATTGGTAATCTTATAGGAACCCTGAGAAAATTTAAGATTATGGTTAAGTCCTGACTATAGTATTCTGTGAGGCTGGATAATCTCAGCCAATCATCTCGAAGCTGTTGTGGATGTAGAACTTAAAGGAAACTACAACAAAGACATTTTGAGATGTTGATCACCTGGACCATCTGTCCCCATTGACAATTTTTCAGGGGGTCTTCCTTGATCAAACCTGATTTTTCTTAACCTGGAATGAATCAACAGTCTCTCATTTCCTGTGGAAACAAAAACATAACCTCTTCTCCAAAGTAACATATCTTTTGACTTAAATTTTGAAGTCAAGACATTTTCAAAATATATAGATTGGATTACTCCAGCAGCATTTATAGTCAAATGTCTTTTAGTAGTTGTTTCTCCTTCCTCAGCAGTCAAGCAATTCAAAGGCAACAAAATAACATACAGTATCCAGATTCTCTGTGTATTTTCCATCTTTGCATGGCTTTCTTTTATTACTTTCTCCCTTTTCAAGAAGTTTACATAATGATATCTAAACTATATATTTCTTTTTTATGGATGTCTATACCTTCTCTTTGCTATCTCACGTCCATGTATATTTTTGAGCACATTGTAAACCATTTAGAGTTTTTTTTTTTCCAATCTGGATCTGTCTTAATGCATAGCTCTATCTTTTTCTAACCACGTGAGGATTTAACCTGCCAAATGGACACGGCTAGGATTAAAGTGGCTGGCTCTACTCCATTCCTTTACTACATAGGAGTCTAGCTTCACGGTAGAGGTACTAGCAGAAGCCACATGTATGGCCCCCAACTCTGGGGAGGTTTTAGGTTCATGCTGCTGGCTGCTTATTAACACCATTTAAGTTTTTGGTGGCAGGGCCTCTTAAAAGAGCCGTGCAGTTTTTGTTACTGACTCTGCATCACTAAACCATCTCTTAAAGGAGTTGTGCCTCTGCTTGTCTCTAACAAACAGAGCCCACCTGAGAAAATGCTGCTTCCAAGAAGCAGAGCTTGACTCTGTTCTTTTGTGTTTAGAATTCCTTCTTAAGCTTTTGTCAGGTTTTACATGAAAATTAATGCCAAATATTTGGGCACCACAGGTAGTTTTCTTAGTTATGATAAAAGATAAATTAGATATGAATCTTTAGACTCACAAAGATAAGATAGATGATAGAGTATTTTCTTTAATTTTGTCAAATACAAATAGAGTAAATAGTGTAACTATAATTCTTGCTTGATCACCATTTTGTTATATGTAATTTTACAATGCTGAAGTTAAAATCTTCTTTTTTAATTATACAGAAAAGGGGAGATGATGTGGGATGCCCTTCTGAATGGTACAAATATATGTTGCTTTTATTGGTTGATTAATAAAGCTGCTTTGGCCTATGGCAGGGCAGAATATAGCTGGGTGGGAAAGTAAAAAAGCAGAGTCAGGGAGACACCAGCAGCTGTTGGAGGAGAAAGATGCCAGAGCATTGCTGGTAAGCCATAGGGCATGTGGTGATATACAGATCATTAGAAATGGGTTAATTTCCTGAGCCACTGGCCAAACTTTTACAATTTATATTAAGCCTCTGAGTGGTTATTTGGAAAGTGACAGGCAGGAGAGAAACTTCCAGTTACAAGAATCGACTTTCTCAAACTGTCCTCTGACATCCACACATGTGCCTTGACATGAAGGGGGTGGATTGTGTAAAAGAAAGAAAGAACGAAAGAAAGAAAGAAAGAAAGACAAAATGTAAAAGAAATATCCCCCTCCTGGGAAAGAAAGACTGATTCCTTAGACAATGACATGATGACAGGACTGGCTACAATAGCCCTGGCCCAGTTGCTCCTTTCTCCCTGCCTGGTCCCAGAAGAAAGTGTGCTGTAGCTAAGTCTGGCCTGAACTCTAACTTCATGCAATCTTACTAATCATACACACCACGTGAAAGTGGTTCAAAGATAGAACAGATTCCCTTCATTGTAAAAACATGAGCTTGTAGAATTAATCAGCAGATTTTTGTTCCACCTGTTACTTTCTGGTTGCTCAAAGACCCCAAAGAGTGAGAAAACAATCAATCAAACCAGATATTTACAAAAAACTAACCATGAGGCTAACTACTGTTTAGAAATCTTGAACAAAACTGTGGTGGTTTGGATGAGAATGGCCCTTGTTGGCACATATGTTTGAATACTTGCCCACCGATGTGTAGAACTGTTTAAGAAGGATTGGAAGATGTGTCCCTGTTGGAGAAGGTGTGTCACTGGGGGTTCGCCTTTGAGGTTTCAGAAAACTCTGGATATTCCTAACATCCTCTCTTCTTCCTACTTGAGGATCAAGACACGAGCTCTCAGCTCTTCCTGCTGCCTTCCCTTTGCTCTGCCATCATGGATTCTAGTCCCCTGAAACTTCCAGTCCATAAATGCTTTCTTTGATAAGTTGGCTTGGTCATGTTTCTTTGTCACAGCAATAGAAAATAAACTAGGAAATCTGAAAACGTTTGGGGGAAAGTTGGATAGCTTGGCGAGGCTGCTTTACCAGGAAAGGCAAAGGAAAAACATCACATGAAAATACATTGAAACTTTAACTAAAAATAGGTAAAACATACATTTCAACATTGGCAGAAGTTTGGGTCTTAATGAGAAATGAAAAGGAAGCCAAATTTGAAGAAAAAAAATTAAAAGCATACTTAAAGTTTGAGTAATTTATTTTGTGGATACTTTATGGAACATTTTGATTTAGTATTTTTAGATACAAAAGATGACTTAAAAAGTTATTTCTTTTCAAAGTCAACATAGTCAGCACTCTCAAAGTTTGTTTCTTGAGTATATAGGGCATTATTTTTATACACATAACTTTCATTGTGTGTGGGTTTTTTTTTGTTTGGTGGGGTTTTTTCTAGACTTTCTTTGGTTAGTGTGCCTCTATGTTCATGATTTTTTCCCAATTATTTACTCCATGATTTTATCACCTTCTGATTTTCTAGCAGCCTCTCTAGGTTCTATGCTGTGACTGGTGAAATCTGCAGTGTTTTAATTCTGCTTCAAGACCATGGCTTCCACACCTCTCTGTCACTGTTATCCCTCAGAGCCTGTTCTTTTTGGTGAGCCCCCCCTTTATTTCCTGATGTCATCTGCTAGAGCCCTGCTGATTCTCTGTCAGGCTCCAAGAAAGCTCTCCTTAATAACAGGGAAGCCTTCCTTCCGGGCTTTTTGACTGTGGATTTTTTTGAACCCATGTCAGGTTCTTTAGCTGACACTCTGGAGAATGAGTTTTCCCCAAGGAGGTTGCTAGGGACTCTGGCAGGAAGTCACATGACCTTTCTGATCCCATCCCGTCTCCATCAGGGGCTATATGATCCTTTAGTCTCAAAACCTATTTCATACTTTTGTTTCCTGTCCTTTATTATCTTTTCACACAAGATCCCCTTGACCCAATCGTCCCTATCACTTGCTTGAATTGAAACTTCTAATGAGCCTGAGAATAACCCATTCTTTCATCTTCTTAAACCAGCAGTCAACATGATGGCATCAGTTTCACTACCTGGCGGCACCAGTAGGGCAGCAACAGACTTTAGCATGGGCGCCTGACAAGGTAGGAAGAAGTGTTTTGAGGTAGAAACACAAACCTAGAGAAAGGCTTTGGGAATGAGTCTACATCAGTTCGCAAAACATCTTATCAGTATTGATGAAGTTGGATGGTTTCCTTGCATATAGAAAATGAATCCTCTCATAGTCTTTTAGAAAAGCAATAGGCAATTCTTTGTTCTCCTCACAAACTGGGAGTGTTTATTCTGCATGAAGATTTTTTATTACACTCGCCTTTAAGCTGAACACCACACTCTCCAAAGAAGAAATGATAAAACCATGGGTGGGGGTGGATTTTAGTTCTCTGATAAGAATTCACTTTGAAAAAAGTCAAAAGCAGGAAGATGAAAACAGCTAAAGCATGCCTGATGGTCACTGGAAGTCAGTAGCCAGAAGCACTCCTGGCAGGTGTCAGTGGGCAGAAGCACTACACACAGGCTTCTACAGTGATATGGGAGTGTCATATATCAATCTGTTGATTTCATTGGATAAGTAATAAACAAACTGCTTGGGCTCATAGCTTAGAATATAGGTGGGTGGAGTAAACAGAACAGAATGCTGGGAGGAAGAGGAAGTGAGCTCAGACTTGACAGCTCTGCTGTCTGGAGCAGAGACGCCATGCTCCCATCTCCAGGGCAGACGTGAGAGCTCTGCTCTCTGAGGCACACGCGATGAAGCTCAGACCCAGGATGGACGTAGGCTAGAATCTCCCGGGTAAGACGGGTGCTCACAGATTATTAGAGATGGGTCGATCGGGATATCAGAATTAGCCAGTAAGGGCTAGAGCTAAAGGGCCAAGCAGTGTTTAAATTAATACAATTTGTGTGTTGTTATATCGGGACATAAGCTAGCAGGTGGCCCGGGGTGCCGGGGACACAGCCCCGCCGCTCCTATTACTACATTCTACCGCATGTGACTTGTTTACTCATTCATTTTTGGTTACACTTGAGGTCCTGGCAGACCATAGGGCTGTTGAAACAATGCTGGCTTGCTCTGTTAACTTCAGTAAAAGCTTTGGAAGAGAGAGCTGCCTCTTCTAAGCTAATATCTTATTTCAAGACTTAGAAATTATTTCAGCATTAGCCTGTAGCTTGGCCTTTTCCTCTCTGATAATAGAGACTCCAGAAGAAAAGCAACTGGTGGGGATGTTTCTAGAATTTTCTTATGTGTTCCATCTTTATGTATTGGCTAATATTTTCTATCTGGAGTCCACACTCGGATGCCTGGGAGAAATGAATAACATATGCACTGAAGCCCTTAAAGAAGGGGCTGCTTATAGACTTCAGGAGAGGGGACTAAAGGAAACGAATGGAGGGTGCGGAGGGACCAGGGCCAGATTTTTTTTTCAGGGGCCAGTTTGCTAAGACCTCTGTCCCACCATCCTCCGTTGACTCATGTCTGGCTTCAACTAGACCCTCAGGAAGCACGTCCAGTCTGGTAGCCAGTCAGAGTGTGTTCTTTCTATTTTCAGTCAGATAGACCCTGGACACAGCAGGCAGACCCCTGACACCACAACCACAGCAATTGACCAGATGTCATGAGCCAATCAGAAAATGATTCCTGTACTAGTAAAGTTCTATACCCAATCACTTCAAAGTACACTTCACCACAGCTGGAATTTCCCCCTAAGCAGGCTTCAAGGGGACTGATTGCCTTACCCTTACTCAGGGTGGAAACCATTTTGGTTGGACCCCGGCATGCTGGTTTCTCTGTCTCAAGAATAAAACCACTTTCTGTGATTGCATATTGGGTATCTTCTCATCATTTGAAGTGACCTGAGAACCTTACAGTGTGAAGGAAGTAACAAGGTACCAGACAGAGATGTTTGGGTCAGAAATTGGGGTCCAACCTAAAGGCCCAAAAAGAAAAACAGCCTGCCACTGGCTCTTACCTCGACCTCAGTCTGAAATGGTGATCCTGCCTCCTGGAATCTCAGAATGAGACTGTGTGTTGAGAGCTATTTCCTCCCATTTTATAGTCCGCTCTAGGGCTGGGATTAAAGGCATGCACCACCATGATTAAAGACATGCACCCCCTGGTTTCTATGGCAGCTAGTGTGGCTATTGGGATTAAAAGTGTGTGTCATGATGGCTACTGGGATTAAAGGTGTGTGTTACCATACCCTGGTCTGTAAGGCTGACCAGCGGGACTGTTTTATTCTCAGATCTTCAGGCAGGTTTTATTTATTAAAATACAATTGAAATGCCACTATGGCCTCCATTCTGTCTGGCCCTTCAATTCCTTCTAAACTTCAAGGCCAGAGCTATGGAAGTGGGTTCTCCCAGTAGGAGCTTCAATCCTGGGTAGGAAGGGGCACGAATAACAAGGACACATAAGTTTGCTGGTGTGGAGTCAAATTTACCCAAACATTCTCCCCGTTTCCCCTGCCCTGGCTTGCTCCATCCTGAGGGCTGCCCACTCATGCTGTGCTTCCCAAGCTGGCCTGGCTGAGTCAGACAAAAGCATGTATGGGAAGTTGAGGGGAGAAGCCAGACATGTTTTGTTCCTCTCTGTCACCTCCACACACCTGCTGAACAGGTGTGTCAGGGTTCTTCCGACTGGCAACTGCTTCTGGGCTGCAGCTAACACCCTTTTCGGTTCTGATCCCTCTCAGCTCAGTGCTGGCCTACTGCCCTAGCTGCTTAACCCTTCTCTCTCCTTTTAACCCCAGTCATGCTTTTATTCTCACTTTAAGGTTGGAAAATGTTCTCTATTGTCCTGTCTGATGCAGGCAGAGGCTTTATGTTTTGATGTGCTGCTTTAAATGACACTGTCTTCTTACCATCATAGCACCTATATGACCAGTGTCTTTATCACCTGTCTGGCACATGCAGACTGTATGTCTGCCAACCTTCTTGTACTCTCTGCAATGTAAAAAATTAAACAATTGAGATATTTGTCGATTGCCTTGTCTTTTCCCAGTAACCCTTTCTGGAGCAACACTTACCCTTTTGCTTCCCTTGGCTTGCACACAGGGGAAGTACTTCAACCTATGTCCAGTACAGTCATGACAGTAGCAATTTTTAACACATAATTTTAACTGAAACACTTGCGTAATGTCTTTCAAACCATTCAACTTTATTTTTATTTGTGTGTGTGTGTGTGTGTGTGTGTGTGTGTGTATGGCATGTGTATGTATTTTGTGTTTGGGTTCAGGTGTGTGCATGCCACAGTGCACATGTTGAGGGTCAGAGGACTGGAGTGTCAGGCCTTGCCCTGCCTTCCACCTTGTTTGACACAGAATTTTGTTTGTTGTTCCACACTGTGTACCCAAGGCCACCTAGCCAGCCAGCTTCCAGGGCTTCTCTCCTGTCTCCTCCTCCATGTCACTGTGGAAACACTGAGCACTGGGATTACAGCTGTGTGCCATTCTTCCTGTGGCTGTACTGCTTTTACAGTTTTGTAGACACATAAAAATGCTCAAATTGGTCATTTCTCTGTTTCTGCACTTTTAATAAAAAATTAGTGATGGAAAAAAAAATTAGTGATGGGACCTCTTTACTGCTTTTTTGGGGCTATAATCACATACTTTTCCTTCTTTGATGATGTTTGTTTTACAGACAGATTTCCCAGTGCCAAAATCTTCCTGTGCTATTGGGATAAGAACAATTTATTGTTGCAATACGAGCGGCGGGGCTGCATCCCCAGCACCCCGGCCACCTGCTAGCTTATGCCCTGAAATAACAACACACAAATTGTATTCATTTAAACACTGCTTGGCCCATTATATCTAGCCTCTTCTCGGCTAACTCTCGCACCTGGACTAGCCCATTTCCAATCATGTGCGTAGCACCCAAGGTGCGCTTACTGGGAAGATTCTAGCCTACGTCCATCCTGGGTTGGAGCTGAATGCCCGTGAGAGGGGAGCATGGCGTCTCTCCCCAGAGCAGAGATGTCGAGTCTGAGCTCACTTCCTCTTCTTCCCAGCATTCTGTTCTGTTTACTCCTCCCACCTATGTTTTAACCTATGAGGCCAAGCAGTTTCTTTATTACTTAACCAATGACCTTCCTCCATCATTTCCCC
>NC_022013.1:48940815-48942330 GCF_000317375.1 Microtus ochrogaster | reverse complement strand
TCTGACCACATGAGTCTTTAATTTACCAAGCAATATCAGTAGGACTAAAGCCGTGGCTTTGCCAGCTAGATCCAGTCCATTCCTTAGCTTTCCAGCCTCATGGCTGAGGTACTGGCTGTAGTCATGTTTACTGCCACAACTCTATGGCATTTCAAGGTCCCTGCCAGCAAGCGAGCTTCAGCAGCCTGTGCTTGCAAACCACATGAACTGCCTGTGTAAAAGAGTCAGAGTTTGCCCTGGAAGGACAGCCCAGAAAGCCGGCATTTTTAAATGGTGCATCTTTTTTCCTGCTACGGCTGAAAACTGAAAAGCATGCGTTCAGCTTTTCGTCAACACCGTTTAAGTGTTTCGTGGCAGGACCTCTTAATGAGCTGCAGGGTTTTGCAGCTAAAGCTGATTCAGGAAGCCTCTCTTAGATGAGAGTGCTTGTTTGCCTCTAGCAAGCAGAGTAGACCTGAGAAAACATGCTACCAAGAAAACATGCTTTACTCTTTCCCAAGCTCTTTCAGGCTTTCTGTGGATTCAGTTGTCCACATGTCTGGGCGCCATTCTTTTGTAATAGGAGCGGCTGGGCTGCATCCCCAGCACCCTGGCTGCCTGCTAGCTTATGCCCTGAAATAACAACACACAAATTGTATTCATTTAAACACTGCTTGGCCCATTATATCTAGCGTCTTCTCAGCTAACTCTCACACCTGGACTAGCCCGTTTCCAATCATGTGCGTAGCACCCAAGGTGCACTTACTGGGAAGATTCTAGCCTACGTCCATCCTAGGTCGGAGCTGAATACCTGCGTCTGCCCGGGAGAGGGGAGCATGACGTCTCTCCCCAGAGCAGAGCTGTTGAGTCTGAGCTGTTTTAACCTATGAGGCCAAGCAGTTTCTTTATTACTTAACCAATTACCTTCCTCCATCAATTTATCTATGCTCTTTTTCTTTTCTCACTATTTTTGTTGTATTGGCTAGAGGTTTTTCAAATAACCTAGCTCCCTCTTTCATCTGTCTATCTCCCCACCTCTCTATCTAAAATCTGTTATCTATGCAGTAATCAAACATCTCTATCAACTATTTACTCTGTCTGTCTATTATCTATCTATCTATCTATCTATCTATCTATCTATCTATCTATCTATCTATCTAATCTATCTTCCTATTATCTATCTATCATCTATCTTCCTATCTATCTATCTACCTATCTATCTATATCTATCTATCTATCTATTTATCTATCTATCATCTATCTATAATCTATCATCTATCTACCTGTCATTAATCAATCAATCAGTCAATCAATCATCTATGTATGTATCTATCTATCATCTGTCAATTCTTATCTATCTGTCTATCTATCTATCTATCTATCTATCTATCTATCTATCATCTATCTATCCATCTTCTACTTTAATCTATCTATCATCTATATATCTACCTATATATCATTTGTCAATCTATCTATCATCTATTATCTATCTATCTATCTGTCTGTCTGTCTGTCTGTCTGTCTGTCTGCCTGCCT
>NC_022013.1:48914066-48940715 GCF_000317375.1 Microtus ochrogaster | reverse complement strand
CTGCCTGCCTGCCTGCCTGCCTGCCTGCCTATCTATCTATCTATCTATCTATCTATCTATCTATCTATCTATCTATCTATCTATCATCTTCTACCTAGTCTCCATCATCTATTGAACTAACTTCAGGTCTCATCCATGTTTCTAAGTGGGAAGACTATTCCTTATTTCATTCCATCTTCTGCGGCTCTGCTTGAGTCTGCACCACTGGTTTCTCTTTCTTTCTTTCTTTCTTTCTTTCTTTCTTTTTGTTTTTGGTTTTTCGAGACAGGATTCTCTGTAGCTTTTGAGCTTGTCCTGGAACTAGCTCTTGTAAACCAAGCTGGCCTCAAACTCACAGAGATCCACCTGCCTCTGCCTCCCGAACGCTGGGATTAAAGGCATGCGCCACCACTGCCCAGCCCATCACTGCTTTCTTAACAAACTGCTCTTACCTTGATTTATTTCTTCCCTATATTTTCCCTGGATTTGCACTACTGCTCTTTGCCCAATCCTTTTCATCATTCATTTTCTCAGTATTGAAGATTTTCATTCCTATGCTTTAAAAACTACCATTTTGCTACACAATCTAAATTTCCCCATGGCATAATTTTTGACAGATTTTCATCTCACTATTTTTAATGCCATATTTTATTAATATTCTTTAAGAATTCCATACATGCACACAGTATAATTTGTTTGTATCCACCCTCAGCTCTTCCTTCTTCCACATTCACCCTGACTTCAGCCCTCCCAGCTTCTTGTCTCCTGTCCTCTTTCTTTCCAATAGCCCTTGGATTACAATTTGTGCCACGCATATCCTCATGGGTGTGGAGCCACCCAGCTGCTGCACAATTGACCTCCATGGGTGTTTCAGTTTGCTTTTCTGTTGCTGTGAAAAGCACCATGGGCAGAAGCAACTTGGGAAGCAAAGGGCAGACACTCAAGGCAGGATATTGAAACAGAAACCATGGAAGAACACTCCTCACTTACTCCTCCTGACTTTCTCCTCTGCCTTTATTCGATATACCAGGCTCTCTTGCTCAGGGCTGGCACCAACCATGGTGTTCCAGGTCCTCTTACAAAACTTAGCAGTTGAGAAAATGCCAACAGGTCAATCTGATAAAGGCAATTCCTCAACTGAGGTTCTTTCTTCCACAGTATGTCAAGCAGACAAGCAAGATTATCATAATAAGGGGCCACACTCCTGAAGAACACTGACTTCTGCTTCTTCCAGAAGATCAACTATTAATAGCTCTTAGCTACACAATCAATAGTGAGCATTCTGTAGCCTAAGATATATGTAAGGGTCGGACATCAAATTGTGAGAGTTGGGGTATTTTAATTTTTTGCTATGGTTAATTTATTTGGCTCTGATTGAAAACTCAATTACAATGTTGACATTTATTTTTAATTTTATTACTCTAATTTTATTCTAAATTCTTTAAATATGGATTCTTGGAATTTATATTCTTAAGCATATATGTTTATGGTTTTATATATCTGATAATCTTCCTCTTTTCTGTAGTGTTGCCATTTATATTGTATGCCTTGATTTCCATTTTGTTTGATATTAACATTGCTACCCAGGCCTCTGTTTAATCCATTTTCTGGTTTATCAATCTAAAGACTCTCCTGTGCTTATGCCAAAGGTTTTGAAAGTTTGTCTTTTTACCTATGAACCCATCTGGGACTGATTTTTATGCATGATGTGAGGTCTGGATTTAGTTTTATTTGTTTCTTCTCTATAGATCCAAACATCTGAGCTTTTTTGGACTGATAGAGATGCCAGCTCAGTTTCTGGGAGCGAATGGTTGGTACCTGCTCCAGGATCCCTACCTGGGTCGATTTGCCTGTCTTGGCTCCACACACCCTGATCTGATGCACTCATTTCATGTGTGTCTTTCTGTTACATACAACAAAATTCCTGAGTGGTCCTCTGAAATCTTGATTCTTTGCCCTGTTTTATACATTTTAGAAAAAGATGTCAAATTATAAAAAAAAAAAAAACTGTGCTGAAACTTTCTCATCATCTTTTCAAGTTCAGTGAACTAACAACTTAGAAACTTGGAGTCTTTTAGACACATGGGCATTCTCCATGTTTTCAAAGAGGATTGTGGTAGTTTGAATGAAATTGGCCCTCCTAAGCTCATAGAGAGTGGCATTATTAGGAGGTGTGGCTTTGTTGGAGTAGGTATGACCTTGTTGGAGGGAGTGTGTCATTGTGGAGGTGGGCTTTGAAGTATCATATATGCTCATGGTTTATTCGGTATGACAGGAGTTTTGACTTCCTTTTGCCTTCTGATCCAGATGTAGCAGGCACCACATCTGCCTTCATGCCTCCATGCTCCCTGCTATGATGATAATGACTGAAACTTTGAAACTATAAGCAAGCCACCTCTATCAATGTTTTCCTTTTAAGAGTTTCTGGGTCATGGTATTTGGCTACAGCAATAGAAACCCTAACTAAGACACAAGTTGGCACTAGGGACTAGGGTATTGCTGTGACAGATGGACCATGCTTTTGTTTGGAGAAATATGGACTTTGGGAGATTCGGATAGGACAGCAGTGGAATGCTTTAAGCACTGCTTAATGGACCATACTAGTAGGAACGTGGAAAACAATGGTACTGAGAGTTATTTGAACTGTTGGGAACTCAATCAAGAGGTTTCAGAGGAGAAAAAGGTTAGTATGTGGCCTAGAGATTATTCTTGTGATATTTTGGTAAAGAACATAGGGTTGTTTTTCTTTTTTTTTTTTTGCCTTTGTCCGAAGAGTCTGAGGCTAAAGAGTTTTGGATTAATTCCATTGACAGAGGAAATCTCGAAACAGCCTCGTATAGACTCTGTTGTGTGGTTGTTAGTATTACCTCTAATGTAGACTCATAATGAAAAGGAGCAAGCTGAGCAGGGTGAATAACAAAATGTAAATTTTGAGAAGAGAAAGAGCACCAAGCAGTGGGAAGGAGCTAGATCACGTGTGGTGTGTATGGAGATAAAAGATTAAGATAGAGGAAGTGGTGACCTCAGGACAAGATCCCACCCAGTTAAGCTTCAGTTTATGAAAAGGAATTAGGAGAAGATTAGAGCTGGGTGTAGTGGGGGCACACCTTTCATCCCAGCACGGGGAAGGCAGGTGCTGAGCAGATTTCTGAGTTTGAGAGCAAGTTCCAGAACAGCCAAGCTTAAGCAATAAAGATAACATTCAAAACCCAGAAAGCCGGTGAAGATTTAATTGAAAGAGGGGCCCTTGTTCCAGTCCCAGCAAGCTGCAAAACTTGATAGCTTCAGCCAAGTGGTTTTGGCATTGGAGTTAAGGATAGGAGAAATGGGTTTTGAAATCTCCCAGTGCCCTGAAGGAAAGACTCTGAGGACAGGCACGTGTCAGAGCTGTCCCTGAATGGAGGCCTAGAGAAGCCACTGTGCAAAGCTGTGAAGGAGAAGCCTGAATTGCCTGGGAGAGCCCAAGAGGTTAAAGATGCCAGGATCACGGGATACCTGCCAAGAAGAGCTGCTAACAGGTAGTGGAAGGAGCCCGAGAGAAAGGAGTGTACTGCAGTCAACAAAGTCGGAAGGAGTCGGAGAGCTCGAGAGCATTTCGACATCAGACGTGGAGACGCAGTTTGGAGTTTGACCTGTTGTTGGTTTTCTTTCTTGCTTTGGTGCAGTATTTCCTCACTGTGCTCCTTTCCCTAAATGTTGGAATGGTAATGTATATCCTGTGCTGTTATAAGTGTGATCTGCTTTTTGATTTTGAGTTTACAGGGTATTGCAGTTAATAAGTTGCACAAATCTCACAAGAGTCTTTTAAACATTGCTGAGGCTATGGTAGGTTAAGGGGACTCTTGAAGCTGAACTAGATGCATTTTGCATTATGATATTGTTTAAAGCTTATGGGGGCCAGGGAGTGGAATGTAGTAATTTGACTGTAACTGGGCTCTATAGGCTCATAGAGAGTAGCATTAGTAGAGGTGTGGCTTTGTTGGAGTAGGTATGGCGTGGTTGGAGGAAGTGTGTCATTTTAGAGGTGAGCTTTGAGGTCTCATATATTGTTAGGGGCTGCAGACCCCTGACCCCTTAACCTTCTTTGTCTGCGTCAGACCCTTTGCCTGCTGGAGTGAACTGAGCAAAACAGCTTATTTACCTGTGCCTGCAGCTGCTCTGAGCATGAGACACTGATGGGTTGTGATGAGGCCTGCAGCTGAAAGATCCTGAGAGTTGGGGCATGGCTATCAGTTAAGGATCCCTATATAAGCTTTCCCTGAGCACAATAAACTTGGCATTCTTGTATCGAGGATGACCCATGTCGCTGTGTGTCTCTATCTAAGTGTGTGTGTTTTAAAGTCTCCAGTTTAGTTCCTGGCTCGCGTACCGACCTGTACTGGCATGGGCGCTACAATATATGCTCATGCTTCACTCAGTGTGACACAGAGTTGACTTCCTATTGCCCTCTGATCAAGATGTAGACAGTACCACATCTGCCTGCGCTCTCCCATGCTCCTTGTCATGATGATAATGGACTGAACCTCTGAAAATGTAAGTGAGCTGCTCCAATTAAATTGTTTTCTTATAAGAGTTGCTACAAGCATCTCTTCATAGCAATAGCAACCCTGAGACAAGGACAATAGTTTTATTTTTATAACTGTGTATGTATCTGTGTGTATGTATGAACATGTATGCAAGTGCCCATAAAGGCCAGAAAAGGGTGTTGCAACCCTTGGGGCTGGAGTTCCAAGTGATTGTGATCTGTCCAAAATGGGTGCTGGCAACAGAACTCTGGTCCTCTACTGCTCGTCACCACAGAGCCGTGTCTGTAAGCTCCTATGTGGTGGTCCTTGTCAACATTCATTCAAAACATAACAGTGTTTCACTCTGAGTGCCAAACAGACTCTCTTGCTACCTTCACTTCCTGGTTCTTCATCACTTCATCTGGACTCAAGATAAAAGACAGCCCCACAGGGAACACTACTGGTCTCCTTGCTTCTGGGGACCAGGGGCAAAGGCAACCGCAGGGTTTGAATAGGTTTTCTTTCCAAAGGTTCATGTGATGGATGCTTTGTGCTTTTGTGACCCTTGTATTGGTAGGACCTGTAAGAGATGGGACCTTGTGGAAGGTAATTAGAGCCCTAGAGCAATGCCCTCTTGAGTGCTGTCTTCAGGGATTCAGTTAGTTCGTATGACTGAATTAGTTCCTGTGGTGATGGGTTGCTGTGTGACAAGCTTGGCTGTCTTGGCCAATGGTTCACTCTCTCTTGGTTGTCTTTTATGAGAGTCTCACCAGAAGCCATGGTCAGTATCATGTGTTTGGACCTCTAGAGCTGTGAGCTAAATAAATCCATTTCTTCAGTAATTATCCTGCCTTAGAGATTCTCACACAGCGATTAAAAACAGACTAAGGCAGGTACTGCTTCCATACTAATACAGCTCTCCACCTCATCCCACTGCGCCCTAATGGTTATGGTGCCAGTCTGCTCGTGAAGACATAGGGGGAACTTATATTTGGAAACCCAGGGAAGCAGAACCACTTAAGAGAACAACACTTTTTCTATCCTCTCAGGTCCTGTGGTGGAAAGTGGAGACAGGATGGGGTGTCCTCCTCTGTTCTTCTCATTCTCTTAGGCAGGGGGGAAGGCCATGCTACCTGGTGCAGAACATGGCTGAGCCTACACTTGGTTCGTGTCCATCCAGTTTCATCAGTCTCACAGTTAGGAATGTCTGCCAGATGCTGGCTTTAGATAAGTTGTTCTAATTTTCAGCATCACTGAGCTTTTCTGAACCTCTGGACTTCAAAGGTATTTGAGTTGGAAGGCAAAGATCAGCTCAACACCCTTTCTCATGGAAACACCCAATGTCACCAGATTTCCCATTCAATGACTTTATGTCTCTTGGCCACATACGTAGACCCACACAGCCAACAAATACTGGGGCTGGAATTGGAATTCTTGTACATGTTTAAGGAAGATTCATATTTTCCTATTTCATGAATGTTTCCCCTTTTTAAAAATGTCATAAATACCATGAAAACTCAAGAAGCAAGTAATAATAATAAACAAAAAAAGCAAAGAAGAGATGCTGGCCAGGAGCACACCTAATGCTGAAGAGATTTCAGATGTCTTCTGTGATCCTATTATTTCTGCTTTTAATATCTGTAGTAGTGTAATAGTTCAGGTAAGTGCTTTCGACTGGATCATATTTTGTGTGAGTGTGAGCAAAACCCATGTTGGTAACACTCATTGTCAACTGGACTGGATCTAGAATCACCTAGGAGACATAGCTATGTCTGTCAGAGTGTTTCAAGAGAGGACTAACTGAGGAGGCGGGCACCCTGAGTCAGCATTCCATAGGCCTGGGCCCCAGGCTGAATAAAATAGGAAAAAGGAGAAGGCAAGATGAGCCGCAGTATTAGTTCTGCATAGTTAGATTTTTCTTTGGACTTCCAATATGCAAATAATGACACAGATACTTCTTATTAATTATAAAAGGTTGACTATTAGCTTAGACTTGTCCCGTTAGCTCTTATAACTTAAATTACCCCATTTATATTAATCTACTTTTGCCACATGGTAGTACCTCTCTTTCTTTCTTAAAAAAATATTTATTTATTATGTATACAATATTCTGTTTGTGTATATGCCTGCAGGCCAGAAGAGGGCACCAGACCCCATTACAGATGGTTGTGAGCCACCATGTGGTTGCTGGGAATTGAACTCAGGACCTTTGGAAGAGCAGACAATGCTCTTAACCTCTAAGCCATCTCTCCAGCCTTAGTACTTCTCTTTCATCCTATTTTCTCTCCACCTCTGGTTGAAGACTCCACTTTTCTTCTTCTCAGTATCTTTTCTGTCCCCAGAAGTCCCACTTAACCACTTCCTGACCAACTATTGGCCATTCAGCTCTTTATTAAACCAATCAGAAGGTACCTTGGTAATGAGAGCCTTTGGGAGGCCAGCCCAGTGCCCTCTCAGGTTTCAGAAGGAAATCTATAGCCAGCAGAAGGCTCAGGATCTGAGGGTGAAGAATGACTCTCTGTACTTCATGTCAGTTTCTTTATTATTCTGCTTCTATCTTAATTCTCCTGTTCTGCTCCTAGTTCCCCCTAGCTTTTCCTCCTACTTCTCATTTCTCCTAGCTTTTTTTCTCCCAGTTTCTTCTTCTTCTTCTTCTATTCTAAAAACTCTCTTTTTCCCCTGGAACCTTGAATCAATATAGAAATTTCAAGAGTTGTCTCTCGTTGGTCAAAAGCACATTCCTAGGGCAAGCGATAGGGAGTTGAGCCATTTCAATGGCAACACAAAGTTCCAAGTTTACAGGACTAAGACTATGGCCAGAGGGTGGTATACAGAGCCCAGTGAGATAAGCTTTGAGACATAGGTCTACTGTCAGCAGACTTGGCAAGCAAAGAATTGGCATGCTTTTCTTAGGGTGTTTTGTGCAGTAACCTCGGTTGGACACCTGCAGCTCTAACCTTGTACATAACTGTAAGCTTTAAACTTATAATCTAGTTACAAAAAGACTTTGGTCTAGTTTGAACTTCCTCTGAGGTAAAAGTGAGCTAATCGTGTGCAGTATGTGTTAGACTGAGGAGAAATTGTTATTTTTTGATATTAGTCTGAGTAAAAAGGAACAAAGGAAGATTTTAAGTATCCACAGTCCTCATGGGACAAATAGATCCAGTTGCGAAGCATGTCCTAGTATATTTTCTTTATATCAAACTTATACAGGTAAATGAGTGGTCATCTTTTTGACCTTTCACAGATATGTGTGCCCATAAGACTGAGATGCAATAATGAGATTACATACGTACATCACATGAGATTACACACTATAAGGCAGATGTTGGGGAGATACCAACCTCCTTTAACAAAAGTGAGCAACAGTTTCCAGAGGCAATGGTCCTGCAGACCTTGTCTGGACAGGGTTAACATTCATTGGATAATCCCTCCTCTGATGAGTTGACATTTGAACACGAGTTGTTACCTGCTGTAACTCTCATGGCCCCTGACACCTTGGCAAAGACATAGCTTCACAATGTAAACAAGTATTCCACAAGTACCCTCTTTGTTCCTGACTGCAGATGCCATATGGCAAGCCACCACAACTTCCAACTATGGCACCTGTGTCTCTGAGAACTGTGTGCCAAAATAGAGCCTTCTCTGCTTAAACTGCTGTGTCATGCATGTTTAGCAGAGCAGTGATAAAAACGTAACCAGAGAATCGCTTGCCCCTTGTACTTCTCTATTGGTAATGGTAGGAGGGTCCTGCGGTGGTTTAAAGGGTTCCTGTAGTTGAACACTTTGTCTCCAGTTTGGGAAAGTTTAGGAGGTGGAGACTTGCTAGAAGAAATACCTCCCTGGAGACAGGCCTTGAGCATGCTCACTTCCTTTTCTGTCTTCTCCTGCTCGTCTCCCTTTTTGCTGTGGATAAAAATGAGGTCAGCAAGCTTCCTGCTTCTTTTGCCATGCCTTCCTTGCTTCATGCCATGCCTCCTCCACCACGACTGGTAAATATTCATTCATCTTGAATGAATATTTACAGCATTCAAGTCCTTGTAATGCAGGGAGTGTAAGCTATAATAGTATTGGCTTTACAGGGCTTCTGAAATGTTTATAGGACTTGCCTAGCACAAAAATATGAGCATCGCTTGAAAGTTGACTACTGCAAAGTGCTAATTGTTTTTATGAATCACATCACAAAAAACTATGTAAGGTTTTCTTGTGATCTTATATCTTCTAGATAAATGTTTTCCATATCAAATAATAACATATACTAACAAGGTACTTATATGCTGAATCCATTAAATGAGTGAAAATCTATCCTTATCTTACTTTGCTGAGGAGAGTTGGGAATGAGAAAACAATAAGCTATTCCCGATGGGGGAATAATGCCCACCAATTATCTTTAAGAGGTGGGGCCAAATTAGGGTGTGGCTTTCTGGGACCCAGAGAAAAATGGTACACGGCCCAGGTGCCTTCTCTCCCTGTGTGGCTCCCTTGTAGCACAACTGAGCTTGGACTTCTCATTCCTGTTTCATGAGTTATCCCCTTATAAGTGAAAACATAATTGTTTTATTTTTTAGCTAGCCTAAATCGAGCTAACTTCTACAGTTGGTGCCCAATGTGGGGCTTGGGTCTCCAGCAACTCCAGTCAGCCTCTGTCAGGCTCCATGCCAATCATTTGGGTATAGAATTCTCACGCAGAAGTCCTGAGTACGTGCTAGCTGCAGTCCTTCATATTTTCTAATTAAACATCTTAGAGCCTCTCCAAGTACTCATACTCAGGTACCTTGGCCACCTGTGACTGTGTGTCTGGCTTCTGAGCCAAGTTTTTCTGGTGCTTGCAAAAGCTCAGGCAGGATGTGGGCTTTCCGGGGTGTCTCTGCTCAACATTGCTTTTTTTGCTCTTTGTGCTCATGCGGCTGCTGACCAGTCAGGGACTTCTGCAGAGCACACAGTCTGTGATTTACACTGAATAATTGCTTTTAATTTGAGCATATCTTTCAGTATTTAATGCTAAAATCAGATTCAAGCTGGCCATGCAGCTACAACTGTGCCATGACACCCACTGGCAGGTAACAGTTATTGCTGCTCCAGCTCAAACTCAAAAACAGGTAAGATTTATAATTTAAATATAAATTATAAATTTATAATTTAAAAGGGCAAGATTATGGACAATTTAACAATCCAAGAATTCAATAGCTTTTTTACTTATACCATGTATGATGTTATGCAAAGTTTATATGCTTTCCCTCTTACATCTCTGTATTTGATTATGGAAATTAGCTTTGTCCTTCCTATTTTCTCCTTAAAAACATGGTTTTATAATAAGGCCAAGAATGAGGCACTTTTAGAAATGATATAGTCTTTACAGACTGATAATGACCAACTAGAAGGGAAATTCGGCACTCTGGAGAAGGATACAACCAATTTGACAAACAAAACCCAGTCAATGACAGGGATTACTAGACATGGGTGCAAATGTATCATTACTCCAGAATCTTGGTGTCTCAATTTGTCTCTTCAAATGGGGAATGGTCAGTTCCTAGGAATTGGAACCCTATTTCAAGTGAAACAAAGCATGAGATGAGTTTAATGCATATGCTAGAAGGACTGAGGCCATATGTAGCTAATATTGCAGTAAATATGTGGGGTCATGACCTATTGCAGCAATGGAATACCCAGATTAATATTACTGTGGCCCCAAAAACTTATGTTTCTAGGGAAGATATTAGAAAATATTATAGACAAAGGTCACCAGCCATTCAGGCTGTACAAGAACACAAAGCAATTGGCAAACCTATTGACCCTGCTTTTAAAATGAACTAATGGCCCTTCCTTTAAAATGGTTAACTGGGGAGCCAATATGGGTTAAACAGTAGTCTCTAACAGAAGAGAAGCTGCAGGCTTTAGAACAGCTGGTACAAGAGCAACTGGGTGCTCACAATATTGAAGAATCTATGAGCCCTTGGAATTCTCCTGTATTTGTTGTTAAAAAGAAATGGAAAATAGTGACAGATCTTAGAGCTATCAACAAGGCTATTCAACCTATGGCCCTCTACAATCTGGAATTCCTCACCTTCTCTGTTACCAAAGGGATTGCCTCTCATAGTTATTGATTTAAAGGATTGTTTCTTCACTATACCTTTACAAGAAAAGGACAGAGAAAAATTTGTCTTCACAGTGCCTACTTATAATAATTCTCAGCCTACTAGTTGATATCAATGAACTGTCCTCCCACAGGGAATGCTCGCTAGACCCACCATGTGTCAATACTTTGTCAGTTAGCCATTGGAAATAATACATAAGCAATTTCCTAAGTCTATAATCTACCATTACATGAATGACATTTGGTTATCTGATTCAAATGCAGATACTTTAGAAAGAATGTTTGAAGAAGTAAAGAAAGTCTTGCCTAAATGGGGATTACAAATTGCTCCTGAAAAGATTCAAAGAGGAGATTCTGTTAATTACTTAGGTTACAGAATAGGTTTATAGAAAATTAGAATACAAAAGGCACAAATTAGGAGAGACTGGTTATAGACTCTTAATGACTTCCAAAGATTGTTAGGAGACATTTCCAGTTTACAACTGGCTGTTGGGATAACACCTGATCTAATAATCCATTTAAACAAAACCTTAGATGGTGACAAAGACTTAAATAGTTCCAAAGAATTAACAGCTAAAGTGGGAAGGAAATTGACTATTGTTGAGGAGAAATTACAGGAGACAAATGTGGATAAGGTGAATCCCAATCTTAATTGTATTCTAGTCATATTGCCTTCCAGAATTTCTCCCATAGGAACTTTAATGCAGAGGGATGTTGTTATCTTAGAATGGATCTTTTTAGCACATAAGCCAAGTTAAAAAATTAAAAACTTATGTGGAAAAGTCTCTGAATTAATTATAAAAGGTAAATTGAGACTTCATCAATAGCAAGTATAAACCCAGCAGAAACTATAGTGCCTTTTACTACTAATGAAATAAAAAAGTTATGGAAAGACAATGAACCATGGCAGAGAGTTTGTGTTAATTTTTTGGGAGAAATTAATTTGCAATTATCCCAAAAGCAATAGACTTAACCTTATAAAGAGAACTTCCTAGATTCTTCCCCGAATTATATGTGTTGCACCAATAACTAGAGCCTGTACATTTTATATTGATGCAAATAAATCAGGGAAGGCAAGTTACAAATCAGAAGAATTAAGTAAGAAGGATCAGAGCCCTTATAATTCTGTCCAGAAGGCAGAATTATATGTTATTCATATGGTACTAAGAGATTTTAGAGAACCTCTCAATATAGTTACTGATTTACAATATGCAGAAAGAGTTGTCTTGCATATTGAAACTGATGAATTTATACCAGATAATACAGAATTGACTTCATTATTCATTCAGGTGCAAGACCTAATCAAGAATAGTCTTTGTCCTATATACATAACACACATCCTATCCCATATGGGTCTACCAGGTCCTCTAGCACAAGGTAATGCAGATCGATCAATTATTGATTAGAAGTGTGTTGCAGGCCACAGAATTTCATGTAAAACATCATGTCAATAGCAAAATACTATCCTGAGTGAGGTAACCCAGACCCAAAAAGATGAACATGGGATATACTCACTCATAATTGGTTTCTAGCCACAAATAAAGGACAGTGAGCCTATAATTCGATATCCTAAAGAAGCTAAATAAGAAGGTGAACCCAAAGAAAAACATAGTTATCCTCCTGGATATTGGAAGTAGACAAGATTGCCGGGCAAAAATTGGGAACTTGGGGGGTGGTGTGGGATGGGGGAAAGGGGAGATGGGGAGAGAAAAGTGAGAAGGGGAGGATGGGGAGAGCTTGGGGGAATGGGATATTTGGGATAAAGGAAGGGTGGATAGGGGAGCAGGGAAGTATATATCTTAATTAAGGGAGTCATTTTAGGGTTGACAAGAGTCTTGACTCTAGAGGGGTTCCTAGCGGTCCAAAGAGATGTCCCCAGCTAGGCCCTTGGGCAGCTGAGGAGAGAGAGCCTGAAATGGCACGATCCTATAGCCATACTAATGAATATCTTGCATATCACCACAGGACCTTCATCTGGCGATGGACCCACACTGGAACACTGGACTGAGCTCCCAAGGTCCAAATGAGGAGCAGAAGGAGGGAGAACATGAGCAAGGAAGTCAGGACCATGAGGGGTGCACCCACCCACTGAGACGGTGGGGCTGATCTAATGGGAGCTCACCAAGGCCAGCTGGACTGAGACTCAAAAAGCAGGGGATAAAACCGGACTCTCTGAACATGGCGGACAATGAGGGCTGGTGAGAAGCCAAGGACAATGATACTGGGTTTTGATCCTACTGCATGTACTGTCTTTGTGGGAGCCTAGCCTGTTTGGATGCTCACCTTCCTAGACCTGGATGGGTGGGGGAGGACCTTGGACTTTCCACAGGGCAGGGAACCTTGACTGCTCTTTGGACTGAAGAGGGAGGGGGAGGGGAGTGGGGGGTGGGAAGAGGGAGGAGGGGAAGGGAAAAGGGAGGCAGGGAGGAGGCAGAAATTTTTAATAAAAAAATGTTCAGTAATGGAATTAATGGAAACATAGATTAAAACTCAGTTTTATCTCCAGCATATTTATTTTTACAATTGTGCCTTACTAATAAAAACATATAATAAATTAAAAAAGTTTCTTATTACATGGCAACAAACTCAGGAGATTATAAAGAGATGTCCTACTTGCTCTTTCTATAACCAAGCACTGTCACCTATAGGGAGAAACCCAAAGGGTACTCAAAGGAATGAGTTCTGGCAGATTGTTGTGTTCTACTTTATGGAATTTGGAAAATTAAAATATGTACACCATAACATAGACAAGTATTCAGATTTTCAATGGGCAACTGCCCTGAGCTTGGAAAAGGTTGACTCAGTAATCATGCATTTATTGGAAGTTATGATCATTATGGCTATTCCTGCACAAATAAAGATCGACAATGGTCCACCATATATTTCTAAAAAAATGAAACTTTTTTGCTTATTATAATATAAAGCATATTACAGGTATACCAAAATAATCCTACAAGTTAGGCAGTTATAGAAAGATCAAATTGAACTATAAAGATATGCTAAACAAACAGAGAGGGATGGAAAATACCCCCAGAAATAGATTGCATAATGCTTTATTAACCTTGAATTTTCTTAACACTGATGAGAAAGGAACAGCAGCAGCAGAGAGACATTGGATAATGGAAAAATCTTCTGAATTGACTCAACCAGTGTACTTTAAGGATGTGTTGACCTCACAATGGAAACCAGGAGAAATACTACGTTGGGGCCAGGGTTTCCCTCTTGTTCCCACAGAAGAAAAGCTATGGATACCATCAAAATCAATAAAGATTCGCTTTGAAAAAGAGAAACCTCTTGAGAAAGAAATGATAGCTCATCCACAATGGTGACAACCATTCAGGTAGTAAGGAAACCATATAGAGTTGGGGCAGGGTTTTTCTTTTGTCTTTACAGGAAAATACACATATTCAAAAATTCAACAGACCCTGGATATTTGGATGCTGACAAAATGAAAAATAACAATCCAATAAGGGTCATCAAGAAAAAGGAATATAGCCTATGAGGACAGTTGATCAAAACATATCTATATATCTATATCTCTCTATCTATCTATCTATCTATCTATCTATCTATCTATCTATCTATCTATCTATCTATCTATCTATCTATCATCTATCTATGAATATATACAGCTTGCTTTGGAGTTAGAAAATGGCTCTGTCCTTCTCTAAATCCAAGCATGTTGTTAAAAGGAAAATTCAGAGTTTCTGTCTCATGTCAGGAGCCATCTGGTACAGGACAGATGGAAGACTTTAGGAAAAATTTTACTTTCTCTATGCCTATTTTGTCTATATCATATTCTTCATTAAATATATGCCTACATGAATAATGTTTAAGTTTTCATGATGAACAATGGTGTTTCCTACAGATCCCTTTCCTGCAGTAACCTTTGAAGTTTCCAGAAAGAAGATGGGGTCCCACAGCAACTCCACCTGGTTGAGATGACATCATGATGCTGATAGTGCTACTACAAGACCAATTTTGGGTTCTAGCTGCTGAAATGGTTCACCTTCTCATGACATTCTGGCCAGAACTCCAAATAAGAACTTTGAAAAAAGCCTTATCAACTGCTTGGAAATCGTTTGCAACTATACTAGACAGTAGACTTGAAACTTAACCATCGCTTTACTTTTACAGGATTCCATAAAAAGAACATTGTCCCCATAACAGCTGGAAGCAATTCTAGAAGATGATGTCCCCTCTCCCAACAAAGTTTGTTCTCAGGGTTGGGAACACCTGTAGGGGCTGTTGATTATTACTTGTATAAGGTAGAGGGTTGGTTGTAATTTTATACTTGATTATCTGTTCCTAATGTATATAGTTTTGTATTGGGTTTGTAAATTGCTCTTATTTAGACAAAAGAGGGAGGTGATGGGGAATCTTTGCCAACCAATTATCTTTAAGAGCTGGGACCAAGTTAGGTTGTGGCTTTCTGGGACCAGGAGAAAAATGGTGTGTGGTCCAGGTACCCTCTCTCTGTGTGGGTGCCTTGTAGAACAGCTGAGCTTGGACTTCTCATTCCTGTTTCATGAATTTTCCTCTTATAATAAATAAAAATATAATTGTTTTATCTTTTATCTAGCCTGGTTATTTCACAAATCGAGCTAACTTCTACATATTCCTGCTCTTGAACTCTTAGATAACTGTGGCCACATCATACTGTGACATTTCCTATATGGAAAATGAAAGTACATGTGTCTTTCAGAAGCATGGTAGTTAACAGCCAGGGTGAATGTTTTCTATTCTAATGAGTCAGGGATGAACAGTATAGCTTCCTGGTAAAATAAAATCATAAGGCTAGTTTGATGGCTCAGTTGTTAAGGATGCTTGCTGTTCTTGCAGAGGACCCGAGTTCAGTTCCTAACATCCACATTGGGCATTTCATAGCTCTCTGTAACTTCAGCTCCAGAGAATCCAACACCCTCTCTGGTGTCCACAGGCATCAGGTACCCATAGCATACAATCACACAGATGCATGCACAAAAATAAGTTTTTTTAAAATGAAGCTGGGAATATTGGTCCTTTGGGAATTTCCGATATCTGGATCTATTTCACACAGTAAATGGGACTTTGCACTTTCTGTTCTCTCTCACGAGGAACACTTCTGATATCCACACTGGTTTGGTCCATGGCTTCTTCAGTTCCTCATCTCCAAATGACACCTCTACATGGTCTGCTTCTAGACAAACAGGCATAAATAAAAGAGAAACCATACCCATATCTGTGTCCCTTGCCCTGATGACGTTCTGTCCCTATCATAATATGGCAAGCTATGTGTTTGTTCTTCATCTGCATCTGTCTAGTAAATGGAAGTGTCATCATGATTGGCACTATCTCTCTCTCAAGCACCATCACAGAATATTTTGAATTGTAGTAGAGTCCTATTGAATGAGCTTTTAGATCCAGTGTTACATATTCTGTTAACAGAAAAACAGCATCCTATTTCCCTAAATAGATGCGTTTTTCATCTGGACTCTTCAGATGTGCATTTATCCACAGTAGTGTAAGGAAAAGACACCAGAAGCCCAGCTTTGTGGTTCCACCAGACAACTAAAGGCTTCCTTTGAACTTACCTAGCGAACAATATACACGGGGAAGGAGCTTGAGTCATCATCATCAGACTCAGAGCTGTTTCAGAATCACTCATTATTCTCACTCTTAATTCCTTCCACAAGGCAATAGAGCAGCAACGGTTGGCGTACTTTAATTAAAAAGCTACTGCAATTACACCAGCATCATTTAAAGCTATATTCCGTTGAAGGGACCGTCATGTGTCATGCAGCAGCAATAAAATGACAGAAACTGGACTACATTAAAGCTCTCATCATTGGCCATGCCTTGGACAGATGAGGGTTTGGCAGAGGACTGTCATCCAGGCGTATAGTTCCACTTCAGTATGCTGCATGCCTTGCACAGATAGAAGAGCTTTCAGTCCTTTCCTCCCCCCCACTTTCAAATGATATAGAATTGGGGGCTGGTTGAACAATATCAACTTCAAAAAAAATCTGTTATTCATAACAAGCTTTTTCTTTTTTCCTTTTCCCTTTCTTTCTTTCTTTCTTTCTTTCTTTCTTTCTTTCTTTCTTTCTTTCTTTCTTTCTTTCTTTCTTTCTTTCTTTCTGAGATAGGGTTTTTCTGTCCTGGAACTAGCTCTTGTAGACCAAGCTCCTCGAACTCACAGAGATCCACCTACCAAGTGATGGGATTAAAGGTGTACACCACCACCACCCGGCTTAGGGGTGACTTTTTAAAATGATTTATTTACTTCTTTATTTTTAAATCTTTTAAATCTATCATTGTTACTATTTTGAGAAGGTAGAAACTGCATAAAATTCAGCCTTTAGAGTCCATGGGCAAGCTTCCATGGTACACAACTTCCACTCTCTGTTACCAGTCTATAAGGTGTGTAGCCTCTCCTTAGCTTTAACTGTCAACTAGACCCAACCTAGGGTCACCTGAGAAGGCATTTCTCAGAGCATATCGGCCTATGGGAGTGTCTAGGGGGGATTGTCTCCATTGTTTACTGATGTTGGGAGGCCCAGTCTACTTCCTCATTTCTAGAAAGAATGTAGGCTGTATAAGAAAGCTCAACATTCCAGTTATCTTTCTACTGCTGCAATAATCGTCATAATCCAAAGCATCCTTGGGAAGAAAAGATTTTGTCTGATGTTACAGCTTATAGTCTATGTGAAGGGAAGTCAGGGTAGGAACTCAAGGAAGCAACCTGGAGGCAAAACTAAAACAGGAACCATGAAGGAACACTGCTTATTACTGGCTCCCTCCTCAGGCTCTTAGTTACCTTTCTTATACCTCCCAGGACCACCTACACACACACACACACTCATACACACACACACACCTACACACACACACACTCATACACACACACTCATACACACACACTCACACACACACTCATACACACACTCATACACACACACTCACACACACACACTCATACACACACTCATACATACACACACACCTACACACACAGACACACAGACACACATACACGCACCTACACACACACACACCTACACACACACACACTCATACACACACACACTCATACACACATACACTCATACACACACTCATACATACACACACCTACACACACAGACACACAGACACACATACACTCACCTACACACACAGACACACATACACGCACCTACACACAGAGACACACATACACGCACCTACACACACAGACACACATACACGCACCTACACATACACCTACACACACACACACACACGTGCATGTGCGCGCACACACACATACACACAAATCTTTAATCAAGAAAATGTTCCACAGTCCCGCCTACAGGACAGTCTGATGAAGGCATCTTCTCAGAGGCTGTTATTCTCGGATAACTCTAATGTTATCAAACTGACAAAAACAAAACACCCTAACCCAGAACTTACCCATCTGACCTGACTTATCAAGGAGCCATGAGGGAAGGCCTCTCTGGGTTGTTCAGTGGACTCCAAATTCAATGACATTTGTCCTCTTAAATGTCCCAGTAAGCAAGAAGTGGCTGTGAAAGGACGGTTGAAAGGGTGGAAGAAGTTGGAATGTGCAGTCTGAGTAGAGGGACACCCGCACTGGTAGTTACTGGAGGATGCTTCCTCCTGACCCAAGGGAGGTCTGCACTATGGGCATCTTCATTTTGGACTTCTATTCTGAGAGGTTGAGAAAGAATAAGTTTCTGTTGTAAGCCACCTTGTTTGTGGAACTCTGCTACAGCCTCTAAAGGAAATAAAAACCCGAGTATAGAATTTGTGGTTGACAGTTTCTCCTCCCTCTTTCTTGCTCCTAGTAATTGAGAAATGAGCCCAAATGGACTCAAATGAAAAACTTATTATAATTTAAATTGTTCTGTAGGTAGTGTGTTTTCCCATCTGTCTACATTCACAACTTTTGTATATAGATTTTAGGAGTCAAATTATGGTGACTATGCAAATTTCTCTTGGGCTTATCCTGTTTAGAATGTAGTATGGTTTGGGGATGTTCAGGCTTATGCCTTTTATCAAATTTGGAAAAAGTCTTTAGCTATTATGGTTCTATCTTAAAGATTGTGTTTGTGTGTCTGCCCCCAAAAGACCAGAAGACAGTGTTGGGTCCCTAGAGTTTCAATTTTAAGTGGTTATAAATTGCCCCATGTACTGTAGATGCTGGGAGCTTAACTCAAGTCCTCTATAAGAATAGCATGCTCCTCTTAGCCCCTGTGCCATCTCCATCCTCAGCCAATGTGCCTTTTAATGTCCTTGCATCCTCACTCGATCCCTCTCCCGTTATCCTAATGACTCATGTGTTTGATACTTTCTTGCTGCCCCACAGATGGCTAAGGCTTTGATTTTGACTTTTTTCAAACCTTTACTCTGCTCAAATTGTCAACCTTTCTTTTTACTGTCTTGAAATTCATAGATTTTGTCCTCTCTCACTTCTGCCTTGTGTCCCAGTTTCCAAACTTTCGCTGCAGCATTTTTTTTCCAGTTCTATAACATCTCCACACTACTGTTTAGCTAACTTCAATTTCTTTGCTCAGGTCTTTCTTTCTTTGTTTCTTTCTTTTTTTCCTTCATTCTTTCTTATTCTTTTTGTATTCATTGCAAAGACATTTGTACTTCACTGTGAAAGCATTTGTTTTTTTAAAACAAGATTTAGTTTATTTTTTTATGTGTGTGTCTATGTATGTGCATGCCATGTGCTTTCAAGGGCCAGAAGGAGGCACCTAAGACCCTGGAGATAGAGTTTCAGGGGGTTGTAAACCACTCAATGTGGGTGCTTGAAACAGAGTTTGGGTCCTCTGGAAAAGCAGCCAGTACTCTTAAACACCAAG
Source organism: Microtus ochrogaster (assembly GCF_000317375.1). Taxonomy (NCBI): domain Eukaryota; kingdom Metazoa; phylum Chordata; class Mammalia; order Rodentia; family Cricetidae; genus Microtus; species Microtus ochrogaster. The sequence goes on along the minus strand of NC_022013.1, from coordinate 48,921,285 downwards.
CCATCTCTTTGGTTCCTGCAAGAGTTTTTCTTCATCATCTGGTTATTATATTTTTAAATAATGCCAACATCCAGTTCATCCTGGCATGAGCATCAATTAATAATCTCTCATTCAAATTGTAATTCTCTTAGTTCTTGCTATCACAGGTGACTATTTTTACTAACTATTTTGCATGTTATGTTAGGAGATTCTAGTCTTATTTAAGTTTTGTTCTTGTTTGCTTATGAAGCTGGGGATAAAGCCCAAGTGTCTGGCATGTTAAGTAAGCACTCCACCACTGAGGCACATCTCCAGCCCCTATGTAAGATCTCCCCATTAACGTACAGTCACTGTTTAGTAGGCTATGGGTCCAGTTGTTATGGTCTGCAGTGTGATTTGATGAGCCTGTGTTTATCTGGTGGACTGATATTCCCATGGGTACCCATTGCTAGCACCTAACTGTGGGGCTTGTTGTGGACTATTACTTTAACTATATAAAGACGTGTTTCGTGTATTTAAGCTGCATTTGTTTAGTGATGTAAAGATGTGTTGCTTTGCCTGCCTAATACATCTGATTGGTCTAATGAGAAGTTGAATGGCCAACAGCTAAGCAGTAGAGGGATAGTCAGGGCTGGAGAGCAGAGAGAGTAAGCATGAGAAGGAATCGAGGCTTGAGGGAGAACAAGAGAAGGAGTGAAAACGAGGCAGAAAGTGAGAGAGACTCTGAGAGCCAACCAGGCAGCTGCCAACCAGCCAAGTGTGGAGTAGGACATACAGGATGAAAGAAAGGCAAACATCTCTGAGGCCAAAGATGGATGAAGAGACATAGGTTAGTTTAAGTTATAAGAGCTAGTGGGGCAAGCATAAGCTAAGGCTGAGCATTCATAGCTAATAATAAATCTCAGTGTCATGATTTGGGGGCTGGAGATCCAATAAAGCTTGCTAAAGAGATTTATCTCTATAAGAACCTCCAAGAATTGCTTGGTAGTGTAAAAAGTGAGGAAGCCTTCGACACTATCCTGGCCAGCCTGTAAGAGTCAAGTGACCACTCTACTGTGAGAGATGGAGAGGATTTATCTAGCCATTTGTCTTGGCAAGCTCTCCCATGACTACATGTGAGTTTCTGGGTTCAAGAGGGAGGACAGGTTTGGGGTAGAAGGGACAAGCTTGCAGGGAGAAGAGCTCTCTTGGTGCTGTGGGGATGCTCTGAATCTAAGGCACAATAGGAAAGAAAAGATGCTCCTCCCGGCCTTGAATTACTATTAGGGCTGGCAACCAAATCCCTTCCAATGAAAACTGAGGTCACCTGGACTTACAGAGTCTATCTGACTTGTAGAAGGAGGGAGAGTGCCTAGACAGCTTTCTGTTTCTAGTCGTAGTCAGGAAGAAGGCATTCTGGGTCATTTTTTGTTTTCTTCCTGGTGGAGGACCTTGAGAGCCTCTACAGGAATTCATATCATGAAAATGGCTACAGTGCCATAAGTGGCCTATGGATTTAACACAGTCCCTAGTAAAACTCCAGTGGCTCTCTTCACAGAACTTAGAAAAACAATCCTAAAACCCACATGGAAACACAAACAGCCACAGCATTTCTCAGCAAAAGTAGGGATGCTGAAGTTACCACTGTGCTTGATTTAAAATTAGGTTACAACGTCATAAACAAAGCATATCATGGGTGCTGTCCCCAAGGTGGACATGCAGAAGAATGGACACATAGGAGACTCATAAAAAACCCACACAGATAAAACTACTTGCATTTCTTTTGATGAAAACGTTAAAATGCACATTGGAAAAACAACTATAGCAACAAAAAAAGCAACCACATTGTCTTCAACAAATGGTGCTGGTAAAGCTGGATATTCATATGGAGAAGATTGAATCGAGAGAGATCCTTGTCACTAGCCCTACATAAAAATCAACTAAAAATTGACCAAAGGATCTTAATTTAAGACATGAGAGTTTGAAACTGTTAGAGGAAAATGCATGGACCTATTGGGACACTTCTAATTCAGACTGCCCCATTTTTTTGAGGTTTTAGCCTGGCTTCATTTCTTGCTGCCTTGTAGGATTTTCCTTTATCTCCAGCTTGTAGTGTTCTAAGGATTTGCAATTGTACTAGACACTCAGAAGAAGGGAGAAATGTCTTTACTTCCAATGAGTCTACACCCCAAGTTTTGGTGAATAGTTCATTTAAATACAGTGAATGTACATGAAGGAATACCTGATGTGTGGTTGATTTTTTTTTCTCCGCACAAAGGGATGCTCAAGCCATATCCTCAGGACTCTATACAGAGACTCAATTTGGAAGCTGGTACATTGCTGTTGAATTGTCACTACAGTGGTGGAAGGCCCTAAATCCAATATGATCAATGTGTTTATAAAAACGAAGGGACACAGTGATGTAGACCTATGAGAGGAGAATGCTACATGATACAGTTGCAGGGATTCAGTCCTGAAACCGTAATGAAAGGAAGACCATGTCAGAGTCTGGGAAGAGTAAGGGTAGTCTTTCCCTGCAGGCATAGAGGCACAACCCTGCCCGCGCTTGGGTTTCAGGCTTCTGCCTTCTGAGCAGTGAAGTTGCATATTGTTTTCAGCTACATGCTTTGTCATACTTTGTTGTAGTAATTGCATCAAACTAATACACATTTAAATTTTGAAAATCCTTTGCAGCCAGTATTTGTGCACCTGAATGATGTGTTAATTACCCAGTAGATCAAAAAATGCATCAAGTATTTCTTAGTTGATCATTAAGTGCTGCTGGCCATTGTAAGCACTGATGACATTCTACCCTTTCTGAAGGGGTAGGACACAGACAGTGAACTCCACATGCATTTCTGTTCATGACGTTTTCTGTTTAAGTGTTCACCTGTGACGATGCATAGAGACAGCCTTCACTATTCCATGGCAAACTTTTGATTCCTCTTTGGTGACTCCATGTCTGCTTTCTCACATTTCCCCTAAATTTTTCCAGCATTCTGCAAATAATGAGTTTTTCCTCTTGTAGATAAAATCTCTGCAGGTGACTCATCCCCCTCCTGCAGATGACCCATCCCCCTCCTGCAGATCACCCATCCCCCTGCAGATGACCCATCCTCCTCCTGCAGATGACCCATCTCCCTCCTGCAGATGACCTATCCCTCTCCTGCAGATGACACAAACTCTTACTCTCCTTGTGAGTCAGAAACTCATGCAAGGAACACTCTCAACCCATCTCCCAAGGCAGGGATGCATGAACAGGACCTCCCACATTTTTATGCAAACATGTGTCTTCAAAGGTAAAATTCTGCTTCAGGTCAATGAGGCTCAACAGGAAAGAAAGTGCTGAATAATGCAAAACACATAATGTATGTCTGTTTCCTGGCATTCCTCGACCTGTTTCATAGAATGTTGAGCACCGAAGACATTCCATTTGGAGCTTGTTTTCTTCTTGGCAAAACTGGCCTTTGGGCAAGGAACTGCCCATGCATGGATGACTGACAAAATTCACAATGTCTGGAAAGGACAAACAGGATACAAGAAAAAAGACTGTCAAATCTTGCCAAGACAGGATAAGACAGTTTTGAAAAATTTCCTGCCTCTGAACATGGTCTGTCAATTACTTTAGACCTTAGCCAAAGTTGGCACTACAACGTGTGCTAGCTAAATCTACATAAAATCTGAGGGGCTTGGAAAGGAATTCTAGACACTGAAAAACAAAGTTTGGCTGCATTTTTGGGGGGTGGGGGATGGGCTCTGCTTGCTGGCAGCATGTAGGCATGCTATAGCTCCTTAAAAAATGTGCAGTTTCAAAATGGCAGCTTCATGGTCCATGCTGCCAGTATGAACTTTGGCTTTTTCAGGAGGCCAAGCACTTGAATGGGGTTTGTGAACAGCATGTGACAATCTGCTTATTGGTGCGACATAGACCTGTTGCATACTTGGAACTGGGGTAGTGTGCATGGCTCATGGAGGTGGTGAACATGCCTCTACCATGTTGGATTGGGCAGAGCCAAAAGGCAAAGCAGTCTTAGTCCTCGTAACCCTGCTTAACATTTTAAAAAGCACGCCTGGACAGAGAATGATTACATATACACAATAGGAAAGATTCAGATATAAAAGACCTCTAAATGAGACACAGTATGTTTAAAAACTATAGATAGGCATGGGAGAGAGAAGGAAAAGAGTATAGGGACAGTAAATGTAATATAAAAAAGCACAGATAGTCATAGATTAAAGGAGTAAAGGTAATAAAATAAATATAAAAGTAATAGAGTAAAAAATAAGCCACATAAAGATGGAATATACACAGAGTCTCTATTATGTATATTATTGTGTTTTCATTAAACTATTTGACTGTGAAGGAGTTAAGCACAGAGAGACATTTCATTGTATGGGTTGCTAAGCTAAACCAACATATATATGTGTGTGTATGTGTATGTGTATATATGAAACTGTATTTCAGCATATGTTAAAGCTATATTGATTCCAAAATTTGGGTTTAAGGATTTGCTACTTTAGAAAAGAGGTTCTGCTTTTGTTTCCACAGAAGATCAGAACCTATGGACTCCTTCCAGATAAATGTGGTTTGATGGACCAAGACCCCCAAAAGGTTGTTGTGAACACCCCTGAAAATACTTTGCCCAACAAAAAGCAGTAAGTCGTTTGAAGAGAACTACACCCAAATTCCCAAATATTATTTATAAATGTTTGTTTACATTGAAAGGGGGATATGTTATAGAGATAAATATTTTGCATTGGTATGGATCTTAGTTTATTGATACAAATTTAAGATCAATTTTGTTTTATATATTTTTGCTCTTGATAAAGGTATTGTGTTTGTGCAGTTCATTTAAAAATGTAATGTATAATTAAGAAATATAAGTTAATAGATAATAATCTATAATAGTCAAGTTTGTAGTCAAGTTAGTTAGGTTTTCTAGATATAGAGAATTGTATTTCAGTTAAATAGGTATTCTTCAAATCTTTCAAAGATCTTCAGAATATAGCATTTAAAATGTTTTAAGAAGTTAAGACTTTTAATGATAATGAGACACATCTGCTCCTGGCAGTACCAATCTACCTCAAGAGGAAGATGGGCATCGAAGAGGCTCCTTATGGAGTTTGATAGCCATTTGGGCAAGAAACTGCTCTTACTTGGACTGCTTGATGTTATACTATGAACTGGACATGTAGGACCCACAGAAAAATGACTGCTGAACTTGCCTAAAGGTGAGACAATCCTTCAGGGTTCCTGCTTCATGAAAGAGTCTGCCAGACATTCAGAAGGACACAGAAGAAAGTGACTGACAAACTGCCAATATAGGCTAAACTGTCTTTGAAACTTCCTGCTTCATGTAAAAGTCTGCTGGATATTATGGGCCTATAGGCTGAAGATGGATGCCCCAATGATACAGAAGAACTTTGGGTGACTGTCCATGCAGTGAAATCTCTCTGTCAATTCTAGAGCTTTGGAAGTTGCTTACAATATACTTTCTGCTAACTTAGGTAATATTATATCCTTCTGGGTTCTGTGATGAAGTTGAGGAGCAGATAGTTATAATTATAGTTTTCCTTAGTTATGATAAGAGATAAAGTAGATATAAATGTTGTAACTGTAATTCTTGCTTGATACCTGTTTTGTTACATTTAATTTTACTATGCTCAAGTTAAAACCTTACTTTTTATTTAGACAGAAAAGGGGAGGTGATGTGAGATTCCCCTCTGTATGCTGTGAATACCATTGGCTAATAAACAAACTGTCTTGGGCCTGTGCAGAGCAGAATAAAGGTAGGTAGTGAAAACTAAACTGAATGCTGGGAGAAAGAAGGCGGAGTCATGGAGACACTATGGAGCCTCCAGAGGAGAACAATGAGCCACAAGCCAGAACCTTGCCTGTAGGCCACACACTTCATGATAAAATATAAAATAATAAAAATGGGTTAACAAAAGATGCAAAGGCCAGCTAAAGATATGCTTAAGCTATTGGCCAAGCAGTATTGCAAATAATATGGTTTCTGTGTGATTTTTTTTGGGTCTGGGCAGCCAATAATAAACAAGTGAGCTCCTACTACAACTCTTCTAAAGCATGGATTCCATCACGACATTTCTAACATGAAAATGGAATGACTCCAAGTGGCTTGGCTGGTCTTCTCTAATTTTAGCATGGGTTTAGACAGCCTGGGAATCTTGTTCAGGTGCAGGTTCTGATTCATTAAGTCCAAGGCCTCAGATCTATATTTGAAATGGGTGATCCTGCTGCTACTTGCCCATGGATCAAGCTTTGAGGTGTGGTGGCCAAGAGGATCACAGATCAACTCTTTAGAAAAGAAGCATCCACAGAACTCTTGTTTCAGTGTTCTTTCTGGCTCTCTGCCTTAAAAACAGGCTCCCATTTGCACCTGGAAAGGGAAATGTAGCAGAGATGAAACCTCAACATTTTAAATTCCGCTATTTTGTCTACCCTCAACCTTGTTATTAAAGTCAACCAAAGCAGAATAGGCAAGTTCCCTGCCCCAGCAACAGTTTTGCCCTTCCCTGCCCCCCAGAAAACTTCTAAGGAGAGTTCTCTGTGGAGTCTTGGTCACTCTGGTTTTTGCTAAGCATGGGTGAGCTTGAGTTGGATGTCAGGCTCTCCAGGGATGACCCTGGTGGATATGTCGCCTATAGCATGATGTTCTGGATCCTTTCAGAGGCATTCCAGATAGCTCTGTGCAGGAGGTAATACCTGTCTGAACAATGTTTTTAGTCCTCGACAGACAATTTATCCTTAGTTTTGCTCACCACACAAATTCTCCCTATCCCTCTTTCTAATCCAAATAGCTGTAATCAAGCCTGGTTCAATATTCCTTTCCCATCCACAGGCCACAGTGTGCACACTTACACCTGAGCTTATTCCTGTGTTCCCTAGCTTGGCTTTACTTACAAAGTAGATTCTGTGTATATAGCTCCACGATTGGTACCAGAGATACAGGACTGGAAGAGGAATGCCAGTTTATCTTAATATTGCTGAAAGTTTTAGATGAAATAGACAAATAGGAAATAGGATAAGAATGGAAGATAGGAAGGTCAATAGGTTAAGAAAGGAAGGAAAGAAGGAAGGAAAAGAATAAAAGAAGGAAGGAAGAAAGGAAGGAAGGAAGGAAAGAAGAAAGGAAGGAAAGAAGGAAGGAAGGAAGGAAGGAAAGAAGAAAGGAAGGAAAGAAGGAAGAAAGGAAGGAAAGAATAAAGGAAGGAAAGAAGGAAGAAAGGAAGGAAAGAA
>NC_022013.1:48865292-48913736 GCF_000317375.1 Microtus ochrogaster | reverse complement strand
GAAAGAAGGAAGAAAGGAAGGAAAGAATAAAGGAAGGAAAGAAGGAAGAAAGGAAGGAAAGAAGGAAGGAAGGAAGGAAAGAAGAAAGGAAGGAAGGAAAGAAGAAAGGAAGGAAACAAGGAAGAAAGGAAGGAAGGAAGGAAAGAAGGAAGAAATGAAGGAAGGAAGGAAAGAAGGAAGAAAGAAAGGAAGGAAGGAAGGAAAGAAGAAAGGAAGGAAGGAAAGAAGAAAGGAAGGAAACAAGGAAGAAAGGAAGGAAGGAAGAAAGGAAGGAAGGAAGGAAGGAAGGAAGGAAGAAAAGAAGAAAGGAAGGAAGGAAAGAAGGAAGGAAGGAAGGAAAGAAGAAAGGGAGGAAAGAAGGAAGAAAGGAAGGAAGGAAAGAAGGAAGGAAGGAAGGAAGGAAGGAAGGAAGGAAGGAAGGAAGAAAAGAAAGGCTATCCACAAATCCAGTTTCCCCTATACAGTAGTTCCTTTACTCCTTCTCTCTGTAAGAAGCATCCGAAGAGAAGAAGTGTTCATTTTGGTTCCTGACTGAGGGGATGGAGTCCATTGTATCAGTCACGTATAATGTTGGGATTATGAATTTACCAGTAGTGACAGGCAGCAGAGAGAAGGGGATGTCTGTACTCTTGGCCTTCTCTGTTTTCCCTTTCTATGCAGTCTGAGCACCTAGCCCGTGGGATGGTGCCATTCATTTTCAGCGTGGGTCTCCTCTGTTCAGTTAAACCTTTCTGGAAGTGCCCTCCTTTTTTTTTGTTTTTCGAGACAGGGCTTTTCTGTGGTTTTGGAGCCTGTCCTGCAACTAGCTCTTGTAGACCAGGCTGGTCTCGAACTCACAGAGATCTGCCTGACTCTGCCTCCCGAGTGCTGGGATTAAAGTCATGCGCCACTACAGCCCGGCTGGAAGTGCCCTCTCATAGATATATCCTAGGTGATTTTCAGTTGAGCCAAATTGACATTGGAGATTAATAATCACACTTATTAACCCTGAGGTCTAGGAATTTAATGAACCCCAAATGTTACTATCTATTAACTGCTTAGTGTCATAGCTCCTACTGGACTACAGTTATTTGCATGTTCTCCTTTACTGCTGCTGATGGTTCTGTCAAGTTACTTAATTTTCATAGGTACAGTATTTTAATTATGTTGTGATTAAGTTGACTCTGCACATTAATTAAAACCTCACTTGATTTTAAAATTGGAACCTCAACTGAACTACTTAGTGCACAGGAGAAAGTTTCAATAGCAGCTGAGGTCAAGGCAGGGGGGAAGCAGACCCCAGAGACAGTCAGAGATGTGGATATACTTTAGACAAGAAGAACATGGTGCTTGTACCTCCTCTTCTCTTACCGTCTCTCGATGCCTTTCATTTGGTTTTCTCTGGGTTTCTAATTTGTGACTTCTGTCGCAAGACAGAAATGGACTTTTGTCCCATTCCAATCTGAAAAATTTCAGGAAGAGAACCTCTCAGGAAGAGAATTTGGTAGCAATCAAATCATGTAATCTTTAGCTTTTCTTAATTGAGTAAACAACACTACGATGGGTGGTATTTAAGAACACATTTCAACTTTGTTGGTTGTTAGAAAACTTTTCATAGGGTTTGTAACACACATCCCCTCCACACTCACCACACACACACACACACACACACACACATGCACACGCACACACACACACACACATTTATGTCTGTAAGTCAATAGGGAGGCTTTGAGGAGCGTGCCTGAGGTCAGTGAACACTTGTCACCATGGGCCCATTTTAATACATTAACCATTGACTTCAGGTATAAGCTTTTTTCTCTTAATGACATTTGTAGGCCCCTAAGAACCATGGAGGTCTATAGGTTGGATTTTAAGATTTAATTTTTGCAGGAGCCTTAACATTTTTTCCTATCTTCCCAACTTCTAAGCTGATTTGCCTTGAGACTTAAGGAGGAGAACCTATCTGAAAACACCATCATTTGTAAATAATTCCTAGAAGGAAGCATGTTTCCCATCCAGACAGTGCCCTTTGACACTGGGCAGAGGGAGTCCACAGTATGACTCATGAGGTTATTCTCTGAGGCCGGTATCCCTTTTACCAGGACAGGAGGGAACCACAGCAGATGTCTAAGAGACTCTCAGCGTCTGGTCTTTCTCTTCAAAAGAGTGGCAGCATGAAGCACTGCAGGAAGAAAGTCTGCCATTCTTTATGAATTCCCTAGGCAAACTTGGTCCAGATGTGTGGTTTTAATGTTAGAGAATGAGGGTCCCGAAAACCTTTCCCTTGATTTTTCATATGAGAAAAGGCAATTCTCTGGAATATTTTCCTGTCGCCACATCAGTGAAAACTGTAAAGGAAATTTTAGCAAGTCATTCCATTTCAGCTTGTGTCACCAGTGCCTGTGTGGGCTGAGCAGGACCCTGGGGGAATCAATTAGCTCCTTTTGCTCTCACAGAATACCTTACAGAAGTGACTCAAAGAAGGAAGAGTTTTTCTGGACTCACGCACTCACGCTTTTAGGGTACAGACCATCATGGTGGCAGGAAGCAGAGAGATCAAGAGGGTCTCAGCCAGCTTCCTTCTTTTCCCCTGCTTTTATTTGGTCAGCCCAGGTAGTGGGGCTACCACATCAAGGTGCTTCTCCCCTGAGTTAAACTTCTTGAAAGCCGTCACACGGATGGGCCTGAATGTGTGTCTCCTAGGTGATTTCAAATCCAATGAAACTTACAATGAAGCTAATCACCGTAGTGGGAATCTTAGAGGTTACACTGTTTGAAAATGTGACATCAACAACTCCACTGACCCAAGACTGTGCAGGAGTGTGAGAGGGTCTCACCCAGAAAGGTCATAAGGATGGTATGTGTTAAGTCCCGAGCCTGAGAGTTGTATTGGTCTGGACTCCAAATCCCAGGATGCCAGGTCCTGACCCCTCCCTAGGGGGCGGGTCAGGACCACTCCCACAGAGTATTTAAGTAAACTCCCCAAAAAGGAACATGTAGTCCCTTTTCCTTCCTCCTGGTGGTCTCATTAGTGACCCCCCCAATTCCCACTCAGGGCCACCTGAGAGCCCAGGAATCCCATTAAACTTGGATATTTTTTAATTTGGCTTGTTTTGATTTGGCTTGATTGGGAATTTTGCGTCGGCAGAGAGCTCGCATTAGGAAAACTTTCTAACAGTATGTAAAAAGAGGCAGAACGACAGTTCTGATGTCCATGTTTGTGTTCATCAAACAGCTATAGAGACTGAACCATAAGGGATGACACACTGGAAGGTGGCAATCAGGAAGGGAGTGGAAGCTTGCTGCCTGGCATGCTGGCATTCAGCAGTCAGTGCCTTGGAGAGCTTCTACACCATAGATCAATGCAGCAAAGACAAAGTGATTAAAACCACATCTGGAAGATTTAGAAGCAAGGACAAACAAACAGAGGTGATACATTTCCACTGAGAAACCTAAGAGCATCATAGCCACTCTGCCCATGGCCTGTCATTACTTAGAATCCTAACGACAGAAAAAAAAAAAGCATGAGAAAATAAGCTGATATTCTTGTCTTCTTAGCCTTCTACCTGCCTTTTGAAATTGCTTCAGAAATAGTATCAGGATGACCAATCTTAAGTGTCGGAATGACTCAGATCATTTGGAGCTCTGTCTATTCTTCCATTTTTTTAAAATGTGTGACATTACTCACTGAACCATCTTTCAAACTCATATTTTTTTTATTTTTTAGACTTTTTAGTAAGAAAGAGGAGGAGAAAAATTGAGTGAGAATTAAAAGAAAATACAGGCTTATAACCAGTAAAAAACAAAACAAAAATAGAGAGAATAGTGAATGTCATTCCCCTTATGGTTAAAGGAGGCTGTGTTAAATTGGGTGCTCAGAGGGAGTTGCAGGAGAAATATCACAGTAGCTTCCAAACCTTCTGATATTGTAGGGAGTTATGGGATTGCCAGGATCCATTTTTTTTTTTTTTTTTTTTTACACAGTAAGCCATCCCTGTAAAAGCCAGCCTTTCCCTTGCCGGGCCCACAAACCAACCCCTGGGGTCCTGGGGACTTTCCACTTGGACCTGGCTGTCTGCTGTAAATAGAGAACTTTGGGAAGTTTCCACTTGGGGGATCTGCTATCTGATTTCTTCCCTCCCCTGCATCCTCTAGGGGCCTTGCAAATGCAGCTTAGGGTTATTTGAGCCTCTTCCTTGGCCTTATCTCCCCATGCTATCTGTATTCTCTTTAAAGCTGGCCTGGCAGGGGCTTTGGTGACACAGGCTTAAGGTTGCAGCCACAGCAAAGGAACAGCCATTTCAGAGTCTAGACAAACCCCCCTGCACTCAGTACAGAACAGTAGCCTGCTTCCCCCAGCTCTGCCAGGGTCCAGCAACCAGGCTGCTTGAGAGCTTTTGAAAAGTTCTGGAAGCCCAAAATAATTGTTATTTTTCAATTCTGGGTGAAATAAGAAATAAAACCCAAGAGTGATGCTCAGAACATTAACTCCTTTAACTTAGAAACAAGCACAAAAACATTTACAAAGCAAATTATCAAGTAAAAGAAGAAAAGAAGGAAAGGAGAGAAAAGGAGGGACTGGAGCATACTAGGAGGATTGCAAAAAGGAACAAAAGAGGAAAGGGAGGAAAAGGGAAGGGAGGAAGGAGGCAGGGAAGGACAGAAAGAAAAGAGGAAGGAATTTGTTTGTTGTCTAGGCTATACTTGCCAGGGAATCGTGGAAGAAATAAAATCCAGGCCTGATGTTTAGGCAGCTCTGTGGCCGGAAACAACACAGCCACATCCTAAATGAAGTCTTTGGTAAACAGTAAGTTCGTTACCACCATCAGCACCGCTTTGCCCATGTCGATCACACCGAAGAAGCCCAACAGCGAAATCATATTGTTCAGTACTCTTATTGTGGTTGCTAGCGGTTAATGCTCGCAGTGCGGGGCTTGGCGGTGTACCCACAGCTCAGGGTGAAAGATTGCCTGAGCCTAGAAAGTCACAGCCAGCCTGGGCATGGTGGGAGCACCTCTGAAAAAAAAAAAAAGATGAAAGTATTGTAAGGGTCGTAAAAGGGTATAGTTGGCACTACAGGACCCTATATTCTGTGCCAAGCAACACACACACGCATGCACACACACACACACACACACACACATACTTTCTCATGATATATAGTATTATATGATGCTGTCTTGTGCTCTATTCCATTTAGAGACACAGCTGTGCATTCGCTACTTTTCTGACATGAGGAAAGCACCATGAACAAAGGCAGCATACAGAAGAGAGCGTTTATTCTGGCTCAGGGTTCTAACAGAGGAGAGTCCATCATGGCAGGACAGAGGAACAGTGGCAAGTGGCAGGAATGGTGGCGGGGGCAGGGAGGGAGAGCACACATCTTTAAAAGCAAGCATGGAGCAGAGGGATAGAGAGAGAGACACAGAGACAGACAGACAGACAGACAGACAGACAGACACACACACACACACACACACACACACACACACACACACACAGAGCTGCAAGTAGGGCGAGGTGATATCATCTCAAAGCCCTTCTCTACTGCTGTATTTCTGGCATGGCTGTACTCCTAACCCTCCCCAAACAGCTCCAACAAGTGAAAGTGAAGTGCTCCAATACTGAGCCTGTGGGGCTGTTTCTCACTCCAAACCACAAGCTCCTGCAGGACTTTTCCCATAGAAAATGGGAATGCTCATGGAGGACATTTTTTCAAAGTAAGAAAAAAAAAGTTGAGCACCCATTTTCAACTGAGGAAATTATTTCACCTTTGACAGGTTGAGTCATCCTGTCTGAGTCCCCCGGTGCTTGGCTCACAAACCACTCCACATCTTCCTCCACAGAAGTTGCTCTTGGTGCCCCCACTCATTTCTCCAAATTTTGGGCACTCCAACCAGACTTTTCTGGTGGCTTTCCCCCAAGAGTTTCCCAGGTTCCTGGGAGGCCCAGGAGGTATCATCTTCTGAGAGACATCTTTTTTTAATTAATTAATTTATTTATTTATTAAAGATTTCTGCCTCCTCCCCACCACCACCTTCCATTTCCTTCCCCCTCCCCTGATCACCGGACTGAAATCTCAAGGTCCAAATCAGGAACAGAAGGAGAGAGAGCATGAGCAAGGAACTCAGGACCGCGAGGGGTGCACCCACACTCTGAGAGACTTTAGTGGGAACTGAGAAGACCTGGGAGGAGATGGCTCTGTGACCCCCCATCAGCTGGAGAGTGCTAAGTGCCCTACATTGTTTGCCAGTGTGGTCATCATGCTGGCTTTACCTGCTGCTCCAATTTGATTCTGTCATTGGGATAAAATGCTCTTGGGGACCAAAAATAACATATGGGAGAATTTTTTTTTTTTTTTTGTTTAAACCTTACAGTTTCATCGCTGTGGAGAAGCTGAGGCAGAACCTCCAATAGCTAACTCCGTGACATCTGAGGTCAAGAGCAGAGTATTGAATGGCTGCGTGCCCATTTGCTCGGCCCTGCTCATCTTGACTTCTTCCCTCAAGACAGCTGAGGAGCCCAGGACCTCTCGCCCTGGGCATGGCGCTGTGTACACTGGGCTGAGTCTCTGCACATCGGCTAACTTACTCATTCAGACTCTCCCAGGAGATTCCAGGTCCTGTCAAGTTGATAACTGAAGGTAACCGCTTCACCAACTAAACTCATTCTTAGTTTATTCTTATTCTTAGGGAGTATTCTGGGGAACCCAGCCTGAGAACCAATTTAACTCCCCTGGCCTCCTTTCTCCCTTTACTCCCAACTCTGTCACTTGGGGGACAACAGGTTCAGCAGAAGCATAGTGGACACGGAACAGGAACCACTGGGCTTCTCTGTGTCTGAGCTTCCTACAGGCTGTTCCCCACTCTGAGCCCCCACTCATCCCCATCCAGCCCTCATATCTCTGTCCTCAGACTGCGCCTCCTCTTTGTGACAGTAAGCACTGCTAATCTGTCTTATAAAATACGAAGCTGCCCTCATCAAACAGCAGGTGGGAAAAGAGGCGCAGATCAGCTTCCTGCCACACAACCTTCCTCAACTCCTTATGGCTGGAATTTCTGAAGGCCACCGGAAGCGCTGGCATTTCCCTTGATTGTTGCCACTAAGATGAATGTTAGCTCACAGCAAATTCGGGATTCAACGCCCACTGTCCCTCCTTCCTCGCTGCAGGATAATCGACGGTTTTAAATAGTTTGAAAGCACCATCGTCTTAGCGCTTGTGATATATTGCTTCTGTTATTGCGCTCTATTTTTAACTCCAGACCCACAGTTCTTGGAACTGTTGATGGGGAAAACTGAAGCCAACTGTGGCGATTCTGAAGAGAGCTGAAAGCTCTCGCTGGTTGTCTTGTGAGTTGACGGTGCAGAACTGGCGGAGAGGGAATTATTCAGCTCTGAGGGGGAAGTTTGCCCTCCCAATCACTGATCTGACCGCCGTGCTTGCTATGTTTTGAGACCCGGAAGGTTTTACTCTGTGTGCCACAGCCGAGCTCTGATCTGCATGTACTCTTTTACCTACTCACGTGACTCCCTGGTTGTGCAATTTTGGGAGACTAAGCTGTGCCCCGGGCCTCACACACCAGTACACAGGGTAGGGATTAAAGAGATAGATTTACCCAGCCAGAGTAGATGCATGCCTTAATGCCACCCTGGGGAGAAGTCCGTGACTCATCCAAACATTCGGACTGTTTTGAGTACCAAAGGTGTGAGCTTTCAGATAAGGAAGAGGGCTTGGACTAGAAAGGCTAACCCATTTGCCCTCTCTTCCCAGACTGTCTTCTTGGCACAGACCTCATATTTGGCAGTAGAGAATGAGGTAATAAATTTTGATACCAATTCTTACTTCTGGGGGAAAGAAAGACTCATGTTAGTAGTCCTCTGGCTGGAAAGTGAAAAACAGAAACAAGGTTTCCAAAGAGCAGAAGAAACCTGCATTTTCTAGTGGAAGAAACACAATATAAGCAGGCTTTACACACTGCGTGAGGGCGGGGTCCGTGGGCCTATTTACCCTGTGTTGATGGATTTTTTTCTCATGAAGCAGACCTTTTGGGAAAGAACTTCCAGATTCCTGACTTAGTAAAAGTCAAACGTTGAATTTGCATTGGATTAAAAAAATGCTGTTCTCAATGTTTTCTCTTTAAGACAGCAATCGTGTGTTTCTGAGGGTGTCTTTGATTCAGATCTCGTATGGTCTTCTCTAAACTTCCTTGAGATTTTCATCTGTCATGACATTGCTCGATCAGTTCATTCTCTTTCGAAGTAATAATTGTTTCCTGGCCCTGAGTCTGGAAGGATCCCTAGAAAAGATGACAAGAGCTTAGAACGGAATGACCTTCTGCAATGTTTGGCAAGACTACAGTGCAGAGCTCCGCTCCAAAGAGGAGGGCTTCCTGGTGGAGTCCCACTAGAATTGTGTGAGATCAACAGGCATTGTAAACAGCACACACGATGCTGATGCTGTGGAGACCAAAGCCATGCGTTCCTATGTTCTGTGTGAGGGCAGAAAGATACTAATGTTTCTAAAAACAAAACAACAGCAAACAAAAGAAATAAAACAAAAAACTATTTCCAGGACATTATACAAAATTCACATATTTTTGCCTGGCAGTGGTAGCGCATGCCTTTAATCCAGCACTTGGGTGGCAGAGTCAGGTAGAACTCTGTGAGTTCAAGGCCAGTCTGGTCTACAGAGTGAGTTCCAGAACAGGCTCCAAAGCTACAGAGAAACCCTGTCTCAGAAAGAAAAAAAAAAGACAACAAAAAGGAATCACATTTTTCGATGAATTTTGATGATCCACACTGCTGTTGATGAGAGATGGCTGCAGGTAGTATTTTCCTATAAAGGTATTTTTAATTGTTCTTTGGCTCTGGTTCTGGGTATCAACTTGCACGTGTCTAACTACTATTGTTGGTGGCTTTATATGGGTACCTGAAGTGTTCCTGACAGCCAGTTTCATAGGGGAGGTGTTTGCTAAAATGCAAAGACCTGTGCCTAATGAAGGACACTTGCTCTCCGGGCTGCTCCAGAGTTCTCTGTCTTTGTGGCCTGAGACGTCACGTGTTTTCACCCCGTAGTTCTCTCTTTCTTCATAGTTCATCCTGACTTTTCCAGGTTGGAGGAGCTGGCTGTGACTCTCCATCACTTCAACAGGGCCATGCAAGGAATAATATCTTTTCAAGAATCCCTGTTTATGAGTCAGTGCCCTAAGAATCAAATCATGGTATTTTTTTCATTTCCAAATTATTTAAACCTTGGCTAGTCTCCTCCTAATTATTGTCCATTGTGTCTCAATTCCTCCGCTCATCTTTATTAATAGCAGCAGTATTACGTGAGACCATAGAAACCTCGGAAGTAGGAATTGTGTTTACTTAAAAAAACAAAGAGTTCATATAACTTCATTTCCAACCATATTAAAAAACCGCAACAATGAAATAACTTGGTAATAATCTTTTCCCATCGTTTTAGTCTCTTTGAATGGCCACCTCTAAATCGGATTTAAATCAGTTCCCTGAAAAGAATGATTTCAATCAATCCAGTTTGCTTGTCACCGATCGTACATATTATCCCAGTTTCTGCTTTGATTTCTCCTCGTATCTCAGCTGTGTCCTATGAAAGCCACGTACTTGAAAAGCTGCTTCTGTTTCTCCATCGCTGGTGGATATGCTCAGCTTCTGTGTAGTGCACAAAGACCCAGTCAAGGAGAGACTCACCTTTGCACAGTGAGTGTGCAAATCCGGTTGTATCAGTCACTTCCACACTACCCTGACAAGATAGCAGTCAAAAGAAACAACAGAGGAAAGGCTGGGATTTGTCCCGTGGTTTGAGGGGACAGAGTCCATCACAGTCGAGAAAGGCATGGCTGCTCCCATCATGTCCACACTCACGAAGCAGCGAGTGATGAGCAGTGGTGGTCAGCTCATTTTCTCCCCACTTCTTCTTGGGTTCATGACTCCTCCCATATTAAGGGTGGGCCTACCCTCCTATGGAAACACTCTTAGAAATAGACTCAGAGATGGATCTTGTAGGTAATTCGAAACTCTATCAGGCTGGCAATGCAGATTAATGGTGGGAACAGCAGGGGATTGGTAGCTGATAATGACTTCTATGTAGAAAAAGTGGGGCTGAGGGGAGGATTGAAGGCTTGCCAGTGAAGATTACAAGACTGTGAGGAGTTCCTATCAGGGCCAATGTGGAGGACCCTCAGGCAGAAGTCAATAAAGCACAGACGCGTCTCAGAGGAAACCCATCATGGTTTTGTCTAACTCCATATGGGAAGTACGAGCAATGGTAGACAGGAAGTAAATCATAGGTGCAAACAGACTCTGGGTTGATAGCAAGGCGATCAAAAGACCAAAGACCACCAAGTACGGGTATACAGTGTATGGGGAGGGGGGATAAGCTGGCTGGAGCAGATCAGGTATAGTGGAGAAGTTAGTGTGGGGGTGGCTGTAGTGGCTGATGAGAGCCAGTGGCTGCCTGATGCAACATGGCAGCGGTAGGGATGGGCAGCTCCGAACAGGATCCAAAGGTCCTGTGACAGTCAGCGCTGTGTCATCCTTTGTCTTCCAGCTCTTGAGGATAATGGGGATCCATTGACTTTTTGCTAACTCAGAGGAAACATGGGCAGGTCTTTGCTGCTTCTATGAATGGTTTTTCATCTGTCTGCAAGAATTCCCCGTTTATGTTGCTCAGGCATTGCAGGGCCATGTATGAGGAACTAAAATGCTGGGCATAGAGGCATGCCAAGTACCAACAATCCTGGGTTTATTGACATTCAGGAATCCTGAAAAAATAAGTTTAACTGCCTCTACCTACACATGCAAGGAATAAGGCTCTGGGTTAAGACTCACCTTACAATTCCTACTATTTGGGGATAGAGCATGAATGTACACTTTGAGGGCAGCAGGTGACGTGAGACCCCTAAGACAGACCCTGTCTCCACGGGTTACCGGATATGCAAGAAGGTAACAACCGTCTTTCTCCTGCTGCCTATCTTGCCTATGTGATGTTTTCTCCAAAACAGTCCATTCGGTACCCAAAGTCTGGTTCTCTACAGGAAAGGATCCTGCAGGTAGAACTTGTTTACATTGTTCGTACACAGCCCTCCGAGCTCAACCATATGCCTTTGCAGGCTACAGTGAGTCGAGATGACAGGCGGTGTGTGAGTGGGAGGCAAGTGAGAGCTAATAGTTGACAAGTTGATATTAAGAAAAAGTCAGAGGAATTCAAAGAGCCTTAGATAGATTACAAGAGGCCTAGTCAATAGTTTTGTTAGTAGCATAGAGGCAATCAGTTCTGTAGACATTAGTATTCCTTTAGCATTTCATTATCATTATTGGTTTGGATTTTTTTTTTTGGTCACGAGGTCTCCTGCAACCAGACCAGTCTTGCACTTGCTTTGTAGCAAAGAATGGCCTTGAACTCTTGATCCTGCTGCCTTTGTCTCCAAGTGCTGGGATTATAGGTGTGTGCCACCACACCACCACTACTGTCTCTCCTGACCATTGTTAAAAGGCATGGATCCTTAGGGGTGATGTACATCTACCTCCTACCCAAGGGAGGTAGCCTCAATACAACCTGTTGGGCCAGGGCTTCATTCATGTTCATGTCACTTAGTCTTCACTGCAGCAAGAGATGAGCCACCGTATGTAAGATACTGCTCTGCTCTTTAGAAGAGTTTCATAGTCTGTCAGCCAAACCTTCTGTCTTATGAGTAACTTTCAGGAATTCCATGATCACTGCTGTTTTGTGCAGTAATCATCCAGATAGGAGACCATGTGGTATGTGGGACCAAAACTCCAGGATGCACGGACCCCTTAGCAAGTATCTTCCTTTTGTCTCCGATGTCTTTTCAAGCCTGCTTGAAAGTACCCAAGCCAGACGTCCTTTTATTTTTCCTCAGCCTCAAGAAATCAAAATTAAATATATATATATATATATATATATATATATATATATATATATATAAATGTGCCACATTAATTAAAAGTGCCCCATCAAGGCTGGAGAGATAACTCACTTAGCAGTTAAGAGCTTGTACTGCTGTGGAAGATTTGAATTAAGTTCTCACCACTCACACCAGACAGCATACAGCTACCTGTATCTCCAGCTCTAAGGGATCAACACCTTCTCTTAATCTTCCTGAATACTGCACACATGTGGGCATATACACAGAGAGATCTAAAATACACACACACACACACACACACACACACACACACACACTTAAATTAATAATAGAATCTTTAAAACAGACAAAATGCTCTATGATGTTCTGACTGATTCTTAATTTTTCTTTCTGTAAATAAATGTCCTAGTCTACCCTCCTACTCAGTATTGGAATGAGAACCAAGCAGACTTCTCTACTCATCTTGCCTGTGGTGGTTTAAATGGGAAGGGTCCGATAGGCTCATGTATTTGAATGCTTGGTCCCTAACTTTTGGAACTCTTTTGGGAAGGATTAGGGCCTGTGGTTTTGTTGGAAGAGGTGTGCCATTGGGCATAGGCTTTGAGGTTTCAGAAGTCCATACCAGGTCCAGTTTCTTGCTCTGTATGTCTAACTTATTGATAAGATGTAAGATCTCAGCCACCAGTCGAGGGCCATGCCCGCCTGCCTACCTGTCTACTAGCCTGCTGCCATGCTTCCCACTATGATGGTCATGGCTTCACTCTTTAAAACTGTAAGCAAGCCCCCAGTGAAAAGGTTTCCATTTAAAAGTTGCTTTGGTCATGGGGTTTCTTCATAGCAACAGGCAGCTGCTAAGATGCTGTCTACCTCCTCAGCACTCACACTGCTCTTTCTAGACAAGGCGGTATTAACCAGACTGAACAGAGGGGAGGGAGTCAGGACCTGAATGGTGTCCCCTGCTGGTCTCTTTCAGCCCCCAGTTTAATGTGTGAATGAGACCTTTGATGACACTCCTAATCTAGCAGGTTTGAATGATGTCTAAGTGTTGGAAGGAGGGCCGCTTGTTCCTCCCGGATGCCCAGCTAGCTTAGCCCTGAAATAACCACACAGAAACTGTATTAATTAAATCACTGCTTGGCCCATTTAGCTCTAGTTTCTTATTGGCTAATTCTTACATCTTAATTTAACCCATTTCTATTAATCTGCGTATTGTCACATGGCAGTGGTTTACCAGGTAAAATTCCCAGTGTCTGTCTCCAGCAGATTCATGATGTATTTCTGACTCTGCTCTCTTTCTCCCAGAATTCAGTTCTGTCTTCTCCGCCTACCTAAGATCTGCCCTATCATGCCAAGGCAGTTTCTTTATTCATTAACCAATACAAGCAACACACAGAGGGGACTCGCACATCATCTAAGATTCTACAATTCTAAGGAACTCCTCAGGAGGCAGAGGCAGTTGGCCTATGGACCATGCTTGGAGTAACAAGATGCACAGACAAACTTTGGAGCACACTCAGAACTCATGCCATGGAAACAAGACTCTCTTTCAGCAGTTGACCCTTGAACTAAAGCTCCTATATGAATACATCCTTATCTATGACTCCTAGGGAACCTCTGCTGGAAAGTGATCTCCTTGCCTAGGTCAAAATATCTTTCCATGAAGCCTCAGGCCTAGATTCCATGGCTAACACATCTGATTTCTGGATGTTCACTATTTTAACCTTCACTTTACTATGAGTACTGTTACTTCCTTGATAGCTATTTTCTGGGCAGTTACAGAGCCCTGACAGTTCTCAAGAGAGAGCCAAAGGCCCGGTTCCTTTGACTCTAGATTCAGAGAGTCCACATCACTCAAAGACCATGCACTGGGCAGAGGGTTGAAAATAAGTAGATTGGTGTCAACATACAACATTTTCAGAATAAATTGCTGTACAGTCCCTCCTCACCTATCCAACAATCTAACTTACTTAAGTTCTCTATTTAGATGATGGCTGATGTATCCTATAACTAATTCTAGATATTTTTGTTTCAGAATTGATCTACTGGTGATTGTTCTCATGGGTAGCTTTGGTGTTTCATAAATTACATGTATATCTTTGATAACCATCCAGTTTCTACTTAATATGGTTCCTGAATATCACCACTGCCTAATGCCTTTTCTTTGCCAAAATAGACCTTGATAGGAGGGTAGCTAGAATTTGGTGTAGGATGTCTCACGGAGACTGGCCAGCCCAGGGGTCCTTGGGGAGACATGTTACCTTCTACAGCTTGGTTTCCACTGATGCTGCTGGCACTTGAATGTATAGAAGGAAAGGAAAGAGGAGAAAGGAAAGTTAGCGATTGGTGCCTTGAGCTTATCCCCTTTGAAAACTGAGATAGCATTAACAGAAAACAAAGAAACTAAAGTGTAAAAGCCATAGAGGTGGGGAAGAGGGGCATTCCATCCAGATCGGCTGGGTTTAAAGTGCCAGCCAGGATCTTGTGTGAAAGTTTCCCAGAAATGGACATAAGACAGAGATTGGAGCATATTGAGATTAAGGCCTAGGGAGAGATGCTGGCCTCATCCTTGGAGAGCTAACTAAAACAAGAGTGTACAGAGGTAGAGCTGAGGGGGGAGACAGCCGGGAAGGCTGTCGTTAGAGAGGGCAGCTTATATTTCAGAACTGATGTGTTGCCTATGACTCCAACTATTTCTGCCCCTGGCCTGCCATGCTGTGTAACATTTTCATCAGCTCTGTGGAAGTCACCTAAGAAGTTGACACTATTTGATGGATGTACCTGGTTAGCAGCCCATTGTCATCCACTGCTTTTCAGGCCAGAATATTAGGAGAAATGTCAGGGACCAACCTTGACAAAAATACCTCTTGTCAGGGTAGGGTCATGGGGATCGGAAAAGTTAGTAAAGAATATTAAGACACAGATAAAAATAATAAAACAGAAACATAGGATAGTATTGAGAGGGAGTTCCAGTGAATACTGAAATCACCCACGTTTTAATTGCCAATTGCTTAAAATATCCCGACCCCCAAAAGGTGGGACTAAGATAAAAAACTGCATTGATGTGATACAAGGAAATGAACATACCAATTGAAGGTTGCTACATTTATATATAAACATTCTGTTGCTAGAACAAAACAGATCTCACACCCTAGACCAAAACATTCTATAGGCAAACTACTCTCTGGGTGGAATCCATTGTTATCTCCTTAAGTGAGTAAGAACTTTGTTGGATTCTTAGGCTTTTGTTTGGAGTAGAAACATATCTACTTCCGTATTCCTGCAGCACAAGGTCTGGATGTTATTGATGACAATAACCTTGTGAGAGCAGAACTCACTGACCTAAATCTAGGTGGGGGTCTTTGTTTGAGGTAGAAACAAGAAATAATCTTGAAGGAATAGAGGTAAGTTCAGACTCTGACCTTCGGTCAAGGTGGAAATAGGCTCACATTTTTTTTTGGGCCTCATAGAGAAAGGCATGGAGTCTGATGCTACTAAGAGTTCATAAATGAAATCTGTGTTTATTTGAAATAAAACAGGTTAAAAGGGAGGGATTTGGTGAACCAGGACACAGCTTTTTCTACTCTCTTCTCCCTGGTCCTGTCCCCTTTTTATGATCTGTTTTCCTAGTGCAACTAGATTATTCTCCCGATGCAGACCTGAGGTTTTATTCTCTGAAGGAAGGGCTTTCCTGGTTGCCTGCTGTGGTCTTCCTGGGTTGGACTCAATCCCCATTTCATAGTTTGTCTCAACTCACACTTTCTCACCGTGATTTTTCTCAAGCTCTGAGTTCTTGTGACAATGCTTCTTCACTAAGCTCCACCCATCTTCAGGACCTTGGAATGTGATAGTATCCTCTTCGGAAAGCCTCTCTTTCCTCTGTCTTCCTGGCAATGGCTTTGGGTTCCCCAGTATTCATTAGAACATCTTCTATAGTCTCATAGGAGGCCACACCCCAGTCAAGCACCATTTAGCATCCTGTCTAATTCATAGCAAAGCTCACAATGCAGAATGACACAGCGACTCATTATCCACTGCTCCGTGTCTCCTACACTCAGCAGCTAGGCTTTCAGGGAATGCTGCCAGCATCTCCCTTCACGTTGTTTCTCTGCTCCCTCACGTGGTCCCTGAGCTTTATAAGCTCGAAATGAAAATGTGAAAACATTTTGCCAGGTTTAAAATATTGAACTTTTCACTCTTTAGCTATAAGAAGATAATAATAGAGTCAGAAGGATTTAGGAAAGGAAGATATTAACTAAAAATTTGGAAAATAGCAGCTGAAGGCATTAATATAAGAGATAAATAGCATAAAACACTGAGATGTGGCATGAGGTAAAGCTAAGAGGTAGTGAGGTCCATGCAGAAAGACAGAAGGGGAAGGATGGCTTCTGTCTTGTTTATTTTGTGGTGCTGGGATTCAAGCTCAGGTCTCGCAAATGCTAGGCAAGTACTTTATCCCTGAGCCCTGTGCCTCGGTCCTCAAAAGCTGGTTTTTGAAAAGACTCTGTTAAATAGACCAAAAAGTTAGAGACAAGTCACCAGATTTAGTCTGGAAGAAGTTATTGAAAGGTTCCCCTCTCTTCTTTCCTCCCTCCCTTTCTTCCTTTCCACTGTTGCTTCCTTCAGTTCCTCTGCTGTCCTTCCCTTTTGCCCATAAGTAAATACAACCCATGAGTGAAGAGCCGAGCCGTTTAATAGTCACTGGGGCCAAGACTGGAAAATATTTACTGAGAAGCAAGGATGCAGCTGGATACTTTTCCATAATGTGTAGAGAATAGATGTGATAATGATATGGGGAGCCCCACCCCCACCCCCAGACTGCTTCCAGTTAAGTCCATTCACTGAGAAAGCTATATAACATTTTGCCAAGTGCTTTGAAAGACCACAGAATGGCATCGTTACTGTTTCATCTGAAATTGAAAACATAGTTTTTGGGAGAGCCAAACATGGGTATGTATTTCTCCCGAGTAGTGAGGGCAGATGGGATCCTGATATTTGGTGATTCTTCACTTAAGTGAAACCATTCTGCCATGCTTAGCTGATTAACTGTTAGGAGGGCTAGACATGGCCAACAGTAGTTTTGTTTTTAGTTTCATCTTGTGTAAACTTTACATTTTAGATGTAAAAAGGAGCGCTTTCTGAATCACAGCTCTTGTGCAAGGCTTCCGTGAATGTCCGTAGAGAAACTCCATATTTTGAAGGAACACAGTGATGGATTTCACCAAAGGATGACAAGAGAAAGAACTGTCATGCTGACCTGAGAGACAGGGTGATGGAGCAGAGGCAGAAAAAAAGCCGGGTACTGTGTGGACCGTGGCTGTACGACTACAGATGAACAGAAATCTCAAACAGGCTGCGCTCCGGTCTGACTTCCTTCTGTTGTTCTGTCTTTATCCAGATTCACAGCCCATTGCCCTGTTTACTAGAATCACACCAGGGACCTGGGACAGGGCTGATTCAGACATCATACCCCAGGCTGGTGCACTAACTATGAGTCCCTGCACTTAAAGCCCAAGGACACCCACTGCAAGTCCATGGTCATCCACATGAATATGCCACATGAACAACAGAGAGACAGCAGCAGACGCCCATTTGAAGCCTAATGTGGGGGCGCCAACTATTTTGAGCATTGTCCACAGACTCTGAAGTCCACCTACACACAAGCTGTGTGAGATTTTAAAATTGACCATCTCGGTATGGGAAGAGAATCTCACATCAGCGCTGGGAGACGCTTGGGCTCTCAATGGGGAAGGTGTGTCCTCCGAGGTCCCAAACCAGCTCGAGTCTTCTCATCAGGTGGAAGTCACAACGTTCCAGTTTCCTGGCATGATTTCGGGAGAACGAAGCTAGAATAAGTCAAAATTGCATGACTAATTATCACCACTGTCAGTCAGAACTGCCGCATGATACAATCCTGCAGAGAACTGTGTGGGCGGGATTAGCTGCTTAGACTACATTGTTTGAGAGGCCCTTGTAGGTGACAGGTTAGCTACTTAGGTCGCGCCCAATATACACTTTTTTTTTTTTTCCTGCCGGAAAACGTCTCAAGGTAGCTGTAGTTTTAAGGCTTTTATTCTCTGCTATGAGCTTGGGAGTTCTAAAACCTGAAACATTAATGGGCTTCCAGGGAACTGAAATGACAGTTGCTTGTTGCGACTTACAGAAATCCAAGATTTCATTCTGGTTCTCTTGAGAAGAGCGAGATCCTGGCTGTCCCGCCATCAGCTCACTCCAGAAGCAGACAACTTCAGGCTGAGGTTCAAACCTGTATCTTTAAATTATTCTTAAGCCTGTTTTCCTCATCATTTCATTTTTCTTAAGAATTCGAATGGGATTGGGGAATTTCCATGAAAAGAGGCATGTAACTATTGAGAAAGGAAAGGAAAGCTCAATTATAGTGGTTAGGTTAAAAATAGAAGATTTATTGGGAGGGGGTAAGGAAGCAAGCAAAAGTTAGAGAATTTACTGAAATTCTCCAGATTTACTGTGGCAAAGAGCTTAAAGAATCTTGTGATTTAATGTGATGTCTGTCTGAACAGAGACTAGAATACCAAATGCCCCCAAAGTCTCACCTTGCCTTTGGAACCAAGGCCCGAGAGATGACGTTTCAGAGTGTTTCCTAGGGGCATTTCAATGTTATCGTGCTTCAGGAAGGAAACCCTGAGCGAGTGAAGTCCTGTCTGAAAGCGTATTGTTGACATTGGAACTGCTATGTAGGGAACTCCAGAGCCTTGGACCCATGGAAAACTGGCAAAGCCATGACTCATATGCCTGAGGCTCAAGGGGAATGGCAAAGCTCTCTTCACCAATCCTGGCATGAGTGTTAGTGTTTATGGCAATGGATCATAGTCTGTGAAAACTAGCAACTGCCCCCTCCTCCTCCCAGGTGTTTATACCTGATAATGCTCACCTAAAAAGACCCCCTACTAAGACGGACCCCCCCCCCTTGCGCTGGACCTGATGAACTCCCTGAAGGTTCTCATGGCGGAGGTGGTGTTCTCAGCCGATTTCAGCTCCCTGTATGCATGTCCGTGCATCTGTCCTTTCTTTATTCCTTTACCAGCCCTAGTCAGGGTGCCAGGACCTAAGCAACATAGGTTGAGGTTGCAGCCAAACGTTTTTAAACACTTGCCTCAGGTATCACATCCTGTTCATGAGGGATGAACATTATTAACTTGTATTTCTACCATTTGTATCCCTGTCGGTATTTCCTTTGCATCTCTGCCTTGTTTGTTTGTCTCCGTGGATGAGAGAAGGATGCTAAACAGGGATAACGTTATTGCTGGCATCTTGTTCCTACTACATTCTCAAACTCTGAGTCTGAGCCTCAGGTAGCCTGAGGGAGTTCACCAGAGTCAAAGACCTCTCTCTCCTCACCCTCGCGCCCCCTCCAGTGCTCTCTGGCAGAGTCTGTGGCAGCAGATGTGGTAAGACTGTGTGGGGCTGCCAAGATGCTTAATCTAGCCTTTGAGACTGCTGTGTCTGTCACCTCAGATTCCAGATTCAGGAAGAATATTAACTCATCCACGGAGGATCGGGTTCTCGAGAAGGAGGAGGAATAATTTGTATTGGCCATACTTAGAAACAACCAGTGCGTAAATCAGAGCACCAATTGTGAAGTCACAGTGGAAAAGACTAGTTCCAGAATATTTCCACTGGGTTTTATTCTTTCTTGTTTGCTTCTTCTTATAATGCCACATTATTGAAGGCCTGTTTCTTATAAAGCAAGTTTTATATTGGGTTGGTGTTCACAGGGTAACTGTGAACTAGAAGTGTGTTTCATTGACAATGAGCTGCGAAGAACAGGAATTCATTCGGGCTCGCTCAGGATAAAGGGTTAATATCACTGTGAATAAGTACCTGATTTTAAAGAAAAGCAACTTAGTGGATGAAGGGCTATTTTGGTTTCTAGGCCATCATGGCGGAGAAATCCTAGAGACAGAACACGGGGCAGCTGTTTGCTCTGTATCTAAGGTCAAGAATTAGAAAGCGTCAGAGCTAGAAATCTCAAGATTCTCCACTAGTGACACACTTCCTCCAGCAAGATGCCACCTCCCCGAAGGTCTACAACCTTCCAACACAGTTCAACCAGCCCGGGACCAAGTCTCCAAACGCATAAGGCTCTAGGGGCCATTTCATGTTCAGATACAAGAGAAGCTATAGAAAGGAATGGACATACTCAGAATATTTGGGATAACCACGCAGGCCTGGAGGACATGGGAGCTCTGAAGCACCCCTTGATTCTCTTTCCCTGATCTTAAGTCTTAGACTCTTCAGACTGAAAAGACTCTCATCTCTGTACATCTGCTCCACTGCGGTCAAGCTTCCTTTGCTTTCCCACAGGATCACAGGCTTCTGGATCACCTTGACCATGGACTCAAATCCTCAAAGTGCCTGTCCAACTCATTTTTCTAAATCTCTATGTTCCTTAAGTCATGTCGTCTTAAAGGGGTCTGGTCTACTTACTCTAGACTCCAGATGGTTCCCTTAGTAGAATATACCAACTTAAAAAAATACATTGCTTCGCTACTATCTTGGGATAGAACTTCTTTTGTTGTTGTTGTCTTTCGAGACAGGGTTTCTCTGTAGCTTTGGAGCCCATCCTGGAACTAGCTCTTGTAGACCAGGCTGGCCTCAAACTCACAGAGACCCACCTGCCTCTGCCTCCTGAGTGCTGGGCTTAAAGGCATGCGCCACCACTGCCCAGCTGGGAATAGAACTTCTTAGACCAGATCTTCTCTAGGCCAACTGGGAAGACTTGTCCTTTGAGTTTCTACTTACAAAAGTCTCTTGGGCACACTTTAAACACTCTAACCATGAAACTCCTATGGGCCTTTTTATTACAGTTCCTCTAAGATAGAGTCTCTTTAGGTCCCAGACAATTCCAGGTGACTTTGGAGTCTTATTTGAGTCATTTGGGTCTCACCCAGGACCCTTTCCTGAGCACATAGTCCGGATCTTCAATCTTTAATATGATCAGCTATTTAAGCTAAAATTAATTTAAATTAAATTTAAAAGTAATTCAACTCTCAGGTTCATTAGTTACTACTCATATTATAAGTAGTCATGCATGGATAATGGCCACCATCTTGAACTCTTCAAGTAGAGAGTCTTCATCCTCACAGAAGTTCTGTGGTACTGTGCTGTGCTAAGCAGAGCTGAATGAACAAGACATTTGACAAAAGCAACTTAGGGTCGGAAGGAAAAATGAATTCATCACATCCAGGAAGGCCTAGTCATGGCCACTTGTAGAATGTCTTGGCATCTTGGTAGCAGGTAGGAAACACAACAGTTGACTAAGATGAGCTGCAGTCAAAAACTTCAAGAACTATGCCTCTGCTCAAAGCAACACATTTCTTCCTACTGGGGCCTTTTGTGTAGCAATTTACTCTGAGTTGAAATATTTCATCCTAAGTGGGGACTATTACTCCAGAAGTAATGACCTCACAAGTCTCAGGAAATCCCTGAATTTTAACAGATTTGCAGGGACTTCCTCTCTGAGTTTCTATAAGCAGTGAGGACTGTCCAGTTGCCCACCAGTCATTCAGAGACTTTCAAGAACACGGGGTGCATGATTTGTCATCCAGGCTAATGTGGGCTTTTATGGTGATTAAGCTGAGTTCTCTAAGTAACCCCTCACCCATATCCCTGTAAGTAACACCGGTAAACCATCCTTCTACCTAAGTATACTTTGGTGATGTTGTTTCTTTGCTCTGTCACTGGTTCCCTTCCCAGAGTGAGTAGATGTTTGATCATGTTTACCCAGAAGTTCAAGGTTGTACCCCTAATTACACAGTTCTGAAAAAGTCCCGGGAGATGGAGACACTGGGAATTCAGAGACCACTGATCCAGGATCCAGGGAACATTGTGCTATATTAAGTGGAGCCCCATGTGAAGTGTTGATCAGCGTGGGAGGGGTAATTCTTAGGAAGTGATAAATGAATCTGAGTGACTTGTTGCAAGGCAGGCCTTAAGGAGGAAACACGAAAAATCACTTGACTGATTTAGAACCTTGAAGTCATTAGGAGGGGTTCAAACATGACACTCTCCTTAGAGCAAGGTCTTCTAGCTATGGTGAGCTGTAACTAGCAAGGGGTTAAGTCTTCTCTTGTAAAGTACCAATGAATAGACAGTTCAGGTTTTGTGGGCCCCATGATCTCTGCCTGGTACTCAAGCAGGCTGCTGCATCAGGAAAGCAGCTTCAGAGCATTATATGAGGAAGCAGGTACAGCTGTGTGTTTGCAGAGGCAGGTGACCTGCTGGTCTGAGCCCGTTCCTGCCTTACTGGGTTACAGCGGGGGAAGGAATTTAGAGTGAACTCAACTCATACCTTGTCGTTTAGATTCTATATAATAAAAAGCCTCCCTTATCTACTCTTCCTATTCGTTATTACCAATAAAAATAGCAAATCTCAATTATTCATATAGTTTAGTGTTAGACTCAAAGTAATTTTCTAGTATACAATTCATAATATTTCAGGGATCAGAACTTGAACAGGAACAAATGGAAATTATAAGTCGGGGGGGATTACGGGTGTTGGCCAGTGGCTATAGCATGCTTACCTAGTATGCATGAAGCCTGAGTTTGATCCCCAACACCTCATAAGTAGGACATGATGGCATGTGACTATGATTCCAGCACTTGGGAGATAGAGGTGGGAGGAGCCGAAGTTCAAGGTTGTCATCTGTGATTTTGAGGCCATTCTGAGATACATGAACTCCTAAGTAAATGAAGGCATGAATAATAGGTTTCCCTAGGAGTGTAGCTTTAAACAAAATCTAGGTAATAAAATTTAAAAACTAAAGCTATTGACTGATTCCTTTCTCCCTCCCCCACAGAATACAAGTAAAAGTTTGTTGAACAAAATCAAGACTTCATATTTCATAATTTACAAAGTTAAAGAAAGATTAGGTGATTTCTGACCCCAAACTTCACCTTTACCTCCAACCTTCAAAATGCTTTTTACCATCTGTTATCAAAACAACAGATATAAACAAGACTGGTTCTTTAAATCCGGCTATTCCAGGCATTATCATCTTCGTGGTATGGGGTGCTATGATAGTAAACCCTTGCATAGCATGTCTGGCAGCTCCAGACTGGCCATCATTTTCAGATTCCACAAATGCAATGTCATTCTTTTTATTTTCATGTTGAGGCTCCCAAATAACGACCTCAATCCTGAGTGGAAGAATTGGCAAGTTTACTATGAGGGCAAACAGAACTGGGGTTAGCTGTTGGTCCTACATGGCTAGCTTACTGGCTGGTCACTTCAGGGTGCACCATGGCTCTCGCTTTCTCACAGCCCTTGCCTGTGATGTTGCCTCTCCAGCACCCACAGGCCCTGTTCCAACACTGCCCAGCATCGAGATTCTTCCCAGCCTTGACAAGTCTTCCTGAGTTCCAATAACTGGTACTGAATGGTGGCTGTAAATGTGACGGGAGGAATTACTGACATCCGCTGAAAGTTCCATAACTCATTTGCTTGTTTTCCTAGACTTTGGGGAGAAGAATCTAGACAATAAACATCTCTCTAAAGTGCTAGCCAAAAATTTTCAAATAAGACTTTAGTCATTCTGTAGGAATTTCTGTGGAAAGCAAAAATAACAAAAAATTAAGATAATTTCATTCGCACTATTTTTTTCCCTTTAAGAATAAATTGGCCTGAGAGGATGGCTCAGCAGATACACCAGCCTGAGGATGGCTCAGCATATACACCAGCCTGAGGATGGCTCAGCATATACACCAGCCTGAGGATGGCTCAGCAGATACACCAGCCTGAGGATGGCTCAGCAGATACACAAGCCTGAGGATGGCTCAGCAGATACACCAGCCTGAAGACCTGAGTTCAGTCCTTGGGACCCACGTAGCAGAAGGAGAGAATTATGACAGTTGTCCTCTGGTCTCCTTATAAGCTGCTTGACATGTGTGTGCCACCTCCTATGACACACATAAAATAAAAACAAACATGATAAATTTTCTTCCAAAGGAGAGAACACCCCAAGCTACACTCTATGAAGGACTTCTGACTTTAGCTCCAAGGATGCTCAGTTTCCTGAGATCTGAATTCCAGATCACACCAATTCCCTGCTGTGGCTGCTTCTGTCGGACTCTCCAGAACCTTGTAATTATGATCACATTTTTTTCTCTACACACTTGGCTTTCCACACACAGTCCCTGGCAGCCACCTATCTTTTCTTGCCATGGCTCTCAGAGTTCCTTGTTTCCAAAGAACCCTGAAGGTACTGGGTGTGGGGAAGGGCTTGTGTCCCTTGCTTTCAGGAGGCACATAAGACACAGCGTCAATCTTAGACGACAGTGAACTCTCAGTTATGCTGAACTGTGGTTGGTATGTAAACTTGATTAAAAAAATGTAAAATTTTAAAAAAAACAACTTAGTACGTTTATAGTATACAAATGTCAGAGATACTGGCCATATAGGTGGCAAATAATTTGGCTTTACTATTTTTTTTACTATATTTTTGTCAGAGATAAACCGAGATCCAGAGAATTCCAGCAACATACACAAGTTCCTTTGTACGGTTTCAGATGTTGGTCTCATGCCAAAAGCCTACTCCCCAGGCTTCCTTTAGCTCTAATTGTGGTGCCGTTTTGCAGGTGTCTGATGGGACCTTAGATGTCTATAGGGTTGAGCATGGTGAGGTCCCAGCAGCTTTATGTAATGAGAGAATTCAGGCAAAAGATGCACTTGAAAGGCATAAAATATTTACTTGATTCTAGTTATAGACTGACAATCACCTGATGCATAAACAGTCACAGTCAGGTATAGGCTACGCTAGAATACTTGTTGCCAGTAGCAATGTCTCTGTATCAAAGACAGTGTCATCAGACAAGAGTCCAGGAGCCAGCTGGGTCTCCTTGTTTGTCCTGACTCACCACACCGATCAAAACCCACTTAATCTTAAATCGTGGCTGGGCTTTTACAGCCTCCCTATTGGAGACAACAACAGCAGACCTCTCTTGTATGTAACAAAAATGGACAGGAAAGGGCACTGATGTTTTTGGGGGTGTTTCATTTGTTTTTGTTTGCTTGTTTGTTTTTACTTAAAAGCATGAAATGATATAGTCAACCATGCCCATAATTGAAAAGTGAATGAAGAACATCCTCATAGATGACAGAAGAGACAGGCACCACAGCAGCAACACCTGACCAGAGCACAGCAGAGAAAAAAAACCTGTTCACAAAAGACAGTGTTAAAAAAAATAGTAAAGCCAAATTATTTGCCACCTATATGGCCAGTATCTCTGACATTTGTATACTATAAACGTACTAAGTTGTTTTTTTTAAAATTTTACATTTTTTTAATCAAGTTTACATACCAACCACAGTTCAGCATTCACCCCATTCTTCATTCACTCCTCAGAAAGGGTAAATCCCTTCACAGAGAGTTAACCAGGCCTGGCACAAGTTGAGGCAGGACCAAGCTCCTCCCCGTCACCCTGCATCAAGGCGGAGCAAGGAATCTCACCATAGGAAATGGGTTTCAAAAAGCCTGCTCATGCACCAGGGATAGATCCTGGTTCCACTGTCAGAGTTCCCCAAAACAGATCACCCACATGACCAGTACCACTCCATGCAGCTCCCCAGCTGTCAGTCTAGAGCTTGTGAACTTCCAGAAGTTCAGGTCAGCTCTATCTCTGGGTTTCCCCATCATGACCCTTCTTGCTCATATAGTCTCTCCTCCCTCTCTTCAACTGAACTCCTGGAGCTTGGCCTGGTGCTTGGTTATGAATCTCTGTGTCTGCTTCCATCTGTTACTGGATGAAGGTTCTATGATGACAATTAGCGTAGTCATCAATCTGATTACAGGAGAAGGCCAGTTCAGGTACCCTGTCCACTATTGCTAAGAGTCTTATCTGGGGTCAGCTTTATGAGTTCCTGGGAATTTCCCTAGCACCAGGTTTCTCCCTAACCCCATAATGTTTCTCTCTATTAAGATATCTCTTTCATTGCTCTCCTTCCCACAATTCGATCATCCCATTCCTCATGTTCCAGTCCCCTCCCCTCTACCACCCCTCCCCTCCCATCCCATTTACCTAGAAGATCTCTTCTATTTCCCCTTCCCATGGCAATCCATACATCCCTCTTAGGGTCTTCATTGCTACCTAGCTTCTCTGAAGCTGTGGATTGCAGTCTTCTTCTCCTTTGCTTTACATGTAGTAGCTACTTATGAATGAGTACATACTGTATTTGTCTTTCTGGGTCTCGGTTACATCACTTAGGATGAATTTTTTCCTAGTTCCATCCATTTGCTTGCAGGCAGCAGAAATGCTGCAGGTCCCCAAGCAGTGGCAGCGGGCCATGTGGCGGCAGGTAGCTGGCCCTGAGAACAGCCAGTCCCAGGCAGGGATGACTCCAGGTCCCCAAAGTGGTGGCTGGTCCAGGGCAGGGAGACACGTTGCAGTGGGCAAGAGACAGAGACCTGGATAGGCATGCCATGCAGAGTAAGGTTGGGTATTTATTAAGTGGGTTATGGAAGGGAAAGGGGAGGAGAAGAGCATTGAGAGGGGCGAGAGAGAGAGAGAGAGAGAGAGAGAGAGAGAGAGAGAGAGAGAAGCTGCCTCTTCGAGAGGAAGATGGAAAAGAGAGAGAACTTAGGCTGGAAGCTGAAGATCAGCCTGTCTCAGCAGATGGGGGAGGGAGTGGGCATGGCTTGTCTCTTAAAGAGACAGAACAATCATTACAGCAAGTCTTTCAAGGCAGTTTCAAACCATAACAGATGTAGATAGATCTATGTGGTTGTTAGCTGCAATGACAGAGAGTTGACCAACTCTGACCATTTTAAACCAGTCCTCATGTGGACATGGGGATTGTGGGATCACCCAGTGTCCTGAATTTTACCAGTTCTGCAAAGAGTTAAACTGGAGTCTTCCAGTTCTAAATAATATGGAAAATCATTACAATCTACCCATGAAATAATGAGAATACATTATAATCGTAAAGAATTTGGTGCAATTTATTGCCCATCAGGAACAAAAGAGCAAACAGATGGTGAAATTCCAGGCCTTCTCTGGAAGGTTAAAAATACCATCAAACATTGCAATCATAAATTGGCAGTAATTAAATTTTATTATTGCACAAGTTGCCCAACAGAAAGTTTCATGAGCAAAACAACATGGATAGATCATCTGAAATAGGCACCTTTCATGGTGTTGGCTGCCCAGTTGGGTGACAACCACTTTTGCTGGGGAGATGTACACATGTGTCTTCTCACATGGAGGTCCCATGGCAGACCAAAGTCCACCTTGGTAAACCTGTGAGTTTTACTGACGTTGCTTACAGGCATATGGGTGAGGGATGGAGCACAAAAGCAGAAATGCCTCAAAGACAGTTGTGTCACCAAGACCTGCTCCTCCAGCATGGGTGACAGCTCACAAAAGCTGGGAAACTGGAGAGTGTCCTTTTCAAGTGACTCTGGTCTAAAGCTCGTCCAGGCAGCTTGGCTTGTTTCTGCTTCTTCTGGGCAGCTGGTCTTGTCTGACATCTTCCTTGCAGCTCAGCTTGTGGCTTTTCTGAGAGGGGACTCTAAGCTTTTGTTGATATTTTGGCACAATGGAACCTGGCGAATCTGGTTAGTTTCCGGGATTTCCTGAAGCTGTTTTGAATTATTTACCCTCTTGCTGAAGGAGATTGCTGCAGAATGGAACGTGTCAATCTAGGAGGAGACAAGTACACACCAGCAGTGAATTGGTATAATCAAGAAAACACTCTTTGGGTTTGTTTTGTGATTAGTAGAGTACGTGACAAGATTCCATGAATTAGTCTCAAGCTGCTGTGAGTGAGCCCCTAGGCTCTGAGTACTCCAGACCCACCAGGGGCAGAAGTCTCCAGCTCCTGGGCAGGCTACAACTGAAAGTCTGAACTTCTGTCCTAAAGCTCTAACTGTTCCTTCTTCCCAGCACAGTCCTGGGAAGCTAGGTTGAAAATGCTCTTTCCGGAAGTAGAGGTTGGATAAGACGGTGATGAGGGCTAGTCGTAACCGTCAGCATTCTATGATCTAGAACCACTTCAGAGATAAGGCTCTGAACAGACCTGTGGGTGATTGTCTTGGTTAGGTTAAGAGGGTGACCTGCCCACTGAAGGTGACCCCCTTCCCTGGCCTGGGATCCCGAACTGTACAAATGAGGGCATGAGGTAGACAAAACGCCAATTGCTCTCTCCTTCCTGATTGAGGTTTCAATGTTATCATCTGATTTAAACTCCTGTTGCCTTGATGCATCTGTTGCTACTACAGAAACCAATGCCACAGCCATAGCCATGGCCACAGCTATCCTTCGCTGAGATCAGACTCTAGCTTCTTTAACCTTCCAATGTGGACTGAATACCAGTGACTCTTTGGGAATTTTCCAGGCCATTGGCATCATTGGGAGGCTGCTGAGGTTTCTAGCTTCCTGGGCTTGGGTAGCCAGGGAGCTAGTCCAGTGTGAAGTTAGCTAGTGTTGGACTGTTCAGATACAATGGTGTAGGCCAATCTCCTAAATACCTTTTATAATATACAGTTTTGGGGGAGAGGCAGGTAAGAGATAACTTATTATGGAGCCAAATATAAGTAACCATGGCCCAGGAGCAAAGATGTATAATAGTCAACATCCCATGATCCAACATAGAAGCAGTTTTGTGAAGTTTTTATGGCAACAGAACAAAGGAAAACAAAAACGAAGGCACTTTTCAAATATGTTAGGTAAATGTCTACAGTGAAAAGGAGAAATCCCAGCCAGGCTATCTGATGCCTCAAAGCCTTTTGGTTGGTAAAATTAGGGTTTTGTGCAGCTAATAAATTCCAAAGCTTTTGTTGTTGTTGTTGTTGTGCATGTGTGTTAATCAGTTACTAACAGATTGCTAGGTCTGCCATAGAGGTGGCCAAGAAATGGCTACTGGGGGATTAAAAATAGCCCCAAATAAATTGTAATTAGGCTCCAGCCAACTTCTCCACTGACTTCCAGTCAGTCCATCAGCATTTCAGACAGAGGTGAGGTCAGTTTTTACAGACCCAGCTTCATCTGAGGTGGAAATTTCAGCAGTAGTTACCTGGGGATAGACAGGGGGTTTTGGGGTCTGGATATTAACCATTCATCATACATGTGATGTATGGGGACCTAACATACAGCTGATGACCCGCCAGGACCTTATTGACATTTTGAAGAGACATCTAGTTTGCAGTGTATAGTGTCTAGTAGCTTTCTTGACCTCCAGGCACTAGATTCCATTGTATCTCTCTCTGTCTTTGTGAGCAAACAGCATCTCCACATACTGTCAAATATGAAGAGGATAAATGATGTCTTATAAAGCAGGGTGCCATCTTTAAGCAAAACAAACATTTTACTAAGTAGACTTCATAACATGATTCGATTTCTAAAACTTAATTATTTTTTAAATTAAATTAGAATATAATGTGCTTTGATAGCATTACATTTTTGAACAAAATGTGTTTTAGTAATTCTCCTTCATGATCCAATTCTTTGACAAATACAAATGTACACACTAAATGTTTGCTTGCTTATGGGCATTTTTAATTTCTATGCATGTTTTAAAATTTCCTATTAATTTCTCAGTGGGTAGATAACTGCTAAATTAAGAGAAAATATATACATGCCTTACTAATATTTGCATATATACATAGAAAAAAAGAGCATGTAAGAAATGAGACTAGCAGTCATTTATCATCGCTAGTATTATTTGCCTTGCTCTTATATTTTTCTGAACTACTTAGAGTGAACGCAAAAAATTTCTCAGTAAGTAGTGACATAAGCAGCAGTGACTTTGAACATAAATCCCAGACTTCCCGTCAATGAGGCAATGAGTGTCCCACAATGCAGCCTATTCGAGCAGCTCCTCCTCCCTCGCCTCTTGGATGCTACTGCCCTTGGTCCTAGCAAGACAGCAGCTCGTGTTTCCACTTCGCTCACTCAACTCCATCTGGGCTGAGGCTTCGCTTCTCATTCGATGAGATGGACTCTGTCCAGGGTTAAGGCTCTTCTCATTCTACAGTCTCTCTGTGTGGGAAACTCCATTTCACAGCCTCTAAGTCTCCCCGAGTAAAGAATGGTAAGAACGATTTAGGAATTTATTTCAAAAGTCACAGATAAGTTTGCTTCATTTAACTTTTCTCACCAAAGCTAACGTGCAAACAAGGAGGGAAGAAAGCAGGGAAAGCTTTCCTTCAGCCACGACAGAGTGGTTGGTCACTAAGGGCAACAGTTGGGATGGGTGGAGCTAGGTCTTCCTTTCAGGTATCTCTTCTGCATTTCCTTAAAGAGGGACTCCCCTGGGGAGCATTACAGAAGAGGGTCTGGAAGAGCCACAGGCTGTGGAGGGGTGCTGTAAACCTGTCTACTGGATGTAAGGTCATGTGATCATGAGCTTATACCAGCTACAGCATCCTACACACAAAAGGACAGGAAAACAGGGTAGAGACAAGCTGAGAAGAAGGGAGTCAGCAGGAGTCACAGGGAGATGAAAGAAGGCCTTGAGCGGTGACTATGATCACCCGACATTCCATACATGTCAAGTGGTCAAAATAAATAAGTAAAGGTGTAAGTTAAAAGAGGGTCTCTGAAGAGCAGATGTGGCGTTAAACGCAATCCCGTGTGTTCTGCTCTCCTGGTCCCTCCCACCATGGGGTGGGGTTAGGCTGCCATGCCCAGCTCTCCACCCCTGACCACAGTAGCAAGGCAAAGGAAAAAGGGGTAGATGTCATTCTGGGATGGATGTAGTTGGGACCTAGAGCAAGGATACAATTGCCTCGAGATAGCACCCAAAAGAGGGAGCCTTAACAAGCCCTGACTTCAACCTGTTTTAGGATGTTGTGACACTACTGTAGAAAATTCCATACTGCCCCACAGAGTCAGTCCCTACAGGGACCAATCCACACTGCAGAAAATTCCATACTGTCCCACAGAGTCCGTCCCTACAAGCAACAAAGCACACTGTAAAACTCCTCAGCAAAACAATGAGACATCTACTCGGCTATTCACATACGGGTACCGTAAGGTGTCTCTTGTAGAGCACTGTCTTTGGGGCATGTGGTCATAACTCCTGAAGCTCCCAGTAGCTCTGACTTTAAGCATGAGCCCTGTAGACGATTGGGCCCACTAATGTTCTGTCATGGATGGAGGGAGGGCTCACAAGGCCCCAGTCCTGGATAGAGGGAGGGCTCACAAGGCCCCAGTCCTGGATGGAGGGAGGGCTCACAAGGCCCCAGTCCTGGATGGAGGGAGGGCTCACAAGGCCCCAGTCCTGGATGGAGGGAGGGCTCACAAGGCCCCAGTCATCATCAGGTGTATAAGCTGTCGGAAGCCGCTGGAGAAAGGAGTCTTTCCCATAGTGATGTAAAATGCCTATGTTCTTGTAAGAAGTCAACTGTGCTTCTGTAGGTGACCCAGGTCAACACATTCCTTGATCAAACTACCCTCAAGCAGGTCTGAACCAGAATTAGCAGATGTTTGTTGGTTAAGCAACGCTGAGAGTATCCTGTTTAATAAGACCTAAACAACCAGGGCGCCATGGCTGACTGCCCTGTGTACCTCTACTTCATAAGATCAGTTCATAGAAATCCTGTGCAGACAGCTTCTTCCTCCTGTTCTGTCCTCTGCAGCGGTACCATGATGGATCTACCACACGGCCAATCTTCCTACCTTGGGGAATTCTGCCCATGACCGTTGATCTATGGCTGCTGTCCCATACGGCAAAAGTCATTGCAATTCTCTGCTGAACTCCAAAGACAGAAGACAATTTGCCAGCCTTGATCAGTTGCAGGAACAATAATAGCATGTAGTTAAAAGTGATGTCCAACCCGTGGAGTTGGCCTGAAACAGCAGTCCATCAAAGCCGTGGGAAAGTCGATGAAAAGCTACATTGTGAGGTGAACCCCAGTTTCTGATTCAATACCTTAGGGGTAGGAGGGAGACAAGATTGCCATTGCTAATATATTCCTACATGGTGAGGCTGGTGTGGGCCACACTGAGAACACTGCTCTGTGCCAGTATTACACAGCCATGCACACAGTCACACACAGAGATACACACACATACACTCAGAAGGGGCCTAGAGGGAGAGACTGACACACAAAGATAGAAACCTACACATACACAATAGTTGCTAATCTAATGTATTCCCATATGAGGTGCTGGTAGGGGTCTGGATTTGGACAACAATGCTCTCTCCCTACATTCCACATACAGACACATACATACATGAACACGCATGCACAGACAAACATGAGAAAACAGACAGATACACTCAGTCAAGAACACAGAGATGTACACAAAGAGGCAGATCCAGATGCACGGACACGCGGATACACACATAGGCATGCAGAAATAAAACATGTGACTTTTATTTTCCCTGGCGACTTTCAGGCCAGTTTTATAGGAAACAAATCCTGGAAGCTACTTTTCAAATTTGTTCCTGCAATAGAAAACTGTCCGTTGGGCAGGCTGCCGCTCAACAGCACACTGGCCACCCGTGTTTTGATTGATCTTGAGTATAGCGCATCTTTAGAGACAGGTCGGTCAGGTAGCTTGCTGATCTGCATCATTGATTTACTCCATAGCTGTTGTTTGATGACTCAACTAATTAACTAAGCATGCCCCACATCCTTTTAAACAGCAGTTCACACCAAGAACCTTAATGAGCACAGCAGGAGAGCTAAGGAGCAGAGTCAGTAGTGCTAAGAAACTTTGCCTTGCTCTTGTGGACAAGGACACTTAGACACACCATCAGTTGGGTCAGACATTGGCCGCCCAGGTCTTAGCATTTTATACGAAACAATACTTTTCAAAAATTGAAACTTATGTCTTAATATAAAAATACATCTCTCTATATTTTTTTAAAAGTGAGTATGTAAAATTTTCTCCCACCCGAGCTTCAGGAACTGCAGTCACAGACATTCAAGCTGTTTGAGCTTTGGAGGGGGCAGTGTCGGACCTCCCCTAAAGTCAATCGACCCATGAAGAATGAGTGACAGCTCTAGGCAGTGATGCAATTCATAGAGCAACAAGCCATTATAAACAGCTAATTACAACTTTTGGGGCCTGTCCTGGAACTAGCTCTTGTAGACCAGGCTGGCCTCAAACTCAGAGATCCACCTGCCTCTATTTCCTGAGTGCTGGGATTAAAGATGTGTGCTGCCACTGCCCAGCAACTGTTCCACTTCTTATGGAACAATTACAGGGTCAATTACACTCAAGCTATCTCATATATATATATATATATATGACAACACTTTGTTTTCTCTAGAATAATTAAATCTTTTCATGTAGTCAATGTGATTATGTACACC
The DNA here is from genome assembly GCF_000317375.1 of Microtus ochrogaster. Lineage (NCBI taxonomy): Eukaryota > Metazoa > Chordata > Mammalia > Rodentia > Cricetidae > Microtus > Microtus ochrogaster. The sequence goes on along the minus strand of NC_022013.1, from coordinate 48,880,549 downwards.
GAATTCCTGCATAATTTTGCTTATGGTGATTTATCATTTTTCTAAATTAGTCAATGGCAAAAATATTTACAAGGGAATATTTTCTAAGGTATATATTCTCTGCTTTTAAAACAACATTAAACGTTTTTTCAAAAGGCACTGTTCACCAATTCCATCAAAGCTTTAGCAACAGAAGAGGGTCCTCTACTTTGCTACCATGTATTTGACGATAAGCTATTACAAATAGCAAATCATTACAAAGATTGTTAGGGATTAGAAGCAGTTATGTTTGGTTAATGTGTTTTGAGTGAGAGCTCATTGAATACGCTGCAGTCACCACCCAACCCCTCATTTCCTGGCAAAGCTGTTGGAAACTGGAATAACGTTGGGCATTGTTGACATGTTGGCTCTGTTCTTCTCTTACGGAGTTTGAAAATGCACAGAAGGAAGGAAAAAAAATTACTGGAGTCTCCGTGTAAACTTTTTGCTCTGCATTCCAGCTACACACGTGGCATTCTAGGATCCACAGATTATGGATCTGTGTCTTGATATAATTAGAGAAATGGCTAATGTGTATTTGTTTATACTAGTGCTGTCATCCTACTGGGAAGATTCCCCAGAAAGAGCTTAAAAAGAAATATTTATGTTCCAGAGAAACTACAAATCTGTCAATAACTTGTATTGCATAAATCATAGTTTATGTTGCTTTTAAACTATTCCCAAATATGATTTTAGATGAGGTCTTTACTGAATATGCTACAGGGTATATTTTCCTGCCTTCATGTCTTGTACATTCAACTACTAAAAGACTTTCGCTTCACTGCTGTTATTCTAACCAATATAGTAGCAAAGTAATCAGATTTCTGCTAAATGAAGAAAGTTATCAGGCTTCTTGAATAGATTTCCTTCTTCTTTATTTATTTGTCTTGTTTAGATAATAACTTGCTATGTAACCCAGCGTCTTTGGGACATGTAATCCTCCTGTATCACCCTCAGATTGCTGGGATGTAGGCATGACTACTATGCCCAACCATACTTCTATAATTTATGAATAACTCTACACTAGAATTAAATATGAAGACCTAGGGATGTTCTTTGGCAGATCCCTTGCCTATCATTGATAAAGCGTTGGGTTCAGTTCCCAGCACCACATGAATAGGGCACGGTGGTGCACATATATAATCCCAGTACTCACACTTGGGACATCCAGGAAGGAGGATCAAAAGTTCAAGGCTATCTTCAGGTACACAAACAGTTCAAAGCCAGACTGCATGTTTTAGTTTAATTTCTGTTGCTGTGATAAAATATCTCTGTAGCTTAGAATTCCAAATTACATCCATGGTAAATTGGAAGGGGAAGTTAAGGTGGCAAGATCGTGAAACAGCTAGGCCATATCACACAACGTCAAGAGCCGAAAGAAGTAACTGTGTGCCTGCTTATTGCTCTCAACACTTTCTCTACACTTACACCATTCAGAGCTCAACCTAAGGGATGGTGCTGCCCATGTTTACACTGGGTCTTCTCTCACTTTAGTTAGCAGAATTAAGAAAACGCCCTCACAGATGTGCACACAAGCCAACCTGATCTAAGCGATCTCTCATTAAGAGTCTCTTCCCAGTTGAGTCTAGGTTGGGTCACATTGATAGTTAAAACTAACCATCACCCTGGACCATGTGAGACTCATTAAAAAGAGAAAAAAAAGTAGCATGAAAAAAAAAGCAGTTAGCTATCTTAAAAATCTAGAGGGATGTCAAGGGAACTTGACTAGTCAAAATAACCTAGATAAGGACAAACATGAAAGACTCAAATTCCTGGCTTTGAAAACTTTGTCCAAATTTGCAGCTGGTCATTTGGAGCTCTGGGGGTCAAATGCAAACTGGTGCCGCAGAATAGGAAGTGCAGAACAGGCGCCTCATATCAAAGGAGGAATAGTTTAGACACGGGTGCCATGGCCATTCAATGGAGGAAGGAGTAGGCTTGGTATGGTGCCAGGAACACATAACTCCAATGGAGAGACATAGAATGCACTCAGCCTGGATCAAGGAAGAAGGTGTGATGGGATACCCTGGACCAAGGAGGAAGGCATGAGGGGATGCTGTGGACCAAAGAGGAAGGCCGAGGAGATGCCCTGGACAGAGGAGGAAGGCACGGCGTGAGGGGATGATCCACTAGGTGGCACTGGGTTTGGTAATGGTTTCCTGGGCTTGTCAAAAAAGCACAGATCACAGAAGGAAAAACAAACTCATATCTGAATCCTCCAAGAGCTTACTCTGTAGAATCCTTTGCTTCATTCTCTTGTCGATTTGTGCTTAGTCAGTTTTTATCTGTTCTGTCCTTGGAAAGAAACTTTCCTGCTTGAGGCGGTTTGTACATCAGAGACACCATTCAGATCACACGGTAGGTGAGTTCATTAGCAGGAAGAACATTCATCTCAGAGATTGCTTTCTCATCCAGTTTGTTCTGAAATTCTTCACTTATAATTGAGATGGAGTTAAAAAGAAAAACATGCTGTACTCTATGATGTCACTATGAGTTCTTAGCTTTAAACATGTATTCTGTAATATAAATTATTACTACTAATATATTTTTCTTACATTTCAGCATTTTTCAGAATTTGTTAAAAATATAAAGCATTAAATGGTTTCTTCTTAATACCTTATCATTTTCTGATTTTCAGTCTTTATTTTCCTATCAAATATCTTCTTTTTTCTATCTAATATTTCACATTAGGAAGAAAACGGTCTTCTTAGAAATTGAAACATTTTTAATTTGCTGAATTTTAGCAATCATTTTATACTAATGAAATTTTCACTAAAACACAGTTACTGGGAAATATAATTACTCCAACTGTGTTTCTATAACGTCTATTTCTTTTTTTAATTTTTTAAAATTTATTTATTTATTAAAGATTTCTGCCTCCTCCCCGCCACCGCCTCCCATTTCCCTCCCCCTCCCCTGATCAAGTCCCCCTCCCTCATCAGCTCGAAGAGCAATCAGGGTTCCCTGACCTGTGGGAAGTTCAAGGACCACCCACCTCCATCCAGGTCTAGTAAGGTGAGCATTCAAGAAGCTAAATAAGAAGGTGAATCCAAAGACAAACATATAGGCATCCTCCTGAATATTAACCTTCATCAGGAGATGAAAGGAGACAGAGACAGAGACCCACATTGGAGCACCGGACTGAAATCTCAAGGTCCAAATCAGGAGCAGAAGGAGAGAGAGCACGAGCAAGGAACTCAGGACCGCGAGGGGTGCACCCACATACTGAGACAATGGGGATGTTCTATTGGGAACTCACCAAGGCCAGCTGGCCTGGGTCTGAAGAAGCATGGGATAAAACTGGACTTGCTGAACATAGCGGACAATGAGGACTACTGAGAACTCAAGAACAATGGCAAAGGGTTTTTGATCCTACTGCACATACTGGCTTTGGGGGAGCCTATAACGTCTATTTCTAATCATTAAAGGTAAATGGATTTGATTGTTACACAGTGCTTAATGACATGAAGTATTTTTTGATTTCATTTTGTGTCTTAAGTGATTGCATGGAGGGCAGAGTTATATGAACAGCATCCTACAGTGTCAGACTTAGTCACTGAGGAGAGCACGGCTTTACAGTTGCTCTGGCTTCTTGAGATGTTGCTACAGTGTCAGAGTGACATTGTGCTCTTTTTGATTAACTAGCTGGTTAGTTTTGTGTCACTGAAAGGCTTCACACCTGTGCTAGCCACTGGGAAACACTCACAACCCGTCTTTTAACATTCGATGCTGAGTCTTACTCTGTAGCCAAGGCAGGTCTTGAACTCTATGCCCAAGGCTGTCCTTGAAGTTGAGCTTCCGGTTTTCCTGCTTCACATCCTAAATGGTATATATACATATACATATACATATACATATACATATATATATTGGTACCATCAAGCCTGAATGATGCTTTAAAAACTTATTCTTACCTTTTAAGTTTACAAAGACATTTAATTTTAAGACCCTGAGAGCAAAGTGGCTAATTTTTATCAGCTGGAAAATTATCAATATTTTATTACTTGGCTGGAAGGAGAGACTTTGTATGTGCAAGCTTTGAAATCATGATACAAAAAAAATCATGTAATCAATCATCACAAAATCTTCTCCAGATAGAGTTCTTAAAGACATAAATGCCCGCCAGTGGGAAGTACGCAACCTAAAATCCCTCAAAAGCTGTTCCTGAGAAGAGAAGGGAATTACTGGATGACTTCTGGGCCTGGAGAGATGACTCTGTGATTAAGAGCATTGGCTGCCCTTCCAGAGGTAATGAGTTCAGTCCCCAACAACCACATCGTGGGACACAACCATCTATATAGGCTCTGATGCCCTCTGCTGGCAAGCAGAGCAATCGTACATGAAATATAAATAAATGACTTCTGGGAGGGGTTTCTAACAGGGGGTACTTTTGTCTATAAAAATCTGTGTTTAGGTATTAGTTTAACCCATTTCTATCTATCTGTGTATTACGACGAGATCGCGGCCTACCGGAAAAGTTTCAGCACTTTTACCTCCGGCTGGGGATCCATGGCGTCTCTTTACTCTGTTTTCTTCCTCCCAGCATTCAATTCTGTTTTCTAGGCCTACCTAAGTTCTGCCCTATCAAAAGGCCAAGGCAGTTTCTTTATTCATTAACCAATGAAAGCAACACATGAACAGAAGAACCTCCTACACCAAGTTATATAGTGAAACTCCTAATAAAAAAAAGAAAAGAGGACTCTGTTAGTGTGTTTACCTACTGTGAGGCCCTACGTTCAACCCTCTGTTCTGGGAGAAAGTGTACAGACTTCCTCTACGGAAGTTATATTCAAATACCATTCATTATATATGCAGAAAAGTCAGCCTTAACCCTAAAGAACAAGGTAAGTGGGGTCGGCAAGACAGCTCAGTGGGTCAGGTGTTTGCTCCCAAGCTTGATGGCTTGAGTTTGATCTCAGGCACTTCCTTGCATGGTATTCTATGACCTGGACATACACTCCATGACATGTACACACCATACAATGTGCTTGTGCTCATAAACACAAAGGAAATAGTGAGGCAATACATTCAAATATTTTTTTAGGTTAATGCTTAATGGTAGGTGATGCTAACGATCCCTTTATCCTCTGCTTATATCATAAATCTCTACAAATAACAATCTGGATACTTAACCGGTAATTACATCACAATTCTCTTGTACTTCAGCATGTGGGAGAGGAGACATAGGTTGTCACTAAATGTGATGGAAATGAAGGACATCCTGGCGCACTTGGTGGGGCGTTTTATGACACCCACTCCTGTAGTGCTGAAACAAAGCTGTCAATCACTCTTCTCCAAACCCCCTCACCCTTTCGGTCGTTTTCTGTGCCTGGAAGTATTGTAAGTTTAAAATTTCATACATTCATCTAAATTTTCAACCATTCCCTGAAGAATGTCTTCAGCTCTGGGCGCCCCAAACAGCAGAAAGGTGACTGCCCTCCCAGGGCCCCCGAGGAGGTGCTCACTCTCTAGCCCTTGTGCAGATGGAAATTCCCATTTCTTCTTACTGACTTGTGAGAATTCCTTGTGCATCCTAGGTATAGATGCAGGGATTTATTTTTCCACTGTGTCAACTGATAGATGCTTTGCTTCTATGCTTTGAATAGGATTTTGCTATGCTCCCTGGCTACCCTAAAGCTTGGTCAGTGTTCTATTGCTATGAAGAGACATGACAACGGCTCCCACAAAGGAAAGCCTTTACCTGGGAACAGCTTATACTTTCAGAGGCTTAGTCCATGATCCTCACTTAGGGAAGCCAGGCTGCAAGGAGGCAGGCGGGTGTTAGAGAGGTAGCTGCGAGTTGTACATCTGCACCCAAAGGCAGCAGGAAGTCAGTGAGAACCCACTGAGCCTGGTTTGGTCTTCTGAAGCTTCAAAGCCCACCCCAGTGATGCTCTTTCTCCTAATGCCACACCTCCTAATCCCTTCCAACACTGCCACTTTCTGGTGACAAACAAGGTAAATGGTCTTTTTGTAGTCCCAAGTCAATTAAATTAAAAATTAAAGTTGGCTTTGGAGTTGGAGAGTGACTTCCTCCCCCTCCTTCTCTAAACCCAAGCATGCGTATTATAGGGAAATCCAAAATCTCTGTCTCATGTTAGAAAATCCTCCTGTTATGGAACAGAAAAAAACAAAACAAAATTAAAGGAATATTATACTGCCACTAACCTCTTAATTATTTTGTTTTATTTTGATTTTTTAAAACTTTTCTTAGGGTACAAATATTATCTCAAAATTTATAAGATTAATACATATGTATATTTAAATTTCTGTTGTGGTATTAGTTATACAGAATATTAACTAATTCTAGAAATAGGTTTTGTCTAGCTTCCTTTACACAGTTTTAGGCTTGAGTCTGAATCAGGCAAATAGGAATTAAACTTATGTACCCTGGATGAATTTAATAGATTGTAGTCCTTTAACTTCTCTAAGATCTGCTATATATGACATTTAAAATGATTAGACTTTCTGCATTGAACTGTGACCATGACCATTCCTAATAGAGGCCTTTGAAATCTCTAAAAGGATGATGGGGCCCCTCATTAAACATTCCACCTGGATTGTGGTCCATCAACGATTCTACCTCGATTGTGTTAACATCATTAAGCTGACAAACATCACTCAAGGATTATCTTTGGGTTAAAAACTTCTCAAGACAATTTTAAGGTAGTTAGCTGAGATGGTTTAGCCTCCTAGCACCACTCCAGTCAGGACTTCAGATAAGCCTTAAACTTTCCCATCACACTGAGACTGGACAACAGCTATCTCTTTCATGAATTAACCATTATCTTAATTTTCTCAGGGTCCCCTAAAGATGGCATCACCCCCAGACAAAAGGAAGTACTTTTATGAAAAGGACACCCACATTCCCAAAAGGTTAGGTAGGTGGTTTTTGGTTGTTCAGTGTATTATAGATGTTTATCTTCATTTGGAAGGGGTTGTTTGCAAATTGTTACTGGCCATGGTTAGGGAGAAAACTAAGCAAAAGAGGTTAGATTCAAAGGTCTCTTTCTGAAAAGAAAAAGGGGGACATAGAAATGATATGATAAAAGGGTATTAAATCTACTGTAAATTAAGAAACAAGTATTAATCTTCAATATTTTATATTGCTATGAACTTTTGTATATTGATACAAATATTATTTTTTATATATGCATGTATATGTGTGTATATTATTGTTTAAGGTATACTTATGTAGCTCATTTAACAATGTAATATAAAGTTCTAGTCCTTGAATGTTATTATTGCAAACTATTTAGTATAGTTAAGAAATACAGGTGAGTAATTAGCCATTTAACAATCAAAAGTTTGGCCATGTTTGGTATGTTTTGAGGTCAAATAGATATATTTTACAGGTGGTTTTGAAGTACTTTAGAGACATACAGAATATGACATTTAAGATATTTTAATAATATAAGGATTTTCATGATAATGAGACATGTCTGCTTCTTGAAGTACCTATTTATTTCAAAAAGGGATTGTGGACATTAAAGAACCTCCATATGGAGGTCACTTTTCATTATTGACAGTATGCTGTCCAAACTGTACAAGCAGGAAACAAAAGAATATAACTGCTGAACTTTGCCAAGACAAGATAGGACAGTCCTTCAGAAATTTTTGCTTTCCAGAAAAATCTGTCAGATATTCTAGGTCTGTAGCCCAAAGATGAATGGCCCAATGTTGTAGAGAAACCTTGGGTGACAAGGCAGCCAACTGTCTCAGTTGTTTCTATAGTTTAAGAAATTGTTTGCTTTGTACTTCCTGTTTACTCAGGTAATATTATATTTTTCTTGGGTCTCTGATGGAGTTGAAGGCAGATAGTTCTAGTTAGAGCTTTCCTTGTCACCAAAATAAAAAAAAGAAACTCACAAAAATGTGTATAGTGTATAAGGTTGAGAGACATAAATAAATATTTTGAAGTCTAAAAAATAGTTTTAGTTTGGTAATACAAGTTAGGATAGAAAGTGAATTAGGTACAAATCTTTGAAATCACCTAGATAGGATGGATAATGGAGTATTTTCTGTGACTTTGCCAAATGCAAATGGACTGGACATTGTAAATATAATTCTTTCCTGATAGTTGTTTAATTGTTTACATTTTGCTCTGTTAGAGTTAAAATCTTCCTTTTTTTTATTTAGACAAAAGTGGGAAATGTTTTGATTGCACTCTGATACACCCGAGACTGCCAGTTAGTTTACTTTGAACCAGAGGGAGGAGCTAGCTACTAGCTGACTAAAATTAGTCATAGAGGTTTTGCAGGACTGAGGACATAAAGAGATATACAGGAAGTAGTAGGGTGGGACTTAGAAAGATTCTTTCCCCTTTGATTAATTGAGGAAAGAAAGAGAAGAGGTCACTGGCCACTTCTCCAATCATTCAGTGTCTTACCCCAATATCTTATTTAAGAGTTTTTATTGATGAATAATAATTAGATAAACATTTCAATCTGTATTTTCTTATGGTCTTAGGTGACCCCTGTGAAAGGGTCATTGAATCCTCAAAGGGGCTGCAACCCACAGGTTGAGAACCACTGCTTTAGGATGTCTCATGGTGCTACTATGGCTTATGGGAAACAACAACAGCCTAATCCAGGCAGGATGACAATGTTCACAGACCCTCCAGGAAAACAGCCAGGACTGCTGAGGTGCTTCTGAGGGTGGAGGAAATGCAGAAAGGGTAATAGAGGAAGATAGTTATATAACCCAGTTAAGGCCAGGTGACCAGTTACAGAAAAGAGAATTACAATTGACATGAGTGTTGCTGCTGTATTTTGTTATGAATGCATATGTACAGATATTTGTGTTTCTTTCCTCAATTTCTTTATCATGTGATACAACATCAATTAATAGAATATCAATGGATACCATATTTAAGTTAGAGATACTAAAATAATGTCTCGTAAAGGACATTGACACATATTCTAAATTTGCAATGTGGTTGTAGTTTTACAAGGGATAGCTGTATCATGTTAGGTGTAATAAAGACCTGGTTAAATATATATAATTTGTTTGTGATTGTACATGGAATCACTGTATTATGTTTAGGTGTTATTAAGACCTGGTTATTGTTTCCATTTGGAAATTAATCATGTCATAAGGGGATATGATTATGTGTCAAGTTGACAAGGGGTAGACTTGGGATGCTTATCCTTTGTTGTCAACTTGACTACATTTGGAATTAAGTAAATCCCCCCAAAAGAGGACACACCTGTCACCTTTCAGGGATTTCCGCATAACTGGAGATGGGAAGATCTACTTTTAATCCAGATCTTTGAGGTGAAGACATACGCCTTTAACCCAGCTCTTGAGGCAGGAAAATCCACCTCTAATCTGGGTCACACCTTCTTCTGGAAGCCTCTAAGGATATGCCTACCTGTTCTAACCCCGCCAGCAAGTCCATTCCTTTACAGACAATAGAGTCTACTTCTTTAGGCTTCCAGAGTATACTATAATACTCCATGTGCTTCCTTAGATGTGTATAGCTTTTTGATAAGCACAAAGCTGTAATTTTGTGAAGGCTAGGAGGTGCCTGTGTGTTCGGACACCTATGTGTTTTACATTGTCTGGCACAGGCCCTGGAGCATGATAGGTTAGAGAAGTTTCTGCAGTCCATTCTTCATAACAACCATCCCACACATAACTCAAAGATGAATCACATGATGATGCCTGTGTCTGTGTGAACATTTGTGTGCTCATATGAGAGCATGTGTTTGCACATGTGCATATGTGCATGCATGCACACACACACACTAGAGGAAACTCTTGGCCACTCTGCCTCTAGTGTTATTAATTTTTGTTTTTAAGACAGAGTCTCTCTCTGATGTGTGACTTACTAGGACAGCTAAATTGGCTGGCTGATGGACTGCAGAAAGTGGCATGGCTCTATCTCCCCAGTGCAGTGACTGCAAACCCGGGTCCCAATGCTCCATGCTTGCAAGCCAAGCACCTTCCTGACTGAGACTTCCACTCCTGAAAGTCTAAGGATTTCAAAGTTTTATTATTAGTAATTTCCAAGCAGAGTACTTAGGCAGAGATTTGGTAAAAATGACTTTGCAAATCTCCTGTAGGTCAAGGTCAATAAATGTAGGACAATCGGAAAATGTTAAATGTGCCAAGAGACTTGAAAATATTATTTTTCTTTAAAATATTTGTTTAGTCTTTAAAAAGAAAAAAAACTTGTGGAAGACACAAACATTTTAAAACAAAAGTACTGAGAAACCATGGACATGGCTACCTTCCCTTGATCTGAACTCACTGGGAAGATGGCAGGGAAAGACCATGAAGAGCCAGAGACGACAGCAGGCACCAGCTGATTGAATCTCCAAGCAGCTTCCTCAGAAGTCATGAATAAGACCTTGAGCCTTTCATTCAACAGTCCTTTCTTACGGGGATACATGAGACAAAATGTATGAGAACGGTCATGTGTTTGAGGTTGTGTGGTTTATTTGCATTGGCTTCAGCAAAGGAGGAGAGACAAAAGGCCTGGCTAGTGTCCAGAACTGCTCTGCTTATGTCTGACCACTTCTATCCAGGAGCCCAGCCCTCCTCTGAGGACCACACCCTTTGCACAAATCTCTCCCTACCTTTTCTCTAGTGTTTGCCCCAACTTGGCACTGACCAGATAACCTGTTGTATTCCATTGATTTTCCACTTTATTTGCATAAAGTCAACCCATTTGAATGCCATGGTGAAGGTGGGTGGCCTCTCACTGCAGTGATTGGACTGAGGTTTCTGGTCTCTGCAAGTCCAGTCTTTGCTGGGACCTAAGCTTCAACTGAATGCCAATCGCAATCTCAGCTAATGACCAACTGTAGTGTCATTCTTCAAGTGACAAATGTTTGAAGAATTAGAGAATGCTTTTCTTTCTTGTCTAGCTCGTTGATGGAGCAAATGTTTCAACAGTCCATCTAGCGTGTCTAATTTTCATCAATTAAAGACACAAATGTTTATACAAATTCATAGAGTATTAATACAGTCAATCCTTTAATTTTAGGATACCAATATTAATAATAAACTAGCACCAATATTATACAATACCTTAAATATTGCTTGTTTTCTAAAATAAAATGCTATAGTAAGATTCTGTTTTCTTTTAGCAAAAGAATCGATGGGTTATTCCTGTGTTCTACTTAAAGATTTTAAAACTTATCAATTTATTTCTTATTATGGAGGTGGGAAGGTATGTCTGATGTGGTAGAGCTCCATTGGGAGATCAGAGGACAACTGTGTGGAGTTTGTAATCTTTTCTAACTTTGTGTGAATTCTGCGGATCAAACTCAGGCTACCAGGCTTGCCTTTATCCACTGAACCTTCTTACAGGCCCTCCTTTGTTCTTGTGACTAAAGTGACTAATACACAGGACAAAGATCAGCTGCTAAGGCCAAAGAATGAGTATCTTGGACACAAGTACACAAATACGTACATATACACATATTCGTACATACATGCATAAATGTTGATTTAATTCAGGCCATCAAAGATATGGTCATTTTATCTCTGTGATTTGTGCCTTAATTATTTTTTTATATTTCTGGTAGAAAATAATTCACATTTTGAATGTTTTTCAGAAACTGTAAGATGTTTGATGGAGTATAATGAAGATTTGTTTAAGCAGCTACAGATGCTGCGTGAACAGGAATAGCCACTGTAGGATTTAAACATAACCAAAGGTTTTACACCTCAAGTTCAGAAAATACCTATCATTAAGATGGCTAGTACCTCAATATTCCAATTATTATAATTTAGTAATTTACTTTCACTATTTCATTTAAAAAAATCTAAAGAAGTGATAAGGACCAGGCTCCAGGAATCAGAGTATAGAGACTGCCTATTCTGAGTTTTCACATTAATAAGGAATCTCCAAAGAGAGCAGACATTTCCCATATAGAGTGGAAAAAATGTCCTGTGCATTGATTGCAGGGAATTGTTTTCCTCGCATATGGAATGTTCCTAGGATGTGCAGTTGAGCTGAGCTGAATGTCCTTGATTACACATTGCACTTCTGAGCGTCTGTTTTATTGAAGGACTTGGACAGAAAGTGTGGACCTGGGAGTCCAGGTTTTGAGGGGCTTTGCTCATAGGCTCCAAAGTTCTTGTCTCTTAAAAGTATATGTGAAATGTGTTCAAGGTGAAACAGTTTCTACAGAGAGTGTCTCTATGGTAACACGCAGGAGGGAAGGGTATTTTCACACATCTTACGAATGTCACTGGGAGGAAGGATATGCACGGGTTTCCTCCTTTAGGCTTGCAACGCTGGGTAGGAATCACCTTTTAGTCTGACTAGAAGAGCTCAAAAAATAAGTTGCAAACCAAGGTGATTCTTGTTTGCTTACTCATCTTGCTCTGATAAAATCCCTGACAAGAGACTTGAGGAGGAAGGGTTTGTCATGACTCACAGTTCATCTTGTTGGGTGAACCATCTCACTTCATTAACAGTCAGGAATCAGAGGGAACAGGTCTGCATTCAGCTTACGTTCTCTCTTTTATACAGTTCAGGACCTTAGCCAGATGTGGCGCTGCCCACAGTGGGTGGGACTGCTCATGGGTTTAAGGACTGTAAAAATGTCAAATCACTGGCCAGGAGAAAAATCATGCTTCTGCATGATAACCCTGAAGATGTGTACTGACAAACATTTATTAACATTATCAATGACATTTAACACTACATTTATTGTGGCAAAGCATTTTTCTTGACATTTCTGGCACTGTGGTACTTCAGTTACATTCTCTAAAGACCAAGACTCATACTTACGTTTCATTCTTAGAAAGCTACTATGACTATGGCTGAGTTCGTGTGTTATGTGTGTTGGTTATGGATACGCATGCTGTAAGTAAATAAACGAGTCATCATCAAGGACTGCTTACAACCGTGTTTGAATCCTAAAAGATATTGATGTCAGCTTAGGTTTTACATGAATCCTACTCCAACAATCCCCAAGCTTCTACACACATCCTTGACAGCCTGGGAGAGATGTTTCATCATTCTTGACTGCAAAATGGCAATGGCACAGAGTAACCTGCGACTTTGGACACTTCTCTAAGTAGCTTCATCGCGGGTTCAGGATCGTACGTTCCCAATGAAATCCTGTGGCTAGGTCTTTGCAGGAAAAAATGCTGGCCCATTCTCTGTCTCCACAGCTCCCCTCATCTCCTTTCTCATTCATTTCAATTTTCTCATTTAGAGCCCTTTGCTTCTATCTCTCATTCTTAGCGTACAAGTTCTCCAGGTATGAGATGCTGAGTGTGTATATTCTTCCCATTTGTGTTTTGCCTTTGGCCTATGTGATGGCTCTTCCTGGTTGTCAGCTTGACTACATCTGGAATTAGCTAAAATCCCAAAATGGAGGGCAGGCCAGTGAGGGATTTTTGCCCAATGTGAAATAGGTTGGTTCATTTCTAATTCAAATCTTGAGGTAGGAAGACACACCTTAAATCTGGGCCAGGCCTTCTGCTGGGAGCCTATATTAGGACATGGAAGAAGGAAGCTTTAGCTGTTTGCCTGCTTACCAGCTCCTTGCTAGCAAACCCATTCCTTTTGTCCATTAGAGCCTACTTCTTTGGTATTCCAGCATCTACTGAAGATCAGCTGAGGGGTCCAGCCTCATGGACTGAGCAACTTCTGGATTCTTAGACGTTCTGTCCAGACAGTCATTTTCAGACTGAAAAGCTGGTACAGTTTGTAAGACAAAGGCTTGACACTGTTCAACTCATGGTTCAGCATATTAATGCTAGTTCATATTATTCTACATATTATCCCCTTCCAAATGAGGAGGAATCTGGAGCTCAGGATTGAACTCCATCTAGAACTTCTGGGGAGGGGGGAATGTGAGACCAGAAAAATTGAGTCCAGGAAAGATTCCATTTTGGTGCTGGGACCTTGTGGGACTTCTAACTTCACTCCTATCCCTGAGAAAAGTCAGGGGTTGCTAGCCCCCCTCTAAGGGAAGTATTAGTTAATGGGAAAAACCCAAGTTACACAAAACTGCGGACAAGATGCTGACCACCTAACTTTCCCTATTGGTTGAATAACAGTGGGCCAATCAGATGAGTTTCCAAACAGTGCCCATGGTTAGCAAATGGTCAACAGATGTTCTGAGGACCTGACCAGGGAACAGTTGCTATGAGTGAACACTCCCCCAGGCAAAGAAAGTCTATCAGAGAATAATAGCTAAGTTTTGCCTAACCTTTAACCAATAGTTATATAGGATAAGCAATTTTGTGCTTTTAAACTGTGATCTTGTGACCGCTTTGTGGTGTTTGTCTTTATAAACCCCTTACAACAATAAATAAAACCTTGCTTTTGCATTTGGAATAGTGTGGCTTTGCGGTGATCTTCTTGGGGGTCTCAGGACTTAGGCACAACCAGATGATTCCTGGAGAGAGGAGAGTCTTCAGTGGAACTGATTGTAGGTTGTGGACAGAGTCAGGGAACATCAGTGATTAGTTTGGTGAGCACGCACCCATGCTAACATGTGGTCCTTGGTGATCAACTGCCATGAGACCCATGCACTGTAGATAACTTCAGTAAACTTGGTGCTTCACCAGACTGAGCTTAGGAGAATTTCTTTTGTCTGTGAGTATCCTCTCCACCTGGACGGAAACTTTCCAGGACAGGTGACATGGCAGTTCCGTGTCCCTGTATCTGGGCCATTACGCTCTGAACACTGAAGTTTCTGTGCCGTCTGTGTTTTCATATGTTCTACATGGATTAGAGTTTGGTGACAAACTATTTCATCTCCTCCTGAAGCTTCTCAGCATCCACTGTTGCCCCTTTTTTGGTAGGTGCTTGGCCCCATTCTTCCCGGAGCCTTGTCTCTCTCTTAAAAACTGCATTTCTTTATTGGGGAGAGGGAGAAAGAGAGTAGTTGTGTTTGTGTGTGTACTATTGTGTACATGTGGAGGTCAGAGAGTAACTTGAGAATTGGTTTTCTTCACTCTGTCAGGAAGAACCCATGTTTCCAGGTTTGAAATAAGTGCCCTTGACTAACAAGCCTTCTGGCTGACCCCTACCCCATCTCTTATTCTATTGTTTTGTGGTTTTCATGGCTACATGTTTCTTATTTTTAGAAATATGCTTTGAAAAGCTTGCTGACTCAGATAATGTGTTCTTTCTTTCTTTTTTCCTTCATTCCCTCTCTCTTTTTCTTCCTTCCCTCCATCCCTTCCTTCCCTCCCTCCCTCCCTCCGTCCCTCCTTCCTTCCTTCCTTCCCTCCCTCCCTCCCTCCTTCCTTCCTTCCTT
>NC_022013.1:48840234-48865077 GCF_000317375.1 Microtus ochrogaster | reverse complement strand
TCCCTCCCTCCCTTCCTCCCTTCCTTCCTTCCTTCCTTCCTTCCTTCCTTCCTTCCTTCCTTCCATTTTTTTAGGTCTCACCCGTTCAAGCCAGTTCTTTTCCTGCTCTCTGTGGATCAAGATATAAAACTCTCAGCTCCTTATCCAGAACCATGTCTGCCTGCATGCTGCCATGCTTCCCACCATGATGATAATAGATTAAACCTCTGAAACTGTAAGCCAGCCTCAATTAAATGTTTTCCTTATGAGTGTTGCTGTGGTCATGGTGTTTCTTCACAGCAGTAGAAACTCTAAGATAATCCCAAACTATGATAGATAAAAATTCCCTTAGATTGGGAATGTAGGAACAAGCAACAAAGAGAGTGAACCTCCTTGAGCCCAAACTCCTGAACAGACAAGGAGTAAGTAGTTTATAGGGCTATGTTGGATTAAGGCTCCACTTCTGTCTTTCCACAAAGGTTAATGATTTGGACACTGGATGTCTGTGCTTTGTAAATGAAGCCTTCTGAGAAAATGGGGAGGCACAATGAAAGACCCTTTCAGCAATGTGCGAGGACCTCAAACCAAGTAGATGCAATCAATATACAAGGCTTTTTCCTGTTGGGCCACCAACCAGCTCCCAAATCATGGACAGACCTAGAACCTAGAAAATCCCTCATCTGTAGCCCCCACACAGACACTGAACTGTTAGAATCCAAGCCCCAACACAGGGGAAAAAAACACAACCTGAAAACAGGACCAAAGCCAGGGGAAAAGACATGTTGTTCACAAACGGGGAGCCAGAGAAAAGCACCCAAACCCTGAACCTGGGACCAAAAGAACACACTAAGTCTCTAGATTCAGGACATACCAAAGATATTTACGTTAACCACAAAATTAGGGTTAAAAAGGTAGAAAAAAACAGAAAAAGACACACAGTTTGGCTCCAGAAACGGAGCCATTTCTGCCCCTGACTCTAAACCAGCCAACCCCTGAGCAGAAAAAAATGGTTTAATCAGAGCTCCAGGCGTTACTGGCAGTTGGGAATTCTCCTCAGGCCTGGAAAGCCTCCTTACCTCACCAGAGGGCAGCCAATCCCAAGCCTGGAAGTCTGGAATTCCCCCTTATGGCACTAGGGGGCAGCCAATCACAAACCCTGAGGCTTGGGATTCCCTGAGCCTCTGTCCCTATATAAACCCCCATTTTTTGTTGCTCAGAGTCTCTCCTGTGTGGTTCCTGGGAAAGCTGCTGCTGCTGTCAGTCATTGCTGCCACTGCCACTTCAGACGGATAGAGGGACCCGAGTTAAGTCATGAATAAAGACTCGTTGTTTTTATATTGGAGTCAGTCTCATATTAGTAATCTGGGTTCCAGAATTTGGGCATAATATCATGACATGGAGACTTCTTATGGATGCTCGGCTGTAGACATAGTCTGCTCATTCATTTCCTGGCTGCTCAGACTTGAATAATCACACAGAAACTATATTAATTACAAAATGTTCAGCCAACAACTCAGGCATGTTTCTAGCTAGCTCTTACAACTTGAATTAACCCATTTCTATTAATATGTGTAACAGTAACACCATGAGACTGTGGCTTACCAGGTAAGGTTCTGGCTGGTGTCTTTCTTCTTCAGCAGCTACATGGCATCTCCCTGACTTTGCCTACTTTCTCTATCTCTTCCAGCCTGGCTATATTCTACTAAACCACTGGCTGAAACAGCTTTATTCATTAGCCAATAAAAACAATCCATATATAGAAGGAAATCCCACATCATCTCCCCTTTACTGTTTAGTTAAAAAGGAAGGTTTTAACTTCAACATAATAAAATTGCATATACAAAACAGTTATCAAGCAAGAACTATAGTTACAATATTTCGTCCATTCACATTTGGCAAATTAAGGAAAATGCTTTCTATCATTTATCCCGTCTTTGTGAGTCTAAAGTTTTATACCTAATTTGTCCTTTATCATAACTAAGTAAAACTATAACTATCTGTCTTGAACTATTCAAAGACCCCAGAAGGATATACTATTACCTAAGTAAACAGGAAGTGTATTATAAGCAACTTCCAAAGTTCTGTAATTGACAGAGACATCTTGCTACCTGGACAGTAACCCAAAATTCTTCTGTATCGTTAGAGCATCCATCTTCAGCCTACAGATCCATAGTATCTGGCAGATTTTTCCATGAAGCAGGAGATTTGAAGATCTGTTTGGCTTTGTACTAACAAAGTTCATCAGTTGCTTTCTTCTGTGTTTTGGAAAATGTATGGCAGACTCTTTCATGAAGCAGGAACCCTGAAGGACTGTCTCATCTTCTTTAGGCAAATTCATCAGGCATTTTTCTGTGGGTCCTGCATGTTCAGTTCATACAGCATACCATAGAACAGTCCAGGGAAGATCAATTTCTTGCCTAAATGGCTAACAAACTCCATAAGGAGCCTCTTCAATGCCCATCATCCATTTGAAGTAGATTGGTACAGCCAGGAGTGGATGTGTCTCATTGTCCTGAAAAGTCTAAGTTCTTAAAACATTTTAAATGCCATATTCTGTTGGTCTTTGAAAGGGCTGAAGAATACCTTACACTTGAAATATATCTGTTTACATCTAGAAAACCTAACTAACATGACTACAAGTTTGACTATTATAAATGACTATCTGTTAATCTAAAATTTTTAATTATATATTACATTTTAAAATAAGCTGCACAAACATAATACCTTAATCAAGAGCAGAAATACATATGGCAAAACTGACCTTAAATTTACATCAATAGACCAAGATCCAAACCCATGCAAAGTATTCATCTCTATATTACATCTCCCTTATTTTTTTTTTTTTAGATATTGACTGTGACCATTTTATAATCAACCACTTTAAATGAAAACAAACATTTATAACCAGTAATTTTGGGAAGTAAGGCATAGTTTTCTCCAATTTGCTTCCTGTTGTTTGTTGGGTGAAGTATTTTTAGGGCTTATGGAGACCTTTTGGGAGTCTTGTTGCATCAAACCACATTAGCCTGGAAGGAATCCACAGGTATCATCTTCTGTGGAAACAAAAGCAGAGCCTCTTTTCCAAAGCAACATATCCTTAGACCCAAATTTTGAAGTTAAGATACTTTTAAGTTGGTTTAACTTAGCAACTCCCAGAATCAAATGTCTCTGTGAAGTCAAAAAATTGAAAAAAAACACAATAATATATGTAATCCAGACTGTCTATGTATATTCCATCTTTACATGGCTTATTTTTCTTTATTCCTTTAATCTATAATTATCTGTACTCTTTTATATTACTTTTACTGTCTCGTTAAAGACTTTGTTTTATTTTTTTAAAGCAATTTACTTCTTTTTATAACTGTCTATATTCTTTTCCCTTTCTCTCCCAAGCCTACATTCATTTTTTAAAACACACTATGTCTTGTTCAAAGGTCTTTTAGGTCTGACTCTGTCCTATTATGTATCTGAAATCATTTTCTGACAGGGAGCATTTTAAAAGGGTAAGCTATGTGGTTGTAGCAGCCCTGAATGCTGGCTCCACCTCTCTTGGCCTTTCAATATGGTGGATGTACATTTACTGCCAGCTCTGAGACTGCTGGGTGAGATCCATACTCACCCCCTCAACTCTGGGACGCACCATGCAACACAGAAACCCTCTTTGTCTGAGTTAAAGCTAAATATGCCATGTAGTATGCTGTGTGAACTGCAAATGTCTCTGTGTATGGTGATGGGAATCTGCCATGCTTTCCTGCCTGTGGACACCTGGAAGACACTATCCAGCTGTTTGCCAAGGCAGGGGTGCTGAGCAGCAGGCATGCTCTGAGCTACTTTCCTCTTAACCCCAAGCAGGCATACAAGCACCCAGACTCCAAGTGGGTAGTTGGTCACATAGGTTAGCTCCAAATGTGTGGGTGTCACTTTTTAGACATAGACTACTTGTTTGTTTCCGGGCCACTTAGACTCAAATAATCACACAGAAACTATATTATATTCTCTCTATATAAACTATATTATATATTTCTATATAATATATAGTAATTATATGTATTATAATCATATATTATATTATGTGTTACTATATAATAAACTATATTAATTACAACACTGTTAAACCAATGACTCAGGCATATTTCTAGCTAGCTTTTACATCTTGAATTAACCCATTTCTATTAATCTGTGTACTGCTAGAAGGCTAAGGCTTACCAGGCAATGTTCTGACTGGCGTCTTTTTCCTTTGGCAGCTGCATGGTATCTCCCTGACTCCACCTACTCTCTCTTTATATCTCTTCCAGCCTGACTATATTCTGCTAAGCCATTGGTCGAAATAGCTTTATTCATTAGCCAAAAAAAACCCAAC
Organism: Microtus ochrogaster; assembly: GCF_000317375.1. Classification (NCBI taxonomy): domain Eukaryota; kingdom Metazoa; phylum Chordata; class Mammalia; order Rodentia; family Cricetidae; genus Microtus; species Microtus ochrogaster. The sequence continues at coordinate 48,860,738 of NC_022013.1, read as the reverse complement.
AACAACAACAAAAAACAAACAAAAAACCCCACATATACAGAAGGACATCCCATATCCCTCAGCCTAGCTTAGGCTTGTTTCTGGTTAGCTCTTTTAACCTAAATTAACCTGTTTCTCTTTATCTATCTCTTGCCTTGAGGCTTTTTACTTTTCCTTCCTTCTGTATGTATTAATTTCACTGTTTCTCATGTCTGACTGGCTGGAAGCTGCCTGGCTTCTTTCCCTGGGTGTGCCCCTTTTTTCCTCCCTCATTCCCTTTTTAAATTCCTCTCCTATTTGTTCTCACTGCCTGCCCGTCCCACCCATCCTTCCTCTATCTAACTATTGACTGTTCAGCTCTTTATTAAAGCAATCAGGGGCTTTAGGCAGGCAAGGTGAAACAAATGTAACGTATCTTTACATAATTAAACAAATGAAGCATAAACGAAAGTACCACATCTTTACATTGTTAACAAAGGCAGAGAATATAAATACAACACACCTTTACACAGTTAAAGCAATATTGTGCAGTATACACAAATGTGACACATCTTTACATAGTAAAATAATACTCCACAGCAATGCAACATGAAGAATATTATGCCTGTGACTAAATTGTGAGGGTCTAACAACACAGGAGTCTACCTTTCCCACGGGAGTCATAGAAGAGGCAGCAGCGCTCCAGGAAACACGAGGGGTCCAAACCATGGACCCCATCCATAGTTCGTTCTGTGTGTCATTGCTCCACATTAACCCATCACTTATACTAAAGAAGACATTGGATATGAAAAAGAAGACAGGGAGATGGAGGGCAGAAGGAGAGGCTTGAGGCCTGATTTTTAGATATGAGGAGAACTGAGACAGCATCTGAAACCTTGGCTGCTGTTATTAAACTGACAAAGCTGTCCCAAGTCTAATCATCGATGCTATCAGAGATCTGTGGGGAATAAATTTCATTGCAGTGAGTATGAAGTGTAGACCAAGTCGTACCCGAGTCTATTAAAAATGACAGACGCTAGCTATGTGAACAATCACCACAGGTTCCTCCATAGTGATACCTATTTCACTGGGAGCAGAGGTCCCGGGGCACCATCAGCCATCAGGAGAGCTAACAGATGTTCCTGTGGAGGAGGAACTTGGAGGACCAGCTTCCCTTGTCTAGGTCCATCAGGAGAATCCACTCCCCAGTGTCCTTCTTTCTGTCACAGTTTGGACAGAGTCCTGGTGGCAGGTGAGGTGACACTTCCCAGTGGCCTGCTTTGCTACCTTTAAAGCTCCAGGTGGAGTTCTCCTGTGCCCCACCATCTTCTTTGGAAACCTTGGGTCTCTTCCGGGAGCCAGGGCCTCTGTCTGTCATAGTAAAAAGCTTTCTTACATTGAGCTTTCTAAATGCCACAGTCAACAGATCTCTGAAAAGTTTTTAGGACCATTTATCGATTAAGTATATCAAAACTAAATACACTTTGCTTATTTCTCATTACTTGTTTAAGGCTTAGCTTTGAAAACATAAGCAGGAGGCTAAATAAGGCTTATTCCTTCAAGTAATTAATAGTACTCAGCATGACAACTGTGAACCTGAAATGACCCAGTATTTATAAATCTTATTTATCAAATGTACCTTATTTATCAAACACATGCTGATGCTTATCTAAATTTTCTAGAAGCTTGGTGTTGAACAGTCAGAAAACTAGACACACACCTCTCGTTAATCAGTTTTTGTTAGTCTGAGTAGAATTTTATGACCTTGAATAAAAACATCCAAAATATTTTGGAGACCGGTTGTTGTGCCCTTAGTCTAAAAAGAGATACAATGATAAACCAAGGATTCGGCAGGACTGAGAAGTTTTGTAATTGTTGTTTTATGCCATGTGGTCATCTTAAGATGAAGAAATAACATGGCAGGCATCCTTAAACTTAGTAAAGATGCTTACCAGTCATGCGGATGTTACATCTTGAAGGTCATCAGCCAAGAAGGAGGAGAGCCAAATGGTTGCTATTTAAAACACAGAGTTGAATCACATCTATACCCATTTATAGATTCCTAATTATAAGTATTTAGCTATAAGTTTTAAGCCAAATTTTGTTACAGATCTTATAGATTTTTTTAAACCATACCCAGTGAATTTAAAAAAAAATCAATCCTGAGATAAAGACTGCGCAATAGTCTTAAAAGATTTCTTGAGAGCAGAGCACAGAGTATCATGGAGCTAAAAGATTTAAGAGTAGAAAGTTATAAAACCTTAGGTATAAGAGGCTTTGGGATCATTTGCTTGCGTGGTGACAGATTTTGTTGCAATCTACAAGAATTTGGAACTCACTACACTGAGGCCACGCCATTTTCAGTAAGGTAGCGAGGCTTTAAAAGAAATCTCTGAGTCTGAGAAAGGGATTGAGTTCAAGGAGAAACTGTGCGAGGGATGAATCTGGACAGCAAGTGGCCGAGGGCCATTTTTTGCTTCTATATATGATATTGTCTATTTTTTTTAATTAATTAATTTATTTATTAAAGATTTCTGTCTCTTCCCCGCCACCGCCTCCCATTTCTCTCCCCCTTTCCCAATTAAGCCCCCCCCCTCAGCCCAAAGAGCAATCAGGGTTCCCTGCCCTGTGGGAAGTCCAAGGAACCCCCACCTCCATCCAGGTCTAGTAAGGTGAGCATCCAAACTGCCTAGGCTCCCACAAAGCCAGTGCGTGCAGTAGGATCAGAAACCCATTGCCATTGTTCTTGAGTTCTCAGTAGTCCTCATTGTCCGCTATGTTCAGAGAGTCCGGTATTTTTTTTTTTTTTTTTTTTTTTTTTTAGACAGGGTTTCTCTGTAGCTTTTTGGTTCCTGTCCTGGAACTAACTCTGTAGACCAGGCTGACCTCGAACTCACAGAGATCCACCTGCCTCTGCCTCCCAAGTGCTGGGATTAAAGGAGTGCGCCACCACCGCCCGGCTGTTATTGTCTATTTTCTTCAAACGTAAGCAATACCAGCTACTATTTAATGAACAAAAACAGAGTATCTCGAGTAAAACACAATTTCTGGCTGTAAACAATTTGATTTCTTTAAAAACTGGGACTATTTCCTTAAATGATCTTATGTAATATTTGACAACATGACAATACAAATTTTATTAACATTAAATTGTTATACCTATATATAGCAAATATATTTTATATTATCAGTCTATATAGAGACAGTTGATTTCTAAGTTGTATTTCCCCGGATAAATGATTCTTAATTTTTCGTTTTAAAATGCTCTCAGAGACAAGGAGTGCTATGTCACGTAGGCATGTTTCTTGACACCATCTATTTTAAAATAGGTCGACTGTTTAAAGGCATAATTCTAAAACAAGATAACCAAATTAAATGAGTTTTAACAGATACTGGACTTTGGAATTTCTTAGAAAACATCCACCACTCAGCTCCTGGAGAGAAGCCATGTCTCTTTTTCACTCAGGCACTTTCTTCACTGCCAAAGCCCTTATCTTCCTTGTCGGCTTCAAGGCAAGAACACAGGAGCTCGCTGTCTGGGTAGAGACTGGACTATAGTCTCAAGGTACCACAGGTGAGCCCAGGTTGGGGAGACTCTCTTTCACCTCCTCCTGAAGAAGTTGAGGGCTTATGAGTAAAAGGAAATCACTCATTAGAATCAGTTGTTGACTCTAGGAATACAAAACCAACTGTCATAGCCTTCACTGGGTAGATCTGAATAACTTCCCAAAGACCTGAGTTTGATGACAGAGTATCTGGCATGCTCCCTTAATGAGGGAACAGAGGTAGTCAGGGTGTGGACCTTGGAATTATCCTGGGCTAAAAGAAAGAACTGAACGCCACGGTAAAGGGTACGGCCAACTGAACTAGCATACGGCTCCCATGCCAGTCAGGTGAGAGGCACCAGGTTCCCCAGTTAGTAGCATCCTCATGCATCAGTTTTGGAGACATCGAGTGTGGAGCAATTGCTATTAGCCTCTATGTTGTTTGAGACACTTAGGATGGGGGTGCAGACGCTGAGATCTTCCACTGAGCATCCATCTCCCTGTCATGTGAGACGTGGGAAGACATGACACAGCCAGAGTCTGTCAGGCCATGCAACTGGGGGCAGAAGCAGCAGACTTCAGACAGGTTTAAAACAATCATTTCCCGTGCATCCGTGTCCTGGGCTGAAGCTAGTTTGCAACTTACTCTGTAGGATGGGCCTCCATCCAACAGAACTACTTTAGCCTGGGGGTTTCCTGACATATTATAAATTTGTTTTATACTAAATTTACTTAATTAATTAAATTTAATTTATATATTAAATTTACTTAACTAAGTAAATTTAATTTATATATTAAATATATAATATAAATTATATATTAAATATATCAACACATATTAAATTTAATTTATATATTTAATTTACACACTATAAATTTAATACATTTTACTTAAACGTTCAAGTTTTTATAACCAATTATTATATACCTGATTTCCACATTATTTTAGATTAAACAAGCTAAATTTATCTTAAACTTGTTTTAAGTTATTTGTCCAGGATTAACAGCATGTACAGAAAGCTATATATTGGGAGCTATAGATTAGCCTCTCCTCCTAAGCTTGTTTCCATGAATAAATTATATCTGTACTTAGCATGACCAGGGTAAAGGGCATGACCAATTCAACTAGTTTGTATATCCTAATGATCTTTAACAGTTTACAAGTTGATACCTTTTATAAGATTAGGATTTTACAATATTATCCCTGTTAAGCTTGGACATTAGAAAAGTATAATATACTCTAATGGCCTTAGAAAATATAATTTACTAAAAATATAATGTAATACTTTTGAAGGTATTATGAATTAAAGCTCCTTTAGTTTCAAACTACTTTAAACCATAAGAGAGTCCACAGAAAGAACTTCATTTCCATAGTGTACTTTGACAAAATGCCAGTTTTTTAATATTATTACTCAGTTTCTCCAAATAGTTAAAGCTTAAAAAAGATAGCAAAAATATCAGCTTTTTTTTTTTTTCATGACCCAGTTTTAAAATAAACCAACTTGGAAGCCTGGTGCTGCCTTCTTAGTCTAAGAAAGGGAATGCCCTGGTAAGTAGAGGAATACCACGTGACAGATCACCTCAGCAAGATGGTGGTGAGGGCACCTGGCAAGCTTCCATCACAATGTGCTCTAAGGCGTGGCTGCCAGGCACACGCCGTTCTCCTAAACAAGACTTGAGAGCAGGCTACATGCAGGCACGCTGTGACAAGTTAAGATTATATATGTAATTATTATCCCCCCTTTGTGACAGATTTTAGGTTAAATTTTATAGCACCTTGTTAAATGACACTCAATAAACTTAGAAATCCTAAAACACAGAAAGCTAAATTTTCAACCAAAGAAAATCTTTAAAGACAGTAAATGAAGCCGAGGCACAGAGAGCATTCAGTTAGGCGCTTTGCCATTCGTAACCTCTATGGGAAATAGTTCGCCTCTTAGCTGCTCTCTAGTTCCCTGGGCTGTTCTGTTGTGTTCTCTGCCTCCCTGTCACAGGGTCAGGTGGCCATCCTGACCTATTTGGAGGGAGCGTTGAAACAAACCTGTGTGGTTCTGGAGCAGACAGGCCAGCCTTTGCAGTCAAGTAGAACAGCATGGAATAATTTTTCAATATTATCTATACCCCAAGGACATTTGGATCTCTAAGACTGAAGACAGAGATCTGCATAGCTAGGAGCAGTTTGTGTGTGTCTGTAGATGTGAGCAGAAATGCTTTGGTCTCTTAGCTGACAGAGATAAGCAGGACTTTAAAGGCTTGGAAGAGGCAGAAACACAAGCAGGCCACAGCTGCATCCGTTAGGGATAGATACAGGTTTGGAGGCTCAGCAGAAAGAGCGTGGTTTTAAGCCAGGGCCTTGGGAAAGAATTTTAAGGGGGAAGCTCCATGAGCCATTTTAGCCTTCTTTTTGTGAGGTTACCAAAATCAGTTTAGATACTAAATATTGAGAGTTCTGAATTTGGGCTAGCAGTGGCCATTTGTCCAGTGTGTATTGAGGCCAGATTTGGACAGATAGCTGAACCAGTGAGCTCGGTATGAAGTCTCCCAAGTGTGTTATCAATTAGCCCACACCCAGGCTAAAGGTGTGTGCTTTGGAACCCATGGCAGGGGCCCCAGGATCAAGATAAAAACAGGGGTCACTATCTACTTATGTTTCTCTCCTGTAAGTCCACAAATGACCAAACATGACTGGAAAGTTAAAGGAAAGTTCCCCAGCCTCTATAGTACCAGGATTAGGAAACTGCAATTTCCTATGAATAGTGGAAGGAAGTTCTCAGGGTTCATCAAGTGGAAGCTGTCCTGGAGCTTGCTCTGTAGACCAGGCTGGCCTTGAACTCACTGAGATCTGCCTGCCTCTGACTCTAGAGTCCTGGGATTAAATGCATGCTCTACCACCGCCAGGCTACCAAAATTAGAATTCTTAACCAAACTTTCTTACAGAGAGTGGAAAGTCTCTGGTGTTTTCAACCGAGCAGCACCTAAGACAGAAAGAAGGAAGCTGGGGTGATCTCCCAGACCTAACCAGAACACCTTGGATTTAGGTCCATGGTTACCTTGGCGGGAATTTTACTACATTGCATGTCCGTTCAGCTTGAATACAGTGCGGCTCCAGCAGAGAGAGAGAGAGAGACACAAGGAAAAGGGTGGCGACAGAATGAAAAGAAAGGGCAGCTAGAGAGAAATGGGTGGCCCTCCCTGGTCCTCTCGGGCCTAGGGCTTCGGGGAGGGGCATGAGAGCCAGGGAGGTTTGTCCATAGCTGGGTGTGAGCCACTCCTAGGCTCAGATTTCTGGTCCAGGTCGTCGGTACCACATATTAGATTGTTAAAGGGCAAGCCGGGCGATGGTGGCACACGCCTTTAATCCCAGCACTCGGGAGGCAGAGGCAGGTGGATCTCTGTGAGTTCGAGACCAGCCTGGTCTACAGAGCTAGTTCCAGGACAGGCTCCAAAGCTACAGAGAAACCCTGTCTCGAAAAACCAAAAAAAGAAAAAAAAATAGATTGTTAAAGGGCAGTCATAGAGATGGGCATAGGGAAGAAAGAAAGCTTTGATCTGACCTTAGGCTGGACCATCCTGATTCAAGGCAGGACCCTCGTGTGCTCACACGCCAAGTGCGAAGTGTGAGCATGGAGTTCAGATGTAGTCCCTTCCGGAACTGCTTGGCCTGGTGGCAAAGGAAGCTGGGAAGTGTGGAGTTTTTAGAAGGAAGCTATCAGAAAGAGTAAGACAAGCCATTGGCAATGTCTTTCCCTTTTGGTCCTGCGTTACTAACTAGTAACCTGGAGGCAGAGCGTGTGGAAATAGTCAGAGCCCATCGACGAGGGAAATGCAAACATCTGAGCTGGTTTTGCGCAGCATTTCTGCTGTTCCGCCAATCACGAAATCCATATGCATGCACCCGCGGCAAACTGCAAAGTGCGCCGTTTAGAGGTCATTGTGCGCATGCCCTAAATACTCCCACACTCGTACTTAAAACTTGCATTGCGGGGTGCAAATGCAAACGGCAACACTTGTGCTAATTACCCAGGATGCTGACTTTCCTTCTTAGAATGTCATTAACAAGCAAGTCAAATGCACCACGACGTTTGCAAGAGATAGCAGAAAAAGGTCGTAAGTTTTATACTTCTTAATTTCATGAATACTTCTTCCTCTTGATGTCCTTGGGAAAGTTTATCCAGACCATGAAAATCTCAGCTGTTCAGATTTAAGACTAGGATGACAGATCCTGAACACAGACTGTTGTTCCCTAAGCCACTTCCTGTCCCTCCAATCCCACGCCCATTCTGTTCCACCACATTCTCTTTTGTATCTGGTGGGGTGAGAATAGACACTACGGAATTCCGGTTCTCCATGGTAGCAGGCGTCTCTATGCCCATCACCATCTGGCTCTTCCGTCAATGATGATAGGTTACCAAGGTTGACCGTCCACGCCTCTGGAGAAGATACAACGGACAGTGCTATGAACTCAGCTTTGACGCAAGCCTACCACTGTCTGAACTGGAGTTGCCAGGGCTGGCTCCAGCTGCCTCCCTGCCTCTGTCCTTTCTGTTCCCATATCTCTCCGTTGCCAAGGCTGGTACAATTTTTATCTTGAGGTATACAATATAATTATCTGGAAGCTATAAAAATACCAACAGCCAGCCTTATACAGAGTTTCTGTCGGACTAAGACCCAAGTCTTGTTTGTTTCTAAAATTTTAGATTTTATTATAATCATAGATTTATGAATAAAGAACACCCATACAAAACACTCTTCACACAATCTCTTCTGCATGCCATTGTTCTGAACACAATAGTTACAAGCATAATGTTCTTTTACCTCTGAATGTTTTCCAAATATAAGAAATTCTTGACTATAACCATAGAACCATTGTTAAAACTGAGAAAAAAGACAATTAAAAATTTTCATTTGTAAGTACAGGTCTTATTGAAACGTCATCATTATTCCAATAACATCTGGAGAGCCCAGGAAAGCCCACCAGCAGTCACTTCTTAAAAATTACGTCTTGATTCCTTAAATCCTGATGGAAAAGGAAGTTACAGTGATTTGGAGATGAGAATTTTATTTGCAATATGCTTTCAAACATTTGGTCAACATGTTGTAATTGTAATTCTTAATCAAGTGCGTTGCGACCTTTCTGCACACATGTGCACACACGGATCAGTCAACAAAACCCCCCTTCCCCTTCCAGTACCTTAGCTTGAGCTCTTTGCTGCAGCTGGTTACAGTCTGTGGCCACCCTGCCACTCTTGTGGGGTACTGGTATCGGTGGAGAAATAGAAAGCCAGCCTTCAGCAGAGGCAGATCCGTTTAAGAATAGCTCTGGCAGTGGTAGCAGATGCTTCTAGAACTTTCTTGGTTCTTCAGAAGGAGTCATTTTGCAGAGGAAAACATTTGAGGGGTCAAGAAGGAGTAGACCCGGAACTGAAAGTCAAGCATGGTCCCAAGAGCAGAGCTTTATCAGGCCCCGCCCCTTGCTGGCCTGTATCACTTAGAATGAGGAGTCCTGAAAGTCTCGTGCTTCTTACCTGCATTGCCCTGCCGCTCCTATGGTGGAATTCAGCACATCCACATAGCCAAAGCTGCTTCTGAACAGTGACCCAGGGCAAGGTGACACCCTAGCAACAGAGGTTGCTACAAGGCCACTGCCCTAGCAAAGAGCTCTGTGTGCAGGCAGGGCAAGCAAGAAGAAGAGGCACATGTATGCCAGCATGCCCCACCCCCATTCCCACCCCAGCAGGATCCACCTGCAGCTTCTCTGGTAACAGCCTCTGGCATTTCTAGGGAACAGATGAGAATGAAGAGCTTTGTCCAAGAAGTTAATGGAGGTGGAGAGATGGGGCAGATCTGAGGGGACCAAACCAGCTTAATCTATAGTGGAGCCAAGAGTGAGGGTGATGAGTGTTAACATACCATGCAGGTGCGTTCAGACCCTAATCATATTGAAACTATATCCAGTAGGCGATAGCATAGTGGAAAGTTCCAGTGGGCAAGGAGTGGACAGGAGCAATGTTAATCCAAGTGGAACTCTAGCAGAAGGCAAAGCTGTGTTTTCCTCTTTGCTTCTAGCTACTTATTATGAAATATCAAAGTACCCCAAACGTTTGAGCTCAAAATGACCATTTAACAAAATCTCTTAAGATCCCAAGTGCCCCGTGGGGGTTAGAATAATAGAGTTCTATTTAGTGGTTGGCATTTTGCTGGTCTTAGCTGAGCTGTAATCTATTGGACGTTGCTTCAAGATGGTGGCCATGCCTGGAGCTTGGTTGGTGGGCTTGTTGTGGGGATCCACAGATGGACAGAAAGCTGGGACCACCTCTTTGTCTCTTGACAGGTGGTCTCAGGGCTTAGCAGCCTCCTGCCTCCCCTGATGATTTGTCTGTATAGTTTATGGCTTCTTATGTATGGGTTCAGGAGGACTCCCTGAGCTGGAGACCTGAGAATGCCCAACCCTATCATCTTAAATTCTTATCAGATACAACTCTCTTCTGACCCATTTTGATGATTCGGTTCCCAGGGTCAGTCCTGTTTTATGCAGAGAGGGAGGGGTCAAGGATCCTAACCCCAGAAGGTACGGGCCATGCTGGGGTTTGTCACTGTAGACTAATTGCCATTTGACTAAGAAGCTATTGATAATGTTACTACCTAGAGGTAGCTACTGTAAAATTAAACATTATTGACAGTGAGCTAGAGAAACTGTTCTCAGCATCGCTTGCCTGGTGCGTAGCCAGGCAATGCTCAGGGCACATCAGGCAACAGGCACTAACCCTGGCTTCCCGTTATCTTTTGTGTATGCCTAGGGGTATTTCTAAGACCACTGCCATCAAAGGGGAACAGTGACTCAGGGCAGTTTGGGTCTAACAAGAAATTGTGCAAAACAATTTAGTAAAGATAGCTTGGAAGGAACAGGGTTGCATAGTCAACCAGAATAGTAGATTGAATTTAAAAAATGAAATTAAGATGTCTTCTTGTGGACTTGGCTTTGTGGCTTGAGACTATCGAGCTACAACCTTCGTGTATCTAAAATGAGAAATAATTATTCTAGATTCCCTAGAGCCGTGTGGTTCACGCCGGTCTTCCATATCTGACAACTTTAACCACACTCTTTGCAGCTCCCTCCTCCTGAACAGGGCCTGTGAGGTAAAGCAAAAGCAAATTGTCACTAAATGTCACTTGGATACTTTGCTACTAATTTATTTACAGACACAAGCCAAGAAAATAACACCGTTGTCGCTCTTGGATACTTCTAGACATAAAAATTTTAGACGGATATAATCAAGTAGTCTGCAGGATGCACCTAGCGCCAGCTGCTGTTTGCTCTCTTTTCCCAGTCATCCCCTTACACAATGGAATTGCCATTTTAACTCCAATGCTAAGATTCCGGGATCTCTATAAACAATGCCCAGATTGTGTCACTTCTTTAAATTTAATATCCTTGATGCTACATTAACATTCTTTTTTTTTGCCATGTTAAGCATTTCTTGCACTCCCAAATAAGATTTAAAAGTCTACGTTTGCTTTATGAAGCTATTGTAAAACACACTGGATAAGCCAAAGCTTTGGGTCCTGTGTCCAGTAATATACAGAGAGCCACTGAGGAGAAGTGTCCCTTGGTTCTGCCCGACATCCACATTAGCCTATGTTGGTGCAATTTCTATGTAGTCTGGTACCATAGCTTTGGCTGGTAAATTGATCTCCCTAAATAGCATCTTCTGGCTTCTCAGAGACACTAAAGAAGAACTTGCTTGTGTGCAGCATCTCTATGGAAAATAAATGGGTCTCTTTCCTTCCTCTGGGAAGCTGAGTTGCTCTAAATTATTCTCAGTCAGGAACAGTCTTTCGGACCTTATCAGCAAGAGCATGAAATCCTATTTGGATGATGGATTTTCTGTCTCTAAAAGAGTTGGACTGTGTGTTTCAGACTCCTCTGTAGCTGGAATTCTATGTTGCAGGTTCGAGTTATTCTTTGTTTTAATTGGAGTATAAGATAGAGAAGAAAACAGAAGATGGCATTTCAGCTTCCCAGATCAAGGCAGGACTGTGCACACCAGACAGGTCAAGAAGTCCGAATCTGAATACACACTCCAGGAAACCTTTTGCCTTCATTTCAATTCCATGGAATTAAGTTTTAATTCTCCCACACAGACATGCATGACGTAAGTTGTTATGTTAAAGACAGGACTAATACATGATTTGTGCCAAACACATCCAGCAAAGTGGAGCATGGGTTGATGCTTTATGCTGCTCAGCTTGGTGTGAAATGCATGGTTTCCTTTAGAGTGAGGCCTGATAGCATTGGCACGTTCCGCCCACAATGCATCCATCTAGAATGGGTGGAAGCTGCTGTTCTCTTTTCAAAGTGACTGGGTATGCTTCTAATGATGGATGGCATTTACTCTACAATTCAGCAGAAACATAGAACAATGCAGGGCAGAACTGAAACATAGTTTCTAACAGAAGCAAACGGAAGTCTTGATGAAAAATTCTTAGGTTTTCCATATAAGTGAAATGATCATTTTAAAAAATGCTAACAACCGAGTATACTATTATACCTCTGTAATCACAGCACTTGTGAAGAGGAGGCAGGGGGATTCCTATAAGCCTGAGGTCAGCTAAGGCCACAAGCCAATACCAGGTCAGCCAGAGGTAGAGAGATATTGTCTCAAAACATTCCTTAAAGCATATTCTTTGTCAAATTAGTTTGACACAGGTGTATGTGAGGGGTGTAAATGCATGTGTGTGTGTGTGTGTGTGTGTTGGATGTGAGTGTGTGTGGATGGAGGGGTGTTCCATAGTTAATTTTCTAACTTCGTTTTTAAGAATAAGGGCTCCCCCTAAATCTGAAGCTCACCATCTGTTTAGACTGCCTGGCCATCAAGTCCCACGATCTTTTCAACTCTGCCTCACCCCCGAGGTACTGGGTCTACAAAGGCACTCAGTGTCCCTGTACCCTGTTTTCTATGTGAATGCTGGGGATTCAGCTTCAAGTCTTCATGCTAACACAGAAAGCCCTTCCCTGAGTCACTTCTCCAGCTCAGGTTGGCTTGATTTTTAGCCACTATTTATTAGTTAACAGATGTTCGTTGGAAAATGAACATGCATTTGATAGCTCGGCAAACGGAAAGATCAAAAGTCTCTATCTGCCGAACAGGCCAACAGTTTGTTCTTCAAACACAAACAGCCTGGCCCCAGATTGCTCTTACCTTTTAAAAGACGGTTCATTCATCTGTCCACAAAGCAAATATTTGCTGTCTATGACATGCTAACTGTACTAAGCTCTGAGCGCTGTACCTGGGAGGTTGTTAGGTGGCATCGGGGCTTTCTCATGATGTGGATGCTTGCTATGGTGCTATTTCTGTTCAGGTCTACAGTGAGGAGCTGCCCTTCATCGAAGGAGATTACAGCTCATCCTTCCTGGCCTGTGCACATTGTCTCTTCAGGATGGAAAGTTAGCTAGTCTTGCGCTCTTGAAATGGACTGCAGAAGCAGCAGTGAGTTTTCTCTTTATGATTCCCAAGTAAGAAATTTCTAGACACCAAAGAGATGGGAAGAAGGAAGAGCTTTCAGGTCTTTCCCTATGGAGTACCTGTGTTCAGCAGGGACCCGAATGCTGCTGGGTGTGGTGGCTTAAGTTTGATAACGAGGCCGAAGCAGTCAGATCTCTGTGAATTTAAGACAAGTTCGCTCTATATGCATGGTCCAGGCCAGCCAGGTGTACATAATGAGGCTCAGTCAAAAAAAAATAAAATAAAAAAGTACCAAATATATAGGCACTCTCAGGGTAGAGGCTATAGCTTAATTGTTAGATGTGGGGATTTTTTTTTTCTCTTAGAAGAGCCCTTGGCAATGTCTAGGAAGGTATTTGATCATTGCAACATGAGAGCTGTTAGGGTCCAGTGGGTGGAAGGCAGGGGTGTCCCTGACCTCTACAATAAACAGGACCGGCTGCTCAGCAAAGAACTGTCCCTAGTGCTGAGCTGGAAAAGCACTGTCACAACCCAAGGGCTTTGTCTTCACCTTTTACAGATAGGATGCAGTGGAACACTTGCCAGCTGTCTAAGCGAAGGCATGGGTGAGGTGCGGACGTAGGAAACCTTCCTTCCGAAAGAAACACTTTATCAGTTAAATGTGGTACATGACTCTTGGTGGGTTGGACTGGAGAGACAAGGTCTAAATAGAAAGATGGCAGGCGCAGAAAAAGTTTCTGCAGTGCCTTCCTGCCTCTTAGGTTCTGGACCTTATTTTTGTTTTTGTTTTTATGACATTAAGAACTCAACTCTCACATATGCTGTGCAAGTGCGCTACCACTAAGCTACGCCCCAGCCATTTGTAATAATTTTTAAATAATTTTTCAGGCTGACTCTGCACCCCAGACTGGCCTTGTGCTACATTTATCCTGCTTAGTCTCCCGAGTCATTGGAATTACCAGCTTCTGCCACTGGGTTCATTTCTATTTGCTGCAATATACATTGTATTTAATTACAGGCTCATATTCATCTGAGATCTATTTCTTGAGCACCTATTGTGTGTCAGATAAAACTCCACGGTCTATTTGTAGACTCGACACTCTTAACAGCAGTGCCTGCCTCCACAGAATCTGCAGTTTCCTCACAGGGGGAAAGACTGGTTCATTTTTGCAGACTCATGCGGTCTGATGAAAAGGAACATTTTATAAGACTTGGTTTTGACTGTGATCTAGGCTGTATGGTATTGAGTAGGGAAATAGATACCTGCGAATATTTTCATAATTAAAAATGAATAAAAGCCGGCATTAATTTGAGAAAACCGTAGCTATTCGTGTCTTTAAGAGCTGAACTTGCTGTGCTTTTTTGTTAACAAATGTATGCTGCACATTTTCCTAACATTATTACCTTAAAAATTCAAACATACAGTACAATTAAAGGCTTGTGTAATGAACAGAAGACTCCCACCTTGATTTCACCATTAATGGTTTCCTTTACTTACCATATCACGGATCGTTGACTCTGTCTACCTGTGTTAGTCGCTGTTCTGTTGCTGTGATAAAAGACCTTGGCAGAGTGAACTCACAGAAGAAAGAGTGGCTCCTGGCTTACTGTCCCGATGGCCAAAGTCCATGGTGGTGGGCAAGCAGGGCATCTGGAGGTAGGCAGGGCGGCAAGGGCAGAAGGCAGAAAGCTGACATCTTGAACTGCAAACACAGAGCAGAGATAGCAAGCTGGGAGTGGTGGAGGAGTTTTCTGACAGCCAGCCCCAGTGACACATTTCCTCTAGCAAAGTCACATGCCCTAATCCTCCCCCAACATGGCTACCAGCTGGGGACAGAGTATTCCTAGGTGGGAGCCATGGGGACGTTCTCATTCAAACCCTACATCACCCATCTCTTCCGGTTTTACTCTGTTGCTGTGATAAAACACTCTGACCAAAAGAGACTTGGGAAGGCGGGGTCTATTTTGTCTTATATTTCCAGGTCACAGTTCATCCCTGAGGGGAATCAGGGAAGGAGCTCAAGGCAGCAGCCTGAAGACAAACCCCAAGGAGCAGTGCTCTTTGCAGGCTCACTCTGGCAGCAGCCTGAAGACAAACCCCAAGGAGCAATGCTCTTTGTAGGCTCACTCTGGCAGCAGCCTGAAGACAAAACCCAAGGAGCAATGCTCTTTGCAGGCTCACTCTGGCACAAGCCTGAAGACAAAACCCAAGGAGCAGTGCTCTTTGTAGGCTCACTCTGGCTCATGTTCATATTGTTTTCTTGTCTTGTCCAAGATCACCTGTGGAAGAAGTGGCCCTGCTGACAACAGGGTGAAGTCTCCCGCGTGAGTGAAGACAATCTATTATATACATGCCTAGAGGTCACCTTGATAAAGATAACTGCACAATTGAGACACGGTTTTTAAAGGTGGCGCTAGGTTGTATCAGTGCCCTAGTCACTCCCTATTGCTGTGAAAAATCACCATGACCAAGGCAATTTATTTTTAATTAATTAATTAATTAATTTTATTTTTAAAAGGAAAATAAACGATCTTTTTTTTCATTATATGTACCAATTCAAGTTTCCACTCCCTCCCATCCTCCCATTTCCTCCACTTACCCCCACCCCACCCCCACCCACTCCTCTTAGAGGGTAAGGCACGTTGCTTTGGGGAAGATCCAAGGTCCTCCCTACTATATCTAGGCTGAGCAAGGTATCCATCCTACTTACTCATAAACAAAGGATATTGAGCCTATAGTTTATGATCCTAGAGAAGCTAAGTAACAAGGTGAACCCTAAGAAAAATATATCTAGACCCACCTGAAAAGTTGAAATAGACAAGATCACTTGACAAAATTGGGAACATATGGGTGGGGGGAGAAGGGAGGGTGGAGGAGGGAGAGGAGTGGAGAAGAGGAGGGGCGAGGAGAACTTGAGGGGAGTGGTATAGTCGAGATGGAAGAAGGAAGGACAGAGATGAGAGCAAGGAAAGAGATCTCTTGATTGAGGGAGCCATTATGGGGTTAGCAAGAAACCTGGCTCTAGAGAAAATCCCAGGAATCCACAAGGATGACCCCAGCTAAGACCCTAAGCAGTAGAGGAAAGGGTGCATAAGCTTGTCTTGCCCTGTAGTCAGACTGATGACTATCTTAAATCTTAAATATTAAATAGAACCTTCATTTAGCAACTGATGGAAACAGAGGCAGAGATCTGCATTGGAGTACTGGACTGAGCTCCCAAAGTCCAGTTGAAGAGTGGGAGGAGTGAGAATATGAGCAAAGTGGTCAAGACCATGATGTAGATACCCACTGAAACAGTTTACCTGAGCTAATGGGAGCTCACCAACTCCAGCTGGACAGGGAAGGAACCAGCACAGGGCCAAACCAGTCCCTCTGAATGTGGTTGACAGTTGTATGGCTGGGGCAGACTGAAGGGTCACTGGCAGCGGAACCAGGATTTATCCCTACTGCTTGTACTGGCTTTTCGGGGACCGAGGCAATTTATACAAGGAAATACTTCATTTGGTTTATGGTTTCAGAGAATCCGAGTCCATGACAGTAGAACAAAGCATGAAAGTAGAAATGCAGCTGATAGCTCACATCTTGGCCTGCAAGTAGGTGACACACTTCTTCTAACAAGGCCACACCTCCTAATCCTTACCAAACAGCTTCACCAACTGGCTATCAAGTATTCAAACACAAGAGCCTATGCAGATCGTCCTTATTCAAACCACCATGCTCAGGCTGGTCGTTAATGTGAGCTAGGACACCATTTCTATTTCATTTCTGTTAAAGGTTGCAAGTATGAATCTTTAAAGATGCTCTAACATGCCTGTCAGAATTTGCTTATCCCATTGTGGTTCGTCTGTGAGGTATCATCCCCTGTCTTAGGGTTTCTATTGCTGTGAAGAGACACCATGACAATGGCCACTCTTATAAAGGGAAGCATTTAAGGTGGGCTGGCTGACGGCTTTAGAGTCTCATCTATTATCTTTGTGGTGGGAAGCATGGCAGCATGTAGGCAGACATGGTCCTGAAGAAGGAGCGGAGAGTTCTACGTCTCGATCCACAAACAACAGACGGAGACTGTGTGCTATACCGGGTGTAGCTTAAGCATATATGAGACCTCAAAGCCCACCTCCACAGTGACATACTTCCTCCAACAAGGTCATACCTACTTCAACAAGGCCACACCTCCTAGTGGTGCCATTTCCTATGGAGTAAGCATTCACACACATGGATCAATGGGGATTATTCCTATTCAAGCCACCAAGCCACCCCCACCAAATAGGCTTCTGTATTTGGTGCCTAGGTAGTGGCACCACTTTAGAAAGTTGTGTAACCACACTGGAGCCACCCTGGAGGCTATCAATTGCCCTGTGCAAGGGTGTTGAAATGTGATAGCCTAGTCTTATTTCCCATTTTCTCTCTGTTTTCTGATGCTAGGTGCAATGTGACATCATGTCCCTACATTCATAGCTTCTCGGCTGTGATGGGCAGCATCCCCTCATCTGGAAGCCAAAATAAACCCTTCCTCTGGTAAGATGCCTCTAGTCAGATCACGATAAGAAAAACAACCAATACAAAGTCTAAGTGGTTTCCTACCTAGAAATAAATGCCTGATGGGCAGCTATGTGTCCCCTGGTACAGATGCATCACCAGTTCCCATATGTAACACTCTCAAATACGTGCACTGTTGGAGGCCTGCACCAATTAGCCACCTTCCATTGAACTTGTGAATCAAGGAACCCACTGGTAAGCCAGCATTCACTCCCTCTCCCCAAATGCAAGCTGAAAAGCGTAGCAGTTTTCTGTCGCAAGTGTCACCATGTGCCCAGTTATTAGAAGAGAAGGCTAACACTTTTAGAACAACACTGCAGGGATTTCTTCATGACTTTTGCAATCCTGCTAGAGTTAAAGGTGCCAGATTTTCCAATGTGGACCCAAGATTCTGCTAGGACACAGGCAGGAATCTTGATTATTGTTCAACTTGATTTCAAGTAAGTTTGACTAGTAAGTATTTGTTCAATGGATCCATGAGCAAAGCCCTCAGATAGGTGTTAATGTATTTCCGAAATTAAGGTCCCTGAAGGGCCATAGGAAAGTCTGGACGATGGCCTGCTGATACTTATAATTGGAGAGCATTTTGACCATCCTCATCTCTAAGACATCAACGTCCAGAAGGCTAGGAACCTTGGATCAGAGCTCAATAGCTTCAGAGCAGATGAAAAACAGCTGAGCTTTTAGTTACAGCCTAACATTAATTACGTTGCAAAATGTCAGCTAGATTTCATAAATAGCAAAATTAATTTTACTTTCTGGTTATGATACTGGGGATGGCATGTTGTTTGTCAAGTTCTTTAACAAGTGTGATACTAATTAGGATCAAAATGATTGTGGTGGAATGAGATCAATATTTTGCAAAAAGCATTATGTCTGAAGGAAATTTGGGACAAACACAATAATGTACATAAATGACCGCCTTCCATTATAATGTGGAATAGAGAAAAGAAGTCAAGAGTCTGGCCCTAGAAGTCGGAGGACTTAGGCTCAAGGTGGGCCTCCTACTCTCTCATATTTTAATCTATGGATGAAGATAATGTAGCTGCCAATTCATCCTTGAGAGCTTTGTGAGGTCCTGAGGAAGGGAAGCCACTCTGGGGAGGATTTTTCCGTTGCAACCATAGCCACAAGGAGCAGGGCGTGTTGTCTTCTTAGAGCATGACTTTCATGGTTTGTTTGCTTTAATTTTTATAAAAGTTCTACACATAAATCACTTAAAAATTATGACAGAGCTTGACGCTGCTAAAAATATCCTTCTGGAAAGTGTTCATTTCAGGCAGGCCGGTTCAGTGGGTAAAGGCACAGGCTACCAAGGGTGACCTGAGCCAATCCCCAGGATCCCCATGGAAGGAGGAAAGCAAAAGTCTAGGGCACACTGTGCCATGCACAATGGAAAAAGGAAACTGATCTTTTTCAGATTGCTGATGGCAGAGTAATATAACTGATGATGATAGAACTAACATGATGTCCATCAATCTTCCTAAGCTCTTTAATCTTTGATACCTGGCTGTAGACTCTTGGCTGTTCTACAGACCCACAGTTGTCAACAGGGGTCAGCCTTTCTTCTTCCCCAGTGCCTTCATCCGTTTGCTATAATTGCTTCTGAGTGATCAAGCCCCTCCTGGGCTTTGAGTAGCCACATTTTGTATTTCACAGAGAAAACTTCTGCTTAAATTTTGAGTAGGATATTCACTATAGGATCTCAGTGTGAAGAGGAGATCTACTCTTTGCTATCTGAATAAAATTCTACTAAATAACACATCTGAGCGGCTTGCACTCAGAGGCTTAAATTTACCATGTATGATGGCCTGGGTTCATTTTCCAGAACCATAAAAATCCAAAATAAACCCAAAGACACATTTGTTAAGTTCTCCAAACCTTTCTGTATTCACTGAAGTAATCATACACCCCCATTCATTAATTCCATGATTGGTTTTCTCAAGTTAATCTTGTATCAGAATGAATTCAGCTTAGTCCTGGTGTTCTATCTCTCTAAGAGAACTTGATAGCACAGAGAGACAGATTTTGTGGCTATGAGCACAGGTGAGTGTAGTTTCATCTGTCCACCCTTATTTTCAGTGGCAGTGCTTGGGAGATGCATTCAGTATTTGCTTCTTAAGAGAATGAACTGTTGAAGACTGTGGCCGTGTTCTGTTCTCTCGGTGGATGCTTTAGTCACCAAGGCCTTGAAGTGATGCTTTGTCTGTTGAACTTGTGTGAATATGCCCATGAATATTGGTTATAGAATAACTTAATGTCTGTAGGGTGACTCTTTCTTCTATTCATCTTCTAAATTCTGCTAAGGTGTTGTTGCAGGAGGTCCTTCCGCTCCTCCAGCCTATAGCAGCTGAGATACCAGCCCATTGGGGCGTGGTCTCTCTCCCTTTAAAAAAGCGGCCACTTCCTTCTCCTCTCTCTTCACTTCCTGCTCCGCCGGCAACTAGGCTCCCCTCCTGGTTGTGCAGAGGGCTGACGGTGATCTGTAAGTTTTTTCCCCTTTAAATAAATACCACCCTATTAAGCATAATTCCAAACTGCTGTGGCATTGTTTGTGACTTACGCCTTCAAGGTGTGATTTTCAAAAGCATTTCTACTTTGTCTACCTTGTCATTAACTTCAGTGTTATTTGTATTATCTCTTTACAGTGTGAAGGAGACCACAACAGATGATGAGGACATAAACTAGGCACAATGATACAAAGGTCATGAAAGAAGAGGAGAGTCAAGGGGTCTGAAAAGGCAGGACTTGGGTAGCAGGGGAAGTGGGGGTGAGGAAAAAAAATGCCACAAACATGTACTTTCTTGGAACACTTCATAATGGTGTATAACATGTTATATGCTGATTTAAAAAATAAAATATTTTTGGTCTTTTACATATACACTTACAACTGTGTGTGTGTACATGTACACACCATACAATCTTTCAATCTCTCTCTCTCTCTCTCTCTCTCTCTCTCTCTCACACACACACACACACACACACACACACACACAC
>NC_022013.1:48837893-48840134 GCF_000317375.1 Microtus ochrogaster | reverse complement strand
CACACACACACACACACACACACACACACACACACACACTATAGGCTAAGGTACACATATGGAAAGAAACTTGTGGATTTGTATTTTTGAGTTTGGACCATCTAGCTTAATATTATTTTTCCCCATTCATCCGTTTTCTTATAAATTTCATTTTTTTAAAAGCTAGGTGTTATTCCATTGTAATATGCCCCACATGCTTACCATCCATTTATCTGTTGATAACATCTAGGATGCAGCTAATTTATAATATTTTAAGTCGTGTTTATTTCTGTTTCCATTTCCCTTTTTTCTCAAGCCATATACATTTTATTCATCTTTCCAGAGAGTTTTTTTTTTTATTTTTAAAAACTCCTTTAATTATTTGTTTTTCGGTAGTGTTACTTTCCGTACTAACATTTATTATTCTTGTTACTTTTCGTTCTTAAGTCTTAACATACTATACTTCCTTAGACAGGTGCATGCTTAGCCTCGTGGGGGGAGTTTTGGAAATATGTATAGACCTTTTAAGTGACACAAATAGGAGAAGATGTTACTTGGCCTTCATAGGTAAAAGTTAGAAATGAGAAACATCCCATAGTACTCAGGATGACCTGCCACAACAAAGACTCCTTCAGCCTGAAGAGACACTCGGAAAGGCTAAGGGAAGCTCATTTAAGGCTCTCTGTGTCTTTGGAAACATAGTATTTTGTGATGATTCATTCTAATTACTTTCTCATTGCCACTTTGATCCCTTCCTTAACCACATACATTCTGTACATTTCAAGTTTTACATCCTAGCCATATGGGGATTTTCTTCCTTCTTTCTTGAAGAACATTTTAGTTTCCTGCTCAAATGAGTTGCGATCAGAAAACTTTTGTATTTATCGGCCCCTTGACATTCCTTGAGCCGTGCTGTGTCACCCGATGAAGAATTAGCTTTGTTAGCACCTAGTTCCCACTGGGTAAGAAAGTATTTCACTGCCTGTTGGGTGAGCAGCATGATATTTATTAGATTAATTCATTTATTATAATTATGCTGACGGTACTTTAGTTTATTTTGAAAAATTATCACAATTCCTTGGCAAATATTTCATTGGAAAGAGCTATATCTTACTACATTTCTCTTAGATTTCATTTCATATATTTTGAAGCTGAATTTATGTACAGGGAACTATGGAATTTCTAGCCATAAAACAAAAACACTTGTTCCTTCTTGGTGAGTCATTATAAATAGATTCTATTGACCATTACTTTCTTTTGACTTAAGCTCTACTTTGATTTTATAAAACTTATTAATGTTTCTTTTGGTTAGTGTATCAGGTCCTGTCTTTGCTGTTGTTTGCTTTCAGCTGTTATGAATCCCTGTGCTGTGGGAATGTGTTTCATATGAACTGTCATGCATTAATGTACATAAATCAGGTCTAGACCTTCTTATTCCATCTATGGTTAATGTAGCTGGTGAGAAGTCCCGGTTCATGTTACCATGGCATTTATGTTTCTCCTTATTTATACAATGAATCTAATGTGAACATGCTCAGAGGCACAGCCTCCAGTAAGTGATCATACCGTCAGAGAAGGAGTCACGGATTGGAGTGGTTGTTTGTGTTTTAACAAATAAAGCTTGCCTGAAGATCAGAGTGCAGAACTAAACACTCGGATCCAGGCAGTGGTGGCACACACCTTTAATCCCAGGACTAGGGAGTCTTATGGATCTCTGTTAGTTCAAAGCCACCCTGGGCTACACAAAATTGATTCAGTATAAAGGAGAAACAGAGCTCATGCAAAGGTGATCACAACACTTGGGATCCCATGCCGTTAATCCCAGCACTAGGGAGGTAGAGACAGGAATATAAGGTGGGAGGAGACAGGAGCACAGTGCAGTCTGAGAAACAGCACAGACTAAGGCAGTCAGAGGCCGCAGTTTGAGGAGGCATTCTGAGGGTAGGATACTTTTGCAGTCAGAACATTGGTAGCGGTGAGAGCTCTTTAGTGGCTGGCCACTCTGCTTCTCTGTTCTTCCGCATTAAACCCTATGCCTAACTGTGGGTTTTTATTATTAATACCAGTTAGAATTCATGCTGCAATGGATTGTCTTTGTAAATTGGGGGAGCAAGAGGATTCTTCCTTCCTCCTCCACATGGGCACAGCACTGTGTTCACACATCATATGTCCCCATGCACACAGCACTGTGTTCACACTGCATCTGTCCACATGTACACAGCACTGTGTTCACACTGCAGATGTCCCCATGCACACAGCACT
>NC_022013.1:48810712-48837793 GCF_000317375.1 Microtus ochrogaster | reverse complement strand
TCACACTGCATCTGTCCCCATGCACACAGCACTGTGTTCACACTGCAGATGTCCACATGCACACAGCATTGTGTTCACACTGCAGATGTCCACATGCACACAGCACTGTGTTCACACAGCATCTGTCCCCATGCACACAGCACTGTGTTCACACTGGATCTGTTTACATGCACACAGCACTGTGTTCACACTGCAGATGTCCACATGGACACAGCACTGTCCCACATAACATATGTCCTCATGGTTCATCTTGATCAGAGAAAGGGTCTTTGTCAGACATTTGACTGCCTGACACTGATTTGAATAGCCCTGTCTTTGAAATCAATACATTCCTCTTGTATGAATCACACAGTGTGGTATTCTATTACAGTAGCAAATCACCCCAAAACAGATGTGACTGTCACATTCAATCTATT
This sequence comes from Microtus ochrogaster, assembly GCF_000317375.1. Lineage (NCBI taxonomy): Eukaryota > Metazoa > Chordata > Mammalia > Rodentia > Cricetidae > Microtus > Microtus ochrogaster. The sequence goes on along the minus strand of NC_022013.1, from coordinate 48,837,377 downwards.
TTCTTATTTTCCAAAAATCTTACAGAGAATCCAGATTGAGAAGCTAGAATTTTAAATGAGTTTTAAAAAGGTGATTTAATTGAATCAAATAAGTTATTCTGACCTCACGGGGCAAGTTTTATGAAAACATTTTTGGAATATGTCGTAGCAAAGATAATCTTTCATGAAGAGAATGAGATAAATCTCAAATAAAAGTGTAACTAGAACCCTGGATTGTTTTATAACCCAACTGATCAACCGGAGCGACACCCTGAAGCACTGGGAAGAGATTTATACTCCGAGACATGTGAACGGGAGACATTTACACCGAGGATGAGATGTTAAGCTCATATACATTACTTTAATGAGGCCTGAGATGACAAGCCACTTAACAAAGGCCATCAGCTCTCTCAGTGTGTAAGATGGGTCACTGTGCGGGAAGATGCATCAATGCCCACAGCTACTCAGGTGAGCGAGAAGACACAATTAAGCTGTCACGGTGCTGGGCCCCCATTTTAAAGTTCTAGTGTTTTCAGTGGCGTGCTATGAAATGGGGGAGACTGCCACTTTGTTTGCCAGTGCTGGGAATTGAACCCAGCGCTGTGCACACACTGGGTGAGTACTCCACCACCTAGCTGCAGTTCCAGTTAATAACAACCTCGTGTGTAAATGATAGGCAGAGGTGTTTCTGATGGGAAGTGTGGAAGACACGCCCAAAGCATGTGCTAGGCAGTTATGTACAAAGCTTGCCACTTTCGTGTGGATTTCGATGCTTGTGGCGCTTTGTTGTGGCTTCCTTAATCGAAGACAGGATTTTGGTGTTTAACACTGGAAATTCCTACAAGTTTTTTTTAACTAAGGTGAAAGAATGCCAAAAGAGGAGCAGCTTAGAGAAAAGCAGTCTTATACTAAGTCTGGGTGTTGAGAAATCCACTATCCACGTGCCATGCCTAAGGAGAACTTCTCCTCATCACCGCACACTGCCAGGATCTCACACAGGAGAGCAGGGGACAGTGAGGATCTCTCTCTTACCACGCTGTGTATCCATCTTGAGAGAACCATGATCACGGCTCTGTCTAGTCCTTCTCGTGTCCTCCCCTGGAAGCCTCCCCTCCAAACAGATGCAATATAGGAACCTGGGTATTTTGTTTTTCAGATGTGAACTATTGGGACCACTGTCAACCTTAAAGCAGACTTGTATTGTTTTCGGGAACCACATCCATTCTGGCTTTGAAGCCCACACATCCCAGGTCACACTTGACTAGCTTGTTATAAACTCAGAGGGCAGGATCACCGGCTGGCAGCTTCATTCTCTCATCCTCTCTTCCCTGCTCTAGGTCTTTCTTACTGAGATTGAGCCCTTAAGGTCATGGTTTGGGCCCCTGACATCTCTATAATCATCAGATCCCTAGCCTTTGGTCATAATGATTTTGTTGAACTCACGAGTGGAGCTTAGGGTAGTAATACCCCAATCCCCCACATTCCTCTCCTCCAACTTCCTTCCTTTTTACCTCGTTTTTACTTTTCTGCCCTATTTCTTTTTTTTTTGAATTTTTTTTTATTGAGAAAAGAAAAAAAAGTATCCGCCTCCTCCCAGCCTCCCATTCCCCTCCCCCTCCTCCCACCCTTCTCCCCCTCCCCCAACCCCTCTCCCCCTCCCTCTCCAGTCCAAAGAGCAGTCAGGGTTCCCTGCCCTGTGGAAAGTCCAAGGTCCGCCCCCTTCCGTCCATGTCTAGGAAGGTGAACATCCAAACTGTCTAGGCTCACACAAAGCCAGAACATGAAGTAGGGTCAAAACCCCGTGCCATTGTCCTTGGCTTCTCATCAGCCCTCATTGTTCACCATGTTCAGAGAGTCCAGTTTTATCCCATGCTTTCTCAGTCACGGTCCAGCTGGCCTTGGTGAGCTCCCAATAGATCAGCCCCATTGTCTCAGTGGGTGGGTGCACCCCTCGTGGTCCTGACTTCCTTGCTCATGTTCTCCCTCCTTCCGCTCCTCATTGGGACCTTGGGAGCTCAGACCAGTGCTCCAGTGTGGGTCTCTGTCTCTATCTCCATCCATCACCAGATGAAGGTTCTATGGTGGTATGCAAGATATTCGTCAGTATTGCCATAGGATAGGATCATTTCAGATTGCCTATCCCCAGCTGCCCAAGGGACTAACTGGGGACATCACCATGGGCTCCTGGGAGCCACTCTAGGGTGAAGTCTCTTGCCAACCCTAAAGTGGCTCCCTTAACTAAGAATTGTGGTTCCGTGCTCCCCTGTCCAACCTTCCTTTATCCCAATCCTCCTGTTTCCCCAAGTTCCCCCCCTCCTTCCCTTCTAACTTTTCTCTCCCCATCTCTCCTTACCCCCATCCCACCCCACCCCCAAGATCCCAATTTTCTCCCCGGCAATTTTGTCTACTTCCCATAGCCAAGAGGATAACTATATGTTTTCCCTTGGGTTCACCTTCTTATTTAGTTTCTTTAGGTTCACCAATTGTAGTCCCTGTGACCCTTATTTATGGCTAGAAACCAATTATGAGTGAGTACATCCCATGTTCATCTTTTTGGGTCTGGGATACCTCACTCAGGATAGTGTTTTCTATTTCCATCCATTTGCATGCAAAATTAGAGAAGTCATTGTTTTCTTAAGTCTGGTACCCAGCCCACATTCATTGTGCTCTCTCTTTAGTGAAACATCTCTGGGATTTTCAAAGACATGCCCAACGTTTTGTCTCTTACGTGATTCCAAAGGTGGACAATGAAAATGGACAGTCACAGTGGCTGAACAAATTTGTTCAGACTATGCAAGGAGCTAAGTGCAGCCGGGGTTCAGCCCTTGCCCGTGCTCTCTGGAGACAGGCAACTTCTGTTGCTCTTCTTGTACACCCTAATTCTTGTCTCCTTGGTCTTGATAAGGCAAACCTCAAGACCCCTTCCAGAAAAAAAAAATAGGAAGGAAAAAAGCCTTCTCCTCAAATGGCATTTCATTTTTTAATAGGAAGGAGGCTTCATCCCAGCAAAACTCTTGTATTCCTTTAACACAAATGGGACAGGTGTTCACTCCAGGGCTCCCACTCTCTAGTAGGGGCTGTTATACTAATTTAGTCCCCAAAGCTCTGAGTCGCACCCGTTCACAGCGGTCAGACAGCTCTGCCCACTCGGTGGTTAGGCCACTGCGAACAGCAGATATTGTATGAAATGCAGAAATATTTTAGGGGTGACAGAAAATATATTGCCTGGATTAAAGTAATTTTCCCCTTCAGAATGGATTGAGATACATACTTGCTGATTTTGAATTTAAAGTATACACTTTTCTTGGAAACAAGAGCAAGATGAGAGTACATGTTATCAACCTTATAGGAAGATAAATTCAAAGAGACATTGTCCAGTCATTAACCTTGGTCTTCAAAGAAGATCTCAAAGCTAAGCTAAAGCAAAAATGACCAGTTTCCATAAAAGAAAAAAAAAGCCTTGAAGAAATTCCTAGCAATTACATTATACTTTATAATTTTTCATAGTCTAAGACCTTCTCTTAAAATTGAGACCATATCATATTGTGGTATTGATACAAAGGGGTGTTTGTCAGAGTTGTGTTTAAAGGAGAAAGTGCCAGGCTTCTCTAGTCCTGCTTTTCGAGTCTGGAGAACTAGTGGTTCCGTATGAAGCTGAGAAGAATCTGAGATTTTACTCCAATCACCAAAGAGAGTATCTGTCGCTGTGTCCTATACATATCCTGACAGAAGAAGCCTGTAAGAGTCAGGGACCATCAGTCAGATGCGCAGACAAGCTCCCTGTCACCTCCCCATGTCCTGCCTCCCCCAGAGAATGAGGGAGATGCTAGCAGTTTATGTTTGCACGGAGTGTATCATAGGAGAACCCCAAAATCAGGGACCCCAGGGCTTTGTGAGATTGCCATAGGAGCCTCCCTGTTTCCTCTGGGGTGGGGGTGGGGTGGGTAGATGGAGGGTGAAGAGGAAAGAAGAGACAAAGAAGGAGGGAAAACCAGGAGCATAGGAGAAGATCACTATGTCTCTGCTAGGGCATCTCCAATCTCTCTCTAGCTTCCAGGGCTGTGTGTGGAACAACCCTGTCGTTTGTTTATAGGTCTGGGCCCCTGGGCACAGTGAGAAATAGCTGGAGAATTGTTTGGCAACACTGGCCTCACACTTCAGAGTCTTAGACTCAACAGATGTTGCTATCATTTACAGAAAGACAGGGCTTCTATTAAACTCAAATCAATAAACTAAGACATTCTAGAATAGAGGACACCAACTTCTACAACACAGGAGTAGCTTCAATCAGTGAGAAACTCCACTTCGTTTCTCCGTTAGCCTGTTTTACAGTCGACATTAAAGGCTCAGTGTGAAGGGAGGAAGGAGAGAATGGACATTTTGAATTCATGCTAATTTTAGTGTTTTTTTTTCTTTTCATGGTGCAGGCTGCTGTAATAAGCTGTTGGTGGCTCAAATATTGGACTGTTTGTCTCAGTGATGGAATCAGAACCGTTCAAGATTCAGATGCTTGATTTCCTGGTCTTTGCCTTTTGAAGGAAGGCACTTTCTCTTCATGGTGACTGCATCTTCATGACCATCCCCAAATCTAGTTACTCCCAGAAAGGAAAGCTTTAACGTATGATCTTTGTGAACAAACATAATAGGCCCACAGCACTCCTCTGTGGATGATGACTACATATTTTGATAAATCATTTTTCCTGGAAACAATAAATAAAAAGGACACAAGAAATCATATTTTAGCCTTGGGGTTTCTGGCAAAGAAATTATCATCGAATATCCTGACTTAATAATTCCAAGTCAGAATGAAGCCATTTGAGTTACGTACTGTTTTTGGATGTTGCCAAAATGTTTGGTTTGTATATATGTGTCAGGGGCAAGCAAGAAGACAGCAGCATCTCCAGGTACCCAGGCTGCCCATGACTGTCATTTCTTCATCTTTCCCAGATCTCAGCTTTGCCCACACTTGTCTACAGGGCTGGCTGATTGGCATTACTATTGCAGAACACTTTATTAAGTGAATTTGGGTTTAGTGCTTTATGAGCCATCAGAAAACCAAAAGAATTATGAATGTAGTGTTGCAAAGAAAGAAAAATACAGCAAACTATACATTATATACAAAATTGCTTGAATATCTTTTACATAGACTTGCTCCTTTCTCACTGTCTGTAAAAGTTTCTTTTCATAAATGGTTAAGATAGATTAGTTAAGCCATTTCTGAGTGAGCACGACATAGCTCTCATCTTTAGAACTGACGTTAGATTGTCCTTTAGCTCCTCTTCCTGTTGACACTTATTTGAAGATCTTTCCGTTGTCTTGTCAGCACTGGGCCTCAGGAAGCAGGACTGAGTCACAGGAGAGCTTATCACTTCTGAGCCTCAGTTAGGAGGACTAGTCACAGGGAGAGCCGGTTACCATCGACCTAGGGATACTTGCTTGGATAAGTGGATGGTTTTGATACCTAATATGCAATATTTTTTTATTTGTTCAGCTTTATTATGAGAGAAGGAAGAACACTATTTTGGAAGAGGATGGTAGCAGGAGTTGGGTGAAACTTCACAAAATTTGCTGTTGCATTGTAAGAAAGGAACCTGAGGCCTCAAGAAAATGACCATGCAATCCGAAGTATTCCGGCAAAACAAATCCTTTTCCTTCTGCAGAAGGGTGTGATGGAGCGAGCAAGTGCACACACCTAGAGGGCTCACAATGGGTTTTCAATCCTAAAGCTCAGGAGTACCGAGCAGGAGAATTTGACCTCACATTCTTCTCTCATTTCTCTCTCTCTCTCTCTCTCTCTCTCTCTCTCTCTCTCTCTCTCTCTCTCTCTCTCTCTCTCTCTCTCTCTCTCTCTCACACACACACACACACACACACACACACACACACACACACACACACCTCTCTCCTTTCCTTCTTTCTCTGCCAGTTTCTTTTTTTAATTAAATTTATTTATTTTACATCCTGACCTCAGTTTTCCTTCCCCCCTCTCCTCCATTTTCCTACCATCCCCTTCCCTTCTCTCTTTTCCCCTCCCCTCTGGCCCACCCTCTTAAACTCCTCTTCTGTTTCTGTTGAGAGAGGACAGGCCTCCCCTGAATATCAACAGAGCGTGGCATATCAAGTTGCAGTAAGACTAAACACCTCCCTTGAATTAAGTAAGGTTGGGCAAGGCAATCCAGTGTGAGGAACAGGTTCCCAAGAGCCAGGCAAAGCATTAGAGACAGCCCTTGTTCCCATTGTTAGGAGTTCCATGAGTAGACCAAGCTACCCGACTGTCACATACATGTAGAGGGCCTAGGTTTTCAGTTCAGACACTGATTTTAGTTTGGATAAGTGTTTGTCTGCCTTGTTAATCTACCGAAAGAACCATCTCTTTGTTTCACTGATTCTTTGTATTGTTCTATTTGTTTCTATTTTTATTGATTTCAGCCCTGAGTTTATTTCCTGCCGTCTACTCCCTTTGGGTTATATTACTTCTTTTCGTGCTAGATCTTTTAGATGTGCTGTCAAGTGGCTAGTGTGAAATTTCTCCAAATTCCTTTTGCAGGCATTTATTGCTATGAACTTTCCTCTTTGCACTGCTTTCATAGAGTTCCCTAAGTTTGGGTATGTGGTGCCTTCATTTTCATCAAATTCTAGGAAGGCTTTAATTTCTTTATTTCTCTTTTGACCCAGTGGTAATTTGGTTGAGAGTTGTCTGGTTTCCGTGAGCTTGTATAGGCTTTTGGTAGTTTGTGTTATGGTTAAACTCAAACTTTAATCCATGAGAGCTAATAAGATACAGGGGGTTGTTCCAGTGTTTTGTATCTGTTGAGATTGGCTTTGTGACTGAGTATGTGGCCAATTTTGGAGAAGGTTCCACAAGGAGCTGAGAAGAAGGTCTATTCTTTTGTGATTGGATGAAGCATTCTGTAAATACCTGTTAGGTCCATTTGAGTCATAACATCTGGTAGTTCCATTATTTCTCTGTTAATTTTCTGTCTGGCAGACCTGTCCACTGGTGAGAACAGGATGTTGAAGTCTCCTATTATTTATGTGTGAGGTTTGATATGTGATTTAAACTTTAGTAATGCTTCTTTTACAAATGTGGGTGCCCTTGCATTTGGGAGACAGGTGTTCAGAATTGAGACATCATCTTGGTAGATATGTCCTTTGATGAAAATGAAATGTCATTCTTTATCTCTTTTGATGAATTTTGGTTTAAAGACTATTTTGTTAGATATTGGGGTAGCTATACCAGCTTGCTTTTTAGGTCCCTTTGATTGGAAAATTTTTCCAATCTTTTACTCTGAGGTAATGTTTGTCTTTGATGTTGAGGTATGTTTCTTGCATGTAGCAGAAGGATAAATTCTGTTTTTGTAACCATTGTATTATCCGGTGTCTTTTTATTGGTGAATTGAGTTCAGTGATATTGAGAGATATTAATGATCAGTGATTGCTAATTCCTATTATTTTTGTTGTTGCTGTTGGTGGTGGTGGTGTGTGTATTTCCCTTCTTTAGGTGCTGCTGGTGTGGGATTATCTATCGCCTGTGTTTTTGTGGGTGTAGCTAATTCCTTTTTGTACCTTCTGTAGAGATGAATAGATGGATAGATATTGATTAAATTTGGCTTTTTCATGTTTAGGTTTTTCTGTCATAGGATAACTGGATTCTGGTGGTGACAATTTGTCCTTTTTGTTATTGATTGTGTTCTTTTTTTTTAAAGTTTCATGTCTAGATTTTTTTTTATAAATTTATTTATTTATTAAAGATTTCTGTCTCTTTCCCGCCACCCAATTCCCTCCCCCTCCCCCAATCAAGTCCCCCTCCCTCGTCAGCCCAAAGAGCAATCAGGGTTTCCTGTCCTGTGGGAAGTCCAAGGAACCCCCACCTCCATCCAGGTCTAGTAAGGTGTTATATTAGCATTTAAACATCTGGATTTGGGATGAGTATAGGTCTTGGCGCTTATTCCTATGTTTGTATTTGTTGGATGAGGATTTTATTCCTTGGTTTCTGTTTCCCTTATGATCTTTGGCTCTAAAAGGCCAAGGGTTCTGGTAACTAGTGACTCTTCAGGTCTAAGAAGATGTCTCTGCTGGGCTTTGTGGGACCTTAGGTCTCTTGATTGGGTCTGGCCTATGGTCAAGCTGAAGTCTTCTTAGGTCTCTAGATCTGGCCTGGCCTCCGATAAAGCCCGAGTCTTCTTCTAGGGTACTTAGGACCAGCCTGGCCTCTGGTAGAGCTTCTAGGGGCTATTTTCTCAACCCAGTGTGGACTGTGTCTGGGCCTATGGAGTCTCCTGAAGTTCTGGAAAAGGTCCACTCATTGATTAGTGAGGACACTTGTGGCTGACACTTGTAGTCTGTATCTTAGTGTCAGAAGTCTGCTGGGTTAAGAGCAGGACCCAGAATCAGAAGGGCCAGGGGAAACCTGGGATGGCATAGGTCCGGGGCAGAGTCACGGGGAACAAAATCCAGTACAAGGTACTGGCAGGTGGATCACTCACTGTTCTGGCTTTTGTGGCCGGGGCCTGCTTGGCAGAAGTCTTCTGGGGCTGAGGTAAGGTCCAGCAGCAGAGCTGGGGACTAGCTAGGACTGTGGGCTTGGGGATAGGTCACAGTGGGGGCAGAATCCAGGGAGGGGCGCAGTTCTGCCGGCGGGCATTGACCTTACATTCTTAGGCCACTGGGTAACACAGTTCACAGGAAGACATGAAACTTGAGCATATATTTCGATTTGACCTCAAAGGAATTTGAATTTCTGCCAGTGGCTTCTTCATAATTATTTTTTCAATGCAGTCTTGTTTACTTAACTCTTCAGTAGAAAAGGCAGCGGATTTTACTTGTGTTTCCTACACACAGGACCACACAGATGGTCTTCATGAAGGCTCTGTAGGGGACCTCTCCAGTCTGAGGCTTCAGGGATATTTTGTGTAGAATGACTTTTCGTGGGCCTGTGAGGCTGCCCTGCTCTTTAACCCTCAGTCTGGTAGGTCATTCAGCTAACTCTGACAAAGGCACCATCCTGTGGCATGTGCTGTACCAGGAACGGAGGCCAGGCCCTATCACTGTGAAGCGCTCACACACTAGTGAACAGAGCAGGAAGAGGAACAAGCTTGTGAATCTTGCTGGTGAGTAGTTGACAGAAAATCAAGGTAGGAGAGACCCAACTTAAAAGGCTGTGGAGAATAAGATGGTCTCAGACAATCTGATCTTAAAATGTACATGAGAGATAAAGAGAGACCAGAGAACCAAAAACAATGGGACTACAGGATGAGAAGATGGGGAACTTGGGCTTGCACATGACAAGGCCACAGAGAAGCATAGACGCCGTAGTGAGGTGTCAGGATGGGCCTGGGAGTGACAGCACCTCCCAAGAAGCCCCGGATCCATCCTGACAGCGTTGCAAACAGACAAGGACTCTGGAAAGTCCCGTTTACAGAGTGCTGAAGTTCAGCTCTCTGAGGACACTATAAAAGTAGGCTATGATGTGAGATTTACCACGTGACGATCCATATGGAAGCACTTCTCGGGAGACATGCCCGGAAGTGGGAAAAAGACAAACAAGGGTCTAGGCTGCCACCATGTGCCAGCTCAGCCTGGCTCAAATAGGAGACCTTGCGAGTTGAATGTGGCTAGCTACCCAGAAGGCACTAGGTGTTCATGTTTAGGTGGCTATGGCTCAGGAACCCTCCCTTTGGAAATGTGAACTTCCAAATGCATCCAGCGCTGCTTATGGGTGGGGAAGCTGTCCCAATTAGCTAAGGAAAGTTGTCTGAGGGTAGCTCCTGAGCAGGTCAGAGGAAGTAAGTCCCAGAGATGCTGAGAGAGAGCATTAAAGGACATCAGAAAGCCCAGCAGAGAACCAACGTTGTCCCCCCCATCCAGAGAGGTAGACAAACAAGAAGTTTTACGATAAGATTCAACAGCATAATAAATATTTAATGACATAAGCTTAAATCATTAAGAATAATATTTAAGAAGAGGTGTGTCTATAAGTCTTCTTTATAAAACTTGTGCAGGATTTACAGCAACATCGTGCAAACAACCCAGCCTTTGAAGTGATGGACAAACCAATGGAAACCTTTCTGATTCACACTCCATCCAAACTAGGGTAGAGTTGAGGAGATAAATGTGAAAAGCACCCTTTGCACAGCAAAGAACTGAACTATCTGTTTTGAATAAATGAATGGATGGATGAATGAATGAGTGAATGAATGAATGAGTGAATGAATGAATGAATTTTTGCCACAGGTCCTCACTAGCCTTTGGCTGGACTGGAATTCTCTATGTAGACAAAGCTGGCCTATAACTCATAGAAATCCTCCTGCCTCTGCCTCCAGAGTGCTGAGGTTAAAGGTGTGTGCTGTTCATCTTTTTTTATGAGCCCCAGTGGAGGAGAAGGATTAAAATGGTGTACCTGGACATCTCTTCTGCTGTGTTTTCAGCTAATGTCTTAGGATTTGTTTTCTAAAAGGAAGGCATGTCATTTTTTGTTTCTGAAAGTGTTGTTGGTTGGATGGCTTTGGAAAAAGCCAACAAATGAATCAAGAAATTAGTCTCATTAGCTGATATTAACATTCTGCTGTCCCTCTGAAATATTTCCTTGGCTGTTCTGGCTGATTCCAGTAATGGAAAAAACTGGCTGGAAAAGTGTGCAAGAAACAGAGTGTACCGACACACTTTGATAATTGCTTCTAGAGCTCCTTGGGGGAAATGCATATCTGGAAAATGGAACTTTTATAACATTCTCAAAATAGCCCTTGAATCACTTAGAAAATGGGTTTGTCAATGAGTTCTTTGTCCGATGTGTATTTTGCAGAACCAGCCAGTACAGGCACACTGAAAACATTCTTGTCTTTGGTAACCACCAATATCTTTTTGGAAACAGGTTATACAGGGCATGGCATCCCAAAACAGCAGTCAAGGGCATAGGAGAAAGATTCTGTTGCTTAGGAGAGATGGGAAGTGCAGAAATGAGGTATTTGGTTTATCTATCCATAGAATTCATACATCATGTGAAAGTCTCTTAGCTTGGATCTCCTTTGGAGGCAGCAAGAAGACCCAAGGGAGCCCAGCTTGCTTGCTCTATTTTGTTCTAACTTTCCTTGCCAATAGGAAGGTGCCCCCTTCTGGCCTGTGGTAATATCTAATAATCTGCTCTTGCTTGAGCAGGAGCAGGTCTCTTGATCTTGTGAGCCCTGCATAGGGTCTCCCTGACAAAACAGCACCCCTACTTCTGCAGCCAAGAGCGGTCTGTCACTCAGAGCTAGGTGTTCATCCGTGATCTTGGGCTGGGAAGCATAGGACTGGCCCCTGTACAGGAGGCTGGGAGCCCTTCAGAGAAAATGGTCTAGGACAGAAAATGAAGGCAGAAAGAGTAGAGAAATGTTTGTGGCAATCTTGGTTTATGTCGCAGATATTTTTCAGCCTCTGGCTTAGTGAGAGGTTCTACTAGGGAGCAGACGATCTTATCCTCAGAGGCATCAAAGGTGACCAGTTCTGCAGTAAATTGGTTATACAGTAATTTTGTAGCTTAGATACCAAATACTCAGATTTTTAAAATCTGGCTATCTGATTGCTTTGATACAAGTACTAAAAAAACCTCTAATGTTAGCAAGACCATGTTATCTTAACTTTGTATAAAGTGACCCTGTTTAAAATGTGATCATTTAGCAGAACAGAAACCTTGGAGCCCTTTGTATGTTCAGTATTTGTTCTCAGTCAGCCTTTTGCTTCAGTTCTCTTATTTCCCAAGTTACAGTATTCCTTCACTTATATTAACTTCTTGATTTAACCACAACTCATGTTGACTGTCTTGAGTAGCTGCTGTGTGCACCACACTGCCTGCTTGTTATTCCTTTGCTGTCCACTGTGGCTGTCCTCCTATGTGCTGTGTCTTCCTCTGCTTCCCGGACCTTTCAGACCCTCTTGTACACTCAAGATGGACCAAATCTTGGCATCTCTCAAATCACTTGGGCTAACTGCCACACTTGGAGAAACTCCATATTAGGAAGAATTTTTCTCTAAATAAATCATAAGAACCAAATATTCCTTGGATAATGATGGAGCCCCCAATATCATCTTAATCCCCTGGGCCACCCTTGTCTATTATGTAGCCCTATTTTTATTGTCTTTTCATCAGTGTTATCTGCATCTATAACAAAGGTTTCATTTATTACATTTAACATAGCAGAGGTCAGTCATGGTCACTTTCTGTATATATTGGATTTCCTCAAGGTCAGCACCAGAGATCACTCACCCGCCCATTACTGCTGCTGGCACAGGAAACAGGAATCCTATTAACATTCCCCACTCGGGGATTTGATATATGGAAATTCTCCACGAAGGTTTTGTTCCAAGTCCAAACTACTATTCTACTATTTTCTGAACTTCTGCGCGCACACACACACACACACACACACACACACACACACATTTTGTAATCTGTAAGTCATTTTTGAATGAACCAATGAACAAGTCACTTGGACATTTTTGAAATGTTCCCTTGAGGGAAACCACAGATTATTTAAAGCGTATCCCATATTCCTCAAATTCTAAGACCTAAATTCATTGTGCCTGCAGTATACAATTTTATTTCAGTCTTGCTTCGGTTCTTCGGAAGATTCAAGAATGTCTTGTCCAAGAGTTCTCTCGAGCCTCAGATATAACAGGATGTGGTATCTGCTAATGGGCCCTTTCTGTCATGGGCATAAACAATTCTTGGTGTTGTAGGTCTAGCTTCATCTTTCATAATGCCAAGTTTATTCCAGCACTATCCATGGACTTCCTGAATGCCCACACCCTCCGCAGTAGCCCATCTCTCCAAATGAGGGGCTGGCTTCCAGGAAGAGAAGAAACCACGTGTCTTGTGGGCCACTGGCTTGAGCATAAGCTTTTGTATTGTACAGAAAATGTATACTTCGTAAATGGTGGCGTGAATCTTTGGAAACACTCCCAGTAGGGCTGCACCACAAGAGAGTTGGGTACCAGAGTTGGGTACCGACTGGTGCACTGCATCTAATTCAGAGCCGAGGACCTGTGTGGCATGCAGCAGGTTCTGTTTGTGCTCAGGTGGTGTTTTTAGCATGCACACAAGCTCAGGAACCAAGTGAGGAGGTTGTGAGGAAATTCCCACACTGGTTTACTTATGACTCAGATGCAGGGACGTGTGATTTATTTTCCTACAACTGGGGGGGCTTGATGCTGTGTTAGAATCATATGACTTTGGATGGAATGCTTCAATACCTTCGATTGTTACCCGGAATGGCCACCTGCCATTTGAGACCCTTGCTGATTCTGGGAGGCAGAGTTGCCTTTGACACGGGGTCTTCCAGACTAATGGGGTGTCGCCACACTGTAGGAACCAAGCGGGGTGAGCATAGAACCTGAGATGGAAGACAGGCCACTTTACAATGTGAAGCACTCCGCTCAGCTGAGTTTATGACGCTTTGCAATGGAGACCAGCAGACATAAATATAAATGGTGACCAGACATCCAACTATGTGACTGAGCATAGTCCTGCAGTTTCTGATCCTTTTCCTCTCCTGCACGGATATGTATGGGTTTGCTTCTGTTAACTTTGATCATCTTCCAGTTTCCCCTGAACTGCTGTGTTATGGGCATGTTTTCGGGACAGTTAACTAGTTAGGAATGATTGTAAGTGTCTAGCTGGGTCCAGAGAGAAAATAGCTACCCTTCACACGGTAAAGTCAAAACAATATCCTGGCCTCGATCTGGATGCAAAAATAAATAGACTTTCGGTTTCTTCTCCTTGGCAGGACTGAATTTTTAGAAATACACATTGAGTAGCCCTTATTGGAGATGCTTGGAATCAGCTGCGTTTTAAATTTCAGACACTTTCCGGATGTTGAAATGTTTGCAGAGACTTTACTAGATGAATGCCCAAATCCAAAAATCTAAAGTATGGACTATTTTAAATTCTGAAAACTGTTTTTATGTCCTGACAGTATTTCAAATGCTTCAGGTCTTAGAACATTTTGTATTTTCAGATTAAGGGTTCTCAACCTGAGCCAGGAAGTGTTTTACGGGGTGTTCAGCAGTTAAAGGGATCTGTAAGACAACCGTGCTTTCTCTTTGCGTTCTGGCTCCAGGACCCCGTTTCTGTGTTCAGAGGTCTCTCGTTCTGTGTCTCAGCGGACAGAGGCTAATTCTCACATTTTCACAGACTAGATGTTCAATTATCTAACATATTGGCAGCCAAGGGTATACCTGGCCTAGGTTCAGGCCGTCACACTGGCCTGTATTTGATCCGTGTCTGATGGTAGTGGCAACTACACGTGAAACCAAGCATGGTCTAGTCTTGGGAAGGCACCGTAGAGCTGGGCTGTTGCGTGTTTAAAAGTGCCGCCTTGCTGAACAGGACCCGTGTCGAGGGGAAGCCCAGTTACTTTCTGCCTTCTTTAGCTTTCTGCTGTCTTTGGAGTTCAATTCCTAGTGCCCTGGTCTTCAGAGGAATCCTGAAAGAAACCCATCCATGTTTCCAACACGTTGTTTTTCTCTCCTGTTCCTTACAAGAAGCTTAAGTTCCACACTGAGGAGTCTTCAGGGAACATGTCTGTCTGTCTCCCACGCAGGTGGGACATAGGCTGAGCCTCCAAGGAACCCCGAACCTCACTTAACCAGAATGCCCTGCTTGGTTGCGCAAAAGAATGGTCTCCAACCAGATGTTTATGCTTAGCAGTTAAGGAGTGAGTGAGATTAGCCCTGCGGTTGCCCTGACTACGTGATTCACGGAGACAGTCTCAATTTTCTGAGTCACTCGAAAACCTCAGGTGGGCTGCGCCGGGCGCAGGAAACTTCTGCGGTATTTCCATCCCGCTGTCGCAACAGGAATATGAGCTATGGATCCGACTCTCTGGCCTCCAAATGCCACAGAGGCATTAACATAAACGTTTTGAAAAACAAACGGGGCAAAGAAGAAGGGCACTGGAGGAAGTGGGATCCAAAAATATGTGGCTGTTATTTCATTCGCCACGGGGAATGGGATGGAACGGAGGGCAGGTCCTCCGGGCCTTCCACTGGAAACCAACAGGGAGATTATGTTAAATGGAGGAGAACGCGAGATTCCAAATTAGCAAAATCACAGATGAATCCTTTTCAGAACTTGTGAGATCATCAGCTAATGACAGGGTTTGGCCAAAGGGCCAATAGGAATTATCTAGTTGTTTACTGGAAAAACTTAGCTAAGCTGGGCTGTTTTTTTTTTTTTTCTTAATGTAAAAAATATGGGGCTATTCTAATTTCTCGTGAATGCTGGAGAACCACTAAAAGCACATTCAGGAGAGCCAGATCAGCTGGTGGAAGACAGGGCACGTTTGTGACCCTGGGTTGGGGAATGAGGATAATTTTAGATTGAATTGTACCTGTGGTAGTGGTGGTGGGGTTGAAGTTCAAATACTAAAGGTAACTTTTATGGCCAGGCTGGAGAAGGGGAAAAAACAAAAGCAAAAACCCAACCTCCTCTAAAGTCTACAGAGATATTTTGAGGTACTATGTAGGCAAGTGGGCCACGGGAAGGAGGGATTGGGCTGTTGAGACTCAGTAAGCAAGCAGGTGAAAGGTGCAAGCCAGGGCACAGGGCTGGGAACAAACACAGCGCTTTAGTTTATGCTCACTGGAGGTGACGGCTAGCCGTAGATTAGTTTTAAGGACCAGGGCTTTTGGTTGAGGGTGTAAAGCCTGTAAATAAGCCACGCCTGGGTTCAGCTCCTGATCGGTTGCTGTGTACATTGTGTTGGGTTGCCATCACAAAGCTCAGGGGACTCGGCTGCTTCAGCAGTGTTTCCCAGAGTTCTGCAGGCTAACGTGCAAGGCCAGGGGGTTTAACCTGAGAACGTCAGGAGGATGTGTTCCCAGCCACTCTTTGCTGAGCAGTGGCTTTACGTCACGTCTTTTGTCAGTATCCATCTGTTTTGAGATTCTGTCATCTCTTAGGGATGGAATCCTACAGGCCATTGTCCTCCCATGTATTCCCACAGCCTTCAAAAGTCTGCTGCCAAAGTTGGGGTACCAGGGGGTCCCCTGGGGGTTCAAGATCCGCCTCTCTCAAAACCAAAACCCAAACAAGGTAAAGAACCTGTGAGGTGCACAGGATTAGAACACCAATGTGAATGTTGGGTAACAGAACAGCCCGTAACATAACACTCGCTAACATTTTACTGGCAAATTCCTTAGTTCTTGTGAGACATCGTCTTTGTCCTAAATGAAATAGGGACGGCAGATAGCCATATGATGACTAAATCAGCTACGGTCATAACCAGTGTGAGAGCAAACGCAGGGAAGAGTCAAGTCGTGTTGTTGTAAGGGCACAGCAGGCAGTTCCAAGCAGGGGAGGACAGTGTGAGCCCTTGGGAGGCAGCCCTGTCTGTGAGCGCAGATTGAGCGCTGTGTTCTTCTCACTGTGGCTTTGAGCAGAGGCCATCTCTCCTTCTTTACCTCAGTGGTCAGGGACTCTTAGCCAGCCAGATAGTCGATTAAGGAAATAGTTTGAATTACTTGAGCAGATCCTGTTTCAGGAAGAAATAAAACAGTAAGAAAATTTTGTTTTGTTTTGTTTTGTTTTTTGAAAAAAATTGAAAATTTGAGCATATTGCATTTCTTAGATATGCTATATAGATAACCTCCTAGGTTGTCTATCATTTTTAACCCAGAAATTTCTTTGAAGCTTTCTAAGCGTTTAACTTGATGCTGGGCTGTAAAATGCCAGCAGAGGGCAGCAGAGTGCCAGGCAGCTAAGGCACA
This sequence comes from Microtus ochrogaster, assembly GCF_000317375.1. NCBI lineage: Eukaryota > Metazoa > Chordata > Mammalia > Rodentia > Cricetidae > Microtus > Microtus ochrogaster. The sequence goes on along the minus strand of NC_022013.1, from coordinate 48,820,655 downwards.
CAGCAGGCGGGAACCATCTTAGAAGGAGAGGTTCCCAGGCCTGTACCCCTTCTTGGGGGGCATCAAGAATCCTGATGCTATTTAGACAGGGCCATCATATTAGACTATGAGGAGGAGCCATCAGATTGTTCTAGGAGGAAGTAGAGGTCACAGTGGAGGGGGTTATAGCATATGCATCATCTCCTACAAGCCCGAGGGAGTTAGTCTGGAAACTGAGAAAGGTCTAGGAGAAAAACGGTACAAGGACAGCCAGGCACACTGCTCTAGTGACAACTCCCATTGTAGGGAAGAAGGCTTTGGGGTTCGTAAATTGCGTTAGGTTGAAAGGATTTCACGGGACAAGCCGTTATAGCAGCTCGGCTTGGGGATACCTGAGGTAATCACTGAGGGCTGTTTCATGGGATCTCAGACACAAAGGGAGACACTAAGCATACGAATGTGGACAGAGTGGGGACAAGCCACACAATAGGCACAGGGAGGTGAGAAGGGAGACAAAATACCTACTCTGGAGCCCCATAGGAGGCGCTGTAGAGTTCTGATAGGAAGATCTCTAAAAGCTCCTGTATTGAAGGTTTGGCTCCCAGTGGGCGTGTTCAGTCCTTGAGATGCTGACTGAGCCAAAGAGGCTCAGTCTTTGACGAGGATTAGGAGCGGCCAGCGGTTAAAGAACGCGCGGATCACTGGGTGAGGGTACCTTCCCAGGGCCTCTGGCTCTGGCCCTTTTCTGTCTGGTTTTGTGCTTCCTGGCTGCCATGGAGAGGCACAGCTCTGCTTTGCCGTCTTCTGCTTCCACAAGGCCCTGCCTCTCCTCAGTCCCAAAGCAAGGTCGGGCTGGTTGTGGGCTGAAGCCTCTGAAACCCCGAGCCCAGAGTCTGGCTGTCTGTGGGCTAAAGGGATCCAGCTGAATCCTGTTACCTCATGTTGTTTTCGGTGAAAAATCTCACACAGAGCCTGGGGCAATCCTGCTTGCTCACTGGGGGGGGAGGGGGGGTGCAGGAGAAAGAGAGAGCCTTTTAGGAATGGATTTAGCACACGTACACAGGGCGTGGCTGCAGCTGACATGAACCCTGTCAGGATCCCGAGAGCAGGCCACTGTAATGCCTGAATCTTAACAAGCGCATGCTCACAGGGAGGGCTCTTACTGGTAGCAGTTGAGAACCCTGAGGGCACACCCGCATAATGCCTGAATGCCAACAATATCAGTACTCAGGAAACTGAGGCAGGAGGATGGCCATGAATGTGAGGCAAGCCTGCACTACAGTGTGGCACTCTGTTCCAAAGGAAGACAGAATAAGTCGGTACAAGTCTGTGGAAAAGGATTTATGAGTGGTCTAATGAAGAGATCCCCCAGAGAAGAGGTTCTGAACTGTACCCAGCATGCCTTGAGTCCTTGGGAAGAATGAGCGTGGCTATCCGAGTTTATTCCACACATACAGAAAGGGCAATGTCACATCTGCTGCTGAAAAGGTGGCCACTGCCAGACTCGTGGGTGAGACAGAGGTCTTCAAGTTTTCCTTGTTGTTAGTTATTTGAAGGAAACTTATTATTTTTTTTTTCTGCTAGGTGGATAGTATCAGACACTTTCAAGTCATCTTGTTTGTCTGTTTTTCGAGAATGAGTTTCTCATAGTCCTGGCCATTCCAGAACTCACTCTGTAGGCCAGGCTGGCCTCAGACTCACAGAGACCCTTCTGCCTCTGCCTCTAGTCCTGGCCATTCCAGAACTCACTCTGTAGGCCAGGCTGGCCTCAGACTCACAGAGACCCTTCTGCCTCTGCCTCTAGTCCTGGCCATTCCAGAACTCACTCTGTAGGCCAGGCTGGCCTCAGACTCACAGAGACCCTTCTGCCTCTGCCTCTGCCTCTTGAGTGATGGGATGAAAGGCCTGCGCATTGCCGGGCAACTTTCAAGTCATCTTGTCTTTGAACTTTTTAAATAAAATCATGCAGCCCTGAGAAGAGCAAAACACGGGTACCTTTCTGTAAAGCAGTGATTCCCGAAAATATGGTGCATGAGAAGGTCTGCTAAGAGCCAGAGTTGCATGTTGGATGTTCAGAGTCCTGGGCCCACCTGTTTGAGAATTGGCTTTTCCTCTGAGTTCTTAAGAGAAGCCAAGGTTGCCGGTCAAGGGACCACATTGCAAGCCACTGTGATAAAAGCAGGCATCCCACGGTGATTGCGATTCTTAGTCTCTGCTTACTCATTGGCTTTCACCGTGTGCGTGGAATCACTGATGCCTGCAGGCTTTCTCCCAGGTTTGTATGACTGCCTCGGCAAGTCGCCTAGGTGGGTGTCAATGGATTCCTAAATCTTTAAGAAGCTATAATTGAATGCCTTTAGCTGTCTGGGCCATCTGCTGATTCCGGCCAGGCTGTCACATTTCCGGAGAGTCTCAGAAACTGTGGAGTCAGTATCATGAGTCACTCTGCTGATGTTGAAAACCTTTTGAGGGTCAGCATAATTAAAAGCATCATATGAGGATTTAAGCTCCACAGCGAGGGACTGCACAGTGAGGTGACCCCATAGGCCAATGACTTGGTAGGAAAGTACAAACATGGCTGAGACTTTGAGGGGACGTATTAACTTTCCAGAGCAAAGAGAAAACTTAAACTTTATAAATTGACAGCATAATAAAGCACGCTTAAAGATTTTTTTTTTTGTTTTGTTTTTTGTTTTGGTTTTTTGAGACAGGGTTTCTCTGCAGCTTTGGAGCCTGTCACGGAACCAGCCCTTGTAGACCAGGTTGGACTTGAACTCACAGAGATCCACCTGCCTCTGCCTCCCAAGTGCTGGGATTAACGGCGTGCGCCACCACCGCATGGTTAGGTTTTTTTAAACGGTCACCTATTAAATGGTCTCTTGTAAGACTATTATTATGCCCACTATCTAGAAATGTTTTCAAAATGCCCTATTCTGGGTTTTGCAAATGGCTCACTGGTTAAGAGCCCTTGCTGCTCCTGCAGAAGACCCCCAGGTCGGTTTCCTGCGCCCGCAGCAATGCACAATCACTTGCATCGCCAGCTCCAGAGGATCTGCTGTCGTCTTTCAGCTCCCCTAAACACCTGCATTCCTGCACACACACACACACACACACACACACACACACACACACACACTCATAGCTCACTTTAAAAGTCTCTTCATGGCCCTGTTCATAGCATGCTGAAATTCTTTGTTTCACTTTATAAGGTGTGAAAACCAAGGCGTATGTGCTTGGTTGATGCCCACGGGAGGCCTGCCCCTCTCTAAATGGAGATGGAGAAGGAGTGGATGTGGGGTTAGAGGGAAGACATGAGAGCAGAGGGGAGGTGTGGCGGAAGGGTGGTGAAAAGGGGGGAGTAAACTGCAGTTGGGATGTAAAGGAAATGGAAAATTTTTATTAAATAAAAAACAAAAGAAAACTGAAGCAGAGAGGATTTGAAGTCATTTACTTTAAGCCACACAACTGCGCACCGGGCAAAGAAATATTTAAACTCCCAGACTCTGTTCTTCAGTCCAGGTGGAACAATGCAGCCTCCCACTGTGACATAATGCTGCTGACTGCTTACACACACGTGTGCCCGCACACACATTTGGAAGCATAAAGAAACTGCAGATCCGAGGTGTTCAAAATACCTTCAGGAATCTGTGTCTCATTAAGTTCTTCGACCCATGGTTACACAGGACAGCCGTGCAGCAGCCACAACATCTGGGGGCAGTGGCGTCCCTGGAGTTGGCATTGTGGCAGATGCACATCCCATCTCTGATCCACAACCTCATGTATTCTCTGAATCCACTGACTGTGTATTCTCAGGTGCCCTTGATTCCATTCAGGAAGTCAACTGCTCAAGAACTGGGCTGAATCTGAGCACAGGTTTCCACAATGAAACATCCTGGGAGCTAAGGCCCTGGGAGCTTCTTTCCATACTGCTGCTGTGCAGAAGGGAGACTGAGGTCCTATGACCAGTGAGCAAGGCCTGCTGGCACTCCCGTAAGCCAAGTTACAGAGGGCAGGTGTGTTAGATTTCCACTGCGGGAGGCTGAGTCTGCCTTCAAGGTGCAGAAGGAAGGAAGTGTGGCATGGATGGCTTAGCAGGCACACTCTTGGCTCTCTGGCAAGTCAGCAGAGCTCTTGGGCTTGGATTCTCACTCCTCTCCTGCCCTCTGCTGGAACGTCTGAACACACAGTCTCTCAGTTCTCTAAGCCCAACAGCCATTTCCACATTTAGGGTGGAGGTCATTGCTGCACAGGGGACACTCAGTCGCTTGCTTAGTATTCAGTGTCTTTTATTTGATGTTTAGAAGAGAACAATGGGCTTGCAATTCTTTTCTGACCCAAGCATTTAATTTCTAGTATATAATTCATTTCCTAAACTTCATTATGTGATGTTAAAACAGTACCACCATGGAATACAGACAGAACTATAAATTTTATCTAGCACGGAAAATAAAGTCAGGTAATCCTATTAACCTGGGTATTTATTTAAAATATGACTCATTAGTTGCTTTGGTAGCAAGCACTGAATGAAAACAAACAAACGACAACCAGTGAGCTTTGGAGATCTCTTGAAATGACCTCTGAATGTGCAGATTCTAAGCAGTGGGAGAGCGTCCTCAGGTAGCATCGCATGGCATTGGGAACCAGTGAAACCCCAACACTACCACAGGCAGGGCTGTTCTCTGCTGCATCCTTTCTGTGCTCAACAACTTCCCCACTTCATCGTATGCTGTGGGTTTGTATAAAATCCCAGGTCTGCTGCTTGGCTGCAGAATCAAGAAATCCCGACTCATCCTCTTCCTCTTCCTCAGTTTCCAGCTCCCCTGAAATTCATTGCGGCTACTGTGCTGTCTCCCCGAGGTCCTGAAAAGAACTCGTTTCTCCTCTACAACTCTGATCTGCCAGATATTTGTTCTGGAGTCCAGGGGAACCCTAACCCTACCAAGCAGCAACGAAGCACCTCCATTATGCAAAAGTCAAACATAAAATGACCAGCAAAAAAATGAGACTTCAGATCAGCACAACGCACCTCCAAACCACGCTGATAATTACAAGTTGAAACAGAACAGAAAAATCAACTTTCCTCAGTGGCAAAGTTAACCGAGTATTTGGATGCTGACCTGTCGTTAGGGTTTATTGTCAACGCAAAGGATAGCTGAGCCCAGTTGGCCGATCAAATGATGCGGACCAGATGCTTAAAATTCTCAGTTGCAAATGCTTTTAAATATTGCTAATGTTAGTCACAAATGTAGGGGAAATCCTTGACAATGACCAGTTGACTAGAGAGACACAATGTGATTTGTTGATTCAAAGGGCAACAGTCAGGAAAGCGTTGCTTGCTCTTAGCTGAACTACCCGTTCTCTTTCGAGTCCTATTTATAAGATCCTTAGGGGCCGAATGAAAAGCAATGAAGGATCTTGAGGCTCCTGGTGAAACTGGATCAATCAAGCCGGTGTGTTTGTTTTGCTGGTTACCCTGGATTTTTACAAAGCTTTAGTCCAGACATTTGTGACTGACTTCTTTAGCAGAAAAAGCTTTGTTATTCTGACAGGAAGACACCTGTTTTCTGTTCCAAATTATAAGAGACTTGTGTAATGAGGAGATACCAAAAAATCATCTGCGCTATTACAGAAATCTAAGGGCCAGAGAAGGGTTTTGATGTGCCCAAGAGCAGAGCTAGGGAGAGAGAGGCTTAAGCCCTACATTTCTGGTCTTTTCCTGCCAGTACATTGGCTTACAAAGTTAACAACCTTCCAGGCACAATCAGAATGGGAATGTCATCAGGTGTGTGAAAACTAAGTCAACATCCTTCAGCGGCACATTTAAATGTGGTCACTTTGCATGGAACCCCTTGCATGGGGTGGGTGAATACAGTTCCTTTTCTGCACCTGTTCATGGCTTTAACAGTCCTGAGAGCTCAGCGGAAGAAGTCCCCAACAGGAATCTTCCTTTCTGAAGGTGTCTGTCCATTCTAGCTGCTGCGACAAAGTGCTGGGTAGTGTATGAAGACAGAGATGTACTTCTTCCAGGTCTGCTCCTGGAGATGTCTAGAGTCCTGACGGACTCAGTGTCCAGTGAGGACAAACCCTATGAGCACAGATGACATCTTAGGCTTTGTCGTCACACAGCACAGAAGGCATATGAGCTCCCTTAGGTCTGTCTTGCAAAGACTCTTTGAGAGTTCTGATCTTATGAATGAACACTCTCCAATGGCCCCCTTTTATTATCATCCCTGGGGGTTGGGATTTCAGTAGATGAGTTTGGGGTAAGGGGCCCACACAAAGCTTCCAACAATAGCAGAGGTCTACTTGATGTTTTGGTCTGTACAGTGTTAGATTCATAAACCCTGACATTGAGGGGATGAATTCCCGGTCACTGTAGACCCCACAAACACTATGCTGGGGCCCAGGAAGACAGAAGCATCCTGTGGACCGTCAACAATGTACTATGGGCTTGGGCTCACGCAGGACGGGGAAAGCCCCAATGTGGCCAGTGCCACCAAGGATAATGCCTGAAACTAGCCATGTGCTCTTTTTATGTCTTTCTACTTTTCCTTTGAAAAATTGCCTTAAAAAGCAAATACAATAACAGCAGTGACAACAAAAACTAAAAGTGTAGTATTAGGGCTGACGAGATGGGGGATGGAGTAAGGAATGGGGTCGGGAAGCAATGGAAGAGGTGACTTAGGTGGCAGCATGGTCTATGGTGACGCCATAAGGAACCCCTCTACCTCGTACCGTCGACATATGTGCACAGGTTTTAATTGCCCTCTTCACCAGATGGCCAGAGCAAGTCCCAGAGCGGATTCTGCCAGTCTCTGGGCTGTGGTCTGAGCTGAGACAGCGTGAGGATGCAGCTCCTTCTGTCCTTGAGAATCACCGCGGCCTTGGTTTCCACTGGGTGATTTGACACCACGCTCAGAAATGATGTTTTAAAAAATAAGGCATTAAATCACTGGCCCACTTTCTGATGAGCTTCTTGTTTTTCAGCGCTTACCTCTGCCTTCTAGATGTGAATTCAATGCGCTTGGAAGCAGAAAGTCATCCTTCAGAGACTGCACACAGCTCAGTCAGATACATTTGCCCATAAAAACTTCTGGCTTTTCAATAAGCAATGAGCCAGAGATAGGTATAATCCTGGTGCCTGTCACGAGCAGCGCTCGTATAAAAGCCCCTCCAGCCATCCAGCTTTAGGTCTATGGACAATATAGCTTTTGTTCAGCAGTTTTATTTTAATCTGAATGTGCAGAGACTTTCAGCAACTGTTCTTTATGGGCCGCACGCCACATAATGTTGACAAACCAGCTTTTTATTGGCGCATAAAAGCCTTTCTAGTCAAACAAGCCGGTGCTGCTCTCTATTTTTCGTCTCAATATGAATATGAGTCTTGTGCTTCCTGCTTCAGATTTTTGAAATCTCAGAGTGGGTTATCTTGTACTTTCTAGAAAAGTAGGCTCGGTTTGATGATGTAGATTATCTTTTTTTTTTTTACAGAGTTCTGTATATAAGTATGACATTGATCCCTACCTTCAAAGAAACTGTAAGTCATTGCCTACTTACAATGACTGAGTCTTGAAGCTCTCAGGTCTCTAGCGGGGCCAGGTGCCTCATATCAAACTGCACAGAGTCCACCACACTGGAGGAGACATCCGCCAGTTCTCTGACAACCTAACATATGGTGCGGGAGAATTGTCTATATTCTGTCAATCATGTTATAAATAAACACTGATTGGCCAGGTAAGAGATATAGGCAGGAAAACCAGACAGGAAATAGAAATGATGTAATGAGAACAGGAGAATTCTGGGAAGGAGGAAGTTGATTCCTCCCACTCCTGCCCAGATCACCAAAGCAGCAGGATGTGATCTGCCCCACTGAAAAAAGGTACTGAGCCACATGGCTAACATAGATCAGAAAAATGGATTATTCAAGATGTGAGAGTTAGCCAGTGAGAGGCTAGAGCTAATGCGCCAATCAGCTTATAATTTATGGAGACCTATGTGTGATTTTCTTTGGGGTTAAACAGTTGTGGGCTACTGGGCGGGACAAAAACCCCAACAACAAACAGAAACACCAACAAGCAAGCGTGGCCCTTCTTGTTACAAACGTAGGCCTACAGTACTGCCCAACCAACTGGACATGGCATCTGCTCATTGGGCATGTGGAGCTAAGCTCGCTGGCATCCGCCTGAGGAGCTGCTTCTTTTCTGCTCAGTGAGCATGTGCCATGTTGGCTTTACAGTTAAAAGGTGACACCAAGAAGCCTGCAGCCAAGACTTACCCAGGGAGAGTTAGAGGGTCATCAGGGGTGATGATGGCAGGTTGGTGAAGAGATCAGGCCAGGCGATGTTAGTGGTAGAAATATTTATGCTTCATAATCCCCAATCATCTCAAGGGATCCTTCCGTGTCTACATTCCCAGGCAAAATCAGTGTTCCTTCTGTCTGAACTTTCCCAGAAGCTATCACAATATCCATTGCCATTTTGTGACTGACACGGCGTGCTGCCCTTCAGTGGTCACAGAGACAATTGAATAGGGTAGTCTCCAATCCTGGGCCTGGGCAGCTTTTTGCCTGCCTGACCCCTGGCTGCTTCCCACCTCTCCCTTCGTTCCAATCACCCCCTGTGCTCTTCGTCGGACTTTTCCCTCCCACCTTCCACATTTTACCATACTGCGGCTCCGTGCTCTGAACCCCATTAAATACCCCCGGAAAACCACATCACACGTGACTGTGCACAGTTTATTTCGAACACATTTACACAGTGGTAGTTACTGACAAAATCTGTAAGACGAGAAAGAGCCTGTAATTATTTCATTTGGTGGAAGTATTGTTCACAGAATCACACATAAACAGAGAGTTATGTACTGGGCTTAGACCTAATGAGACATAGGTCAACTAGGGGCTGCCTCGCTTTCCCCCTTCCTTCAGTCAGGGCCTTTGGGGTACCCTGCAGATAGGACCTAGCCTCTGTTCCTCCAAAGTCCTATCCATCCTCATCTTAGAATTCCATTGTAAGCTCACCCTGCCAAAAAATGGAGATTCCTTTACCGGTATTTTCCACCTCAACAATATTTCCCCTTTATCCGTAGCACTGAATGCAATTCTTCAAGTACTGTGATTTTCTTAACATTGTGATTTCATAATTACTCTTTCCCTTCCCTCCCTCCCTCCCTCCCTCCCTCCCCCTCCTTCCTTCCTTCCTTCCTTCCTTTCTTTTTTCTTTTTCTTTGTTTTCCATGCTGGAGACAGAACTCCCAGGCCTCACGCATGTTGGACAAGCTCTCTATGTTCCCAGCTCATAAGTACTGTTTTACGATCTCTTGTTTAGCCACTAAAGGGTTTCTTTATTATAACCCTGGCTCACTAGGCAGGGAAGGAGGCTTTGCTCTCCCTGTCTATTGCTAAGTCACAGATACCGAATGCAGCTCTGGGCACAATAAAACCTTGCAGAACAGGTGCCGACAATGCCTAATGCTATTTAAAGACCATAGTAGAGCATTCTCTTGATTGCGAAAATGATTCATGCTTCTGTTGAAAGAAAAACTAAGGTTACCATGTTGATTTGAAGAAGAATGCCTCCCATAGGCTCCTATATTTGAATGAGTAGCCATCAGGGAGTGTTTGAAAGGATCCTAAGGATTAGGAGGTATGACCTTGTTGGGTAGGAAGTGTGTCACATTAAGAATTCAAAAGTCCACGCTAGGCCCGGACCCCTCCCTCTGCTTACAGATCAGGAAGTAGCTTATTCTCCAGCACCATACCAGTGTGCGACCATGCTCCCTGCCATGATGATAATGGATGGAGCCTCTGAGACTGAGACAAGCTGCCAGTTTAATACTCTCTTTTATAGGAGCTGCCATGGTCATGGTGTCTCTTCACAGCAACAGAATAGTGACTCAGATAGTTGTGACAGAGAAGAGAAGAGGAGAGGAAAGGAGAGGAGAGGAGAGGAGAGGAGAGGAGAGGAGA